>NW_027491660.1:0-600000 GCF_021521415.1 Bidens hawaiensis | reverse complement strand
CAAGACCAATTGGTCTTGGGTCCCTAAATTCTATTCTTTTGCTTTATTGTGCAGGAACAGTTGAACAGGGCTGCCAACAATCTTTGGGTTGTAGATAGCGGCTGTTCCCGGCACATGACGGGTAACAAATACTTGTTACACGACTTGAAACCTGTTCAAGTAGGGAGAGTGAGCTTTGTCGGTGAAAGTGGTGGCAAGATTACTGGAATGGGAACGGTGTCAAACGGAAAGATGACTTTGGAGAAGGTTAACTTTGTAGAAGAATTGAAGCACAATCTTTTGAGTGTGTTGCAGATCTGTGATAAGGAGTACACCGTTCATTTTACAAAGAATGAGGCGATTGTGTTGAAACCTGGTTTTCAGATACCAGAGGAGTGGATTGTGATGAAGGCTCCACGTGAAAGAAATACATATATTATGGATATGAGATCAACTGAAATGGCCACGGCAGAATCATGCCTTATGACAAAAGCGAGTGAATCAGAGTCCGAATTGTGGCATAGGAGAATGGGGCACATTCATCTTCGGAAGATGAACCACATTGTCAGGAACGGACTTGTGCTGGGCGTTCCCTTGAAGAATTTCAATTTTGAAGATAAATGTATAGCGTGCAAGAAGGGAAAGCAGCACAAGAAATCCCATCTCACCAAGAAAGTCAATTCAATTGCCAGTACTCTGGAGTTGCTTCACATGGATCTCTTCGGTCCCGTGAATGCAAAAAGTCTAGGAGGAACTTCTTATTGCTTGGTGATCACTGATGACTACTCACGATATTCGTGGGTGTATTTCCTGAAATCAAAAGACGAAACGGCTCAGATGGTGAAGAATTTGATTACCAAAGTTGAAAACGTTATGGATAAAAGGGTTAAGTTCATCAGGAGTGACAATGGAACGGAGTTCAAGAATTTTGAGATGGAGATCTTCTGCCTTCAGAGAGGGATTGAACACCAATACAGCGCTCCGTATACACCGCAACAGAATGGAGTGGCTGAAAGGAAGAATAGAACATTAATTGAAGGAGCCAGAACAATGCTGGCTGATTCGAAGTTTCCTGTGGTGTTTTGGGCTGAAGCTGTTGCTACAGCCTGTTATGTTCTGAATAGAGTCTTAACTGTTAAAAGACTTGGTAAAACTTGTTATGAGCTTATGCATGGGAGAAAGCCCAACTTGAGTGGTCTTGAACCATTCGGGTCCCCTTGTTCGATTTTGAAGACAAATTCTAAATTTGTTGAAGTAGCCGATGAAGGAATCTTAGTCGGTTATGTTGTTGGGACTCCCAACAGACGTGTCTTCAATACATCGACCAGCAAGGTTGAGGTGGTGTGTAACACCGATATCACAAGTTACCAACCGCCAAAACCAAGCAACGGACCTGCTGAGTTTTTCGACTATGTTAAACTTTTTAAGTCTTTTAACATACCGTATTTGGATATTGCTGAAGAAGAAGAGAGAGTTGCTACGAAGATGATCCTTGATGAGGAAGAAAACCTATTGCAAAGACAGCTGATCGATAAATGTCAACCTTCCTCATCAAATGCTGTCGATACCCCTGCTGCCTCGACTGAAGAAGAATTTTTCAATCCATTTCACTCTCAGCATGAAACAACCATTGACGAGCTCTCTTCTAACTTGGAAGACAATTTGCATGTCGGTTCTGTTCCGACCACGAGAATTCATAAAGATCACCCTTTGGAGAATGTGATTGGTGATGTGTCCTCCGGTGTACAAACAAGACGTAGCTTGAATGAGCACACCTGTGTTTACACAAGCATCAAGGAGACAGGGATAATCAACGAATGCTTGTACACCTGCTTTATCAGCCAGATTGAACCGAAGAATTATCAAATGGCTCTCAAGGACAGCTCGTGGGTCGAAGCTATGCAAGAAGAGTTGGCTCAATTCAAGAAAATGGAAGTTTGGACTTTGGTTGAAAAACCGAAGCATGTGCATGCGATAGGCACAAAATGGGTGTTTAAGTGCAAGAGAGATGAGAAAGGGATTATCATAAGAAACAAGGCGAGGCTAGTCGTTAAAGGTTTTAATCAACAAGAGGGGATTGATTATAATGAAGTGTTCGCTCCTGTCGCAAGGTTGGAAGCCATTAGATTGTTTTTGGCGTTCGCTGCTTATAAGAAGATGAAGGTATTTCAGTTGGATGTGAAGAGTGCGTTTCTGTAACACCCCGTAACTGCAGCGGAAAAGTACACGGGATGCAACAGACACATCTGATATCAACAGCATTGCTTATAAAAAAAACACCACTACAATAATTTAAACGTATTACATTGTTCCGAGTTTCGTTACCAACTAGGCGTTATCACATAAGTTTTACCAATAGTACGTCAACATGTTTAAAACAAAATATAGACTCTTAAGCTTCCACAAAATAGCACACATCATCAAGCACGTATCACTCATTCCAATTTGGGTGTACCTAGAAAGCATGTAAAGAAAACGGGTCAACTACGAATAGTTGGTGAGTTTCACAGATTTAAATAAACATTGACAATTTATGATAATAAATCATATATTAGCGATGTAATTATGCTGAGCCCACAAGTGAAACCTCTGACTATCACACACAATCCCCGTGGCATATCCCCCGCCCACGGACCCGTGACATATCCCCCGTCCACGGAACTGCCCCAAACCACTATGTCTAACATTACATAGCAAAATATATATAACACCCAAAATAGACATGTGCAACTGGCTGGGAAACATCAGCAAATCCATGCCGGACCAGTTGGGTTTGTCAGACCAATAGTACTATTCACACTCTACCGGCTTTTAGCTAATCACTCGTGTTGCGGGGCCTTACAATGTTAGCAACTCAGATAATTACCATCTTAGTACATTTCCGTACGATTCCCGTACAATAGAACATATATAAATACATTCATTTCCATGCGATCAGCATGTACTTAAACATTTTGATATAAACATGCTTTCCGCCCCGGGAAAATATTTAAAACAGTTCAGTAAAAGGGGGCTCGTGAAACTCACCTTTTTGGTGAGTAGAGATGTAATACTGTGCACGGATACTTGTCCGGATCTGTAATACGATCCCTAAGTCGTTACTACACAATTTCTATTAATATAACTTAAATTCGTGTTAACCGGTACGTCCGGGGGACACTGTTAATCCAGTACCGTACACGATCCGGGGACAATGTTAACCCTGATACACTTCTCAGGACTTAGATTGTGATATCACTTAGAGTTCTTTAGTCAAAACTACCATTAGTTTGTTTTCTCGTTTTGCGTGCCTAGCACGGTTATTCGTCTTTATGTTTTCAAAAATGAGTTTGGCCACATACGACCCGAAAATAGTTGTTATTGGTATTTTAATTAAAGTGGTGAAATTAGAGCTCGGTTTAGACACCCCGTTTGGCCGCGGGGCCCGTTTCCGTCTTTAATATACCGGAAACGACTAAATCGGGTAAAATTACCCAAATCATCCGAATTATTTTCGGATAATTTATTTTTACTTGATTAACTCAGTTTCATGAAAATAGTCCATTTTTAAGGTTTTATACACCAGTCAGCTCGCTTAGGCGAACTTTGCCGGTTTACACGTTTTAAGCTTTAAAAGTTTGTTTTTAAGTTCCATTTAGCACAAATAATTATCCGTTTAATCTCGGATCTTGAAATTTTGCACAAATCAGTTTTTGACAGTAAGGAATTTTATAAAAATATTTCCAGAATTAATTTTTATATTTAACATTTATTTATCTATTTTTAAACGTCATTTAAACACCAAATATGTCGAAAATACCAAACGACCTTAGAAAAATCCCAAATTTTTCTGGGATGAGTCCTGCCATCCATATAGTTCCCAGTAATATTTACAGAACCAAAAACTCATTTTTCATGCCATTTTCACCAAAACCGAGTTAGAAAACCCTAGATCTCGTTTTACCGAAAAGCCTCCTTAGACTTCTCCAATGGACCTGAAATTTTGTGTGTGACTTTTATATGTTATAAAAGGCTTATATGAATATTTCCAGAATTTTTCATGATGTTTAGCTATTTTTCACTATTTTTAGCCAAAACCGAGCATTAAATTCACCAAATATTCATACTTTATCCAAAAATTACCAAAATTTCACAGATCTCATATTTTCATGTGTAGATCATCTATGTGAAATTTCATGACCCAACTCTAAGTCTACCACAATCTGTCCAAATCACACAAATCATACGAAAAACCGAACTACCTTGTGTTTCTAGCTTTAGATCTCAAAGATCTTGCTTTCTAGCCTTTGCTAGCAACTAGATATAACACCTACAAGCACAATAACACCACACCAAGCAAGTTATACCCACAATCAAGCCATTTCATTCATGGTTTCGGTTAAGACATCAAAACAAAGATTTTAACCGTAAAAATTCGTTTTTGACTCTTTTAACTCATTTCTTGGACCAAGATCCCTTGTATAACTTGTATACATCACTTGATCATGCAAGAATCGGTTTCATCTCGGGTTTTCACCCATTTTTCACTTGAAACCTCATTTTCTCATGATTTTGGAATTAAAAAGCAAGATCAAACCATAATAACATGTTTATACCTTGTGGATCTTCTTAAAAATCAAAGGTTTTGGTTGAATGTGTAAAGGGTTGAGAGGATTTGGAGAGTTGGAATGTTAAAAAAAGAAAATGAAGTGTGTGTGTGTACCCATGGACCGATCGGTCCATGTATGGTGTGGGGGGGGGCCCACATCTCAAACCTTGGCCACACATTTGGATTGTGTAATCCGGATAATGTTGTGGATAATCTGGTTCAGTTCGTTTTTCGGTTAAATACTTAATTCGGCTTAAAACGAGGCTAAAACGGTCGTTTTTCGGCTTAAAAATAAAATTTATATAAAACCGATTTAAAAACTTTAAAAACTTAAACCATGACATTTATTGACTTAACACATCATATTGTCGGTAATTGTGCATCTTTTTCGGCTTGATCGATCGTCTCTTGCTTGGTTTGATGTTAAAGGTTTCGTTTATCGTACCGACGTACTAATAAATCGAAACCCTTTTTCTGTGCTATAATTCACTTATCCCGAAGCTTTAATACTTCGTACACATCACTAAACATTATATATTTCGTCTATAATGTAATCCCCGATTCGTTCGGGTTTCAATAACCGTCCATCGATTAATCGTAATTTCAATACGACTAGCTGTATATTCGAGTATAATTCGTACTGTGAATCTTATATACTCGTATAAACACATTATAATTCATATATTCAGTATTGAATAACACGTAAATAGTATATTCCGGCTAGGGCATACCTGAATTTGCCGGAATCGTTACATTCTCCCCCCGTTACAAAAATTTCGTCCTCGAAATTTTACGCATCAACTACTTCCTTTTGCGGAAATAGGTGGGGATATTTCTTCCGAAATTCGTCCTTTCGTTCCCATGTATATTCTGGGCCTCGTAGCGAGTTCCATCTAACTTTGACCAACGAGATCTTATTGTGTTTAAGTTGTTTGATTTTCCCGTCTACTATTTCTATGGGCTCCTCTACAATGTTGAGCTTATCATTTATTTGGACACCCTCTAAAGGTAACACCGATGTCTCATCCAACAGACACCTTTTCAAGTTCGACACGTGAAACACGTTGTGAACTGCACTCAGTTCATCAGGCAGTTCTAATCGGTATGCTACAGGACCGATTTTTGCAGTAATGTCGAATGGTCCAATGTATCTAGGGGCTAACTTCCCCGCCATTCCAAATCTGACTACTCCTTTCCAAGGTGATACTTTCAAATACACTTTATCACCTTTCTCAAATGATAACGGTTTTCTACGGGTATCGGCATAACTCTTCTGCCGATCCCGTGCGGCCTTTAGATTGTTCTTAATTTCAAGGATTTTGCTGGTCGTTTCCTGGACCAGATCTGATCTAATAACCTGTGTGTCGCCCACTTCAGTCCAGCAGAGTGGTGATCGGCACTCCCGTCCATACAATGCTTCGTAAGGTGCTGCCTTTATACTGCTATGGTAACTGTTATTATAGGAAAATTCAACAAGTGGGAGATGTTTATCCCAATTTCCCTTAAAATCCAGTACGCATGCACGAAGAAAATCCTCCAGGGTTTGAATGGTTCTCTCAGACTGACCATCGGTCTGAGGGTGGTAAGCTGTGCTTAGATTAATACGCGTTCCCAGCGCTTCTTATACAGCTTGCCAAAGGTTGGAGGTGAAATGGCTATCTCGGTCGGAGATGATTGAGATGGGTATCCCATGACGAGACACAATTTCATTTATATAAATCTGCGCAAGTCTCTCGGTGTTATAATTATTTCTAATCGGAATAAAATGTGCCGATTTGGTTAATCGATCCACGACTACCCAAATTGCATCATGTCCTCGGGACGTCTTGGGGAGATGTGTCACAAAATCCATCGTGATCTGCTCCCACTTCCATTCAGGAATTTCCGGTTGTTGTAACATTCCCGAAGGTTTCTGGTGCTCCGCCTTAACCCTCGCACACGTCGTACACTTGCCGACGTATGTGGCTATATCCTTTTTCATACCCGGCCACCAGTAGAACTCCTTCACATCCTTGTATATCTTATCCGATCCCGGATGTATGGAATATTTTGATTTATGCGTTTCGTCCATGATTAATTCACGAAGGTCATGGAGGGTCGGGATCCAAATCCGATTTTTGAAATAGGAATTTCGTCCACGCGCTGTTCGAAATTCTTCTCGTTACCATAAATTCCTTCTTTTACCAATTGTTCCTCTTTCAAGGCCTCGCATTGAGCGACTCGAACCTGGTCCGAAAGGTTCGACTGGACTATCATTTCCAGTGCTCGCACTAGCAATGGCTTAACCCGATCCTTCCTACTCAGGGCATCGGCTACGACGTTAGCCTTGCCGGGGTGATAACGGATGTCACAGTCATAGTCGCTTAACAACTCGACCCATCTTCGTTGTCTCATATTCAGTTCTTTCTGATCGAATATGTGTTGCAAACTTTTATGATCGGTGAAGATGGTGCACTTTGTACCGTAGAGATAATGTCTCCAGATTTTAAGTGCAAAGATAACTGCTACCAGTTCTAAGTCATGAGTAGTGTAATTTTTCTCGTGTATTTTTAACTGTCGAGAAGCATAGGCTATAACCTTATTATTTTGCATCAACACGCTTCCTAACCCTCTCCGGGATGCGTCACAATACACGACAAAACCAGCGTCTCCGTCGGGGAGACTTAAGATCGGCGCTTGGCACAATCTTTGTTTTAGCGTTTGAAACGCCGTTTCCTGCTCTTCACCCCATTCATACTTTCGATCTTTTTGGGTCAGAAGGGTTAAAGGTTGGGCGATGCTGGAAAAGTTCTCTATAAATCGACGATAATATCCAGCTAAGCCTAAGAATTGGCGGATTTCCTTTGGCGATTTCGGCGCTTGCCAATTCTTAACTGCTTAAACCTTACTTGGATCAACGTGTATTCCTTGATGGTTTATAACGTGACCAAGGAATTGCACTTCTTGTAACCAAAAGTTACACTTGGAGAATTTTGCATACAACTTCTTCTGATTTATAAGCTCTAAAATTAATCTTAAGTGTTGTTCGTGCTCTTCTTTACTCTTCGAGTATATCAAAATATCGTCAATAAACACGATGACGAATTTATCGAGGTAGGGTTTACAGACTCGATTCATGAGATCCATGAACACTGCTGGCGCATTTGTTAGCCCG
The DNA here is from genome assembly GCF_021521415.1 of Bidens hawaiensis. NCBI lineage: Eukaryota > Viridiplantae > Streptophyta > Magnoliopsida > Asterales > Asteraceae > Bidens > Bidens hawaiensis. Next base: position 592,279 of record NW_027491660.1, on the reverse strand, counting down.
AAAGGCATAACTAAGAACTCGTAATGGCTGTAGCGAGTCCGGAATGCGGTTTTCGGGATATCCTCCTCCTGAATTCTAACCTGATGGTATCCCGATCTAAGATCAATTTTTGAGAAATAGCTCGCACCTTGCAGTTGGTCGAACAGGTCATCAATTCGGGGGAGAGGATACCTATTTTTGATTGTCAACTTGTTCAGCTCCCTGTAATCAATGCACATTCTAAGGCTTCCGTCCTTCTTTTTCACGAATAGTACCGGTGCACCCCACGGGGAATAACTAGGACGTATAAATCCTTTATCCAACAATTCTTGCAATTGGTTGGATAATTCTTGCATCTCTGATGGTGCAAGTCGGTAGGGTGCCTTAGCAACAGGGCCAGCTTGAGGTAATAGATCGATTCTGAATTCGACCTGTCGGGTTGGCGGTAATCCAGGAAGTTCTTCTGGGAAAACTTTTGGAAACTCGCGTACCACCGGGATATCATCCACCCGTTTCTTATCAGAATCGGTGGCCGTCAAGCTTGCTAGATACGCCACGCATCCCTGGCGTATATATTTTAACGCCTTGAGGTGGGATATAAATGTATCATTGTGCCCGACTTCTCTCCTTGCACTAACACCTCTTCGTCATCCGACACCCGGATCTTGACGATTTTCGTTTCACAGTTTATTTCTTCCTTGTTACGTGCTAACCAATCCATTCCCACTATCACATCAAAACTACCCAATTCTACCGGTAACAAGTCAATCGGAAGGGATTGATCGTTCAGAATAAAAGGGCAATTCCGAAATATCTGATTAACTATCATGGTTTTACCGTTAGCTACTTCTACAGTATAAGGTTCTATGGTTTCACTAATTGGAAGGTTTGCTATTGATAGAAACTTGACAGAGACAAAACTTCTATCGGCGCCTGTATCAAATAATACAGAAGCGTAATGATCAGAGACGAGGAATGTACCTGTCACTACGCTGGGGTCCTGGCGTGCTTCGTTCGCCCCCAACACAAAAGCTCGGCCTCTCGCCGGATTGGACGACGATGCCTGACCCACTGCTTGTCTCCCATTTCCTCCCTGGTTCAGCCTCGGACAGTTTCTCTTGAAGTGATCTGTGCTGCCACATTCAAAGCAAGCACGGCTAGTGGTCATCATTTGGTTTCCTTGTGGGTTTTGTTGTCGGGTTGGTTGGGTCCTAAATGGCTGCGCACGGATAGGTTGCGGTTTTCGGTTCAGATTGTTCAGGGTTGTCCTACAACTCGGTGCGTAGTGCCCATTCCTGCCACACCGGTGGCACACTACCTCCTTGCACACGCCACCATGCTGGCAACCGCATTTCCCACATTTAGGGAACGTCCCTTTCTGCGATTCCTGCCTTCCGCCTGAACTAGTCATGGTGTAGTTCTAGGCAGCGGGCCTAGCACGTTTACTTTGCTGCTTCTCCCGGATCCTATTGTCATACGTACCTCGCTTTCCCCCAGCAGACTCTCCTGCCACCTTCAGTGACCCACTCTTCACGAAATTGTATGTGACGATACCAGCTTGCGTCACCACACTCTCAAACGTCTGGTGTCCCCCAGAGGTGACTATACTCCTTACTAGTGGAGTTAGTCCCCATATATAACGCTCAACCCTCTTTGACTCTGGGGTGACCAACCATGGCACTAATCGCGACAATTCGTTAAATCGGTTTGTATAACCTAAGTGATCTGCCCCCTGCATCTCCAGGTTTCACAATTCATTTTCTAACTTTTGCAGTTCGTTTTTCGGGCAGAAATGTTCCAGTACGAGAGCCTTGAGCTCTGTCCAGGTCATGCGGTTTGTCGCCTCCTGACCGCGAGTCTGCACTATGGTGTTCCACCATGTCAAGGCATGGTCCGTGAACGTGCAGGTAGCATACTTAACAACGTAATACTCAGGGCAGTTGCTGATGTTCACAACAACCTCTATTTTCTCAATCCACTTAACCAACCCATTGGGTCCCTCAGATCCGCTAAATTCTAGGGGGTTTGCACAACATAAAGTCTTTGATCGAACATCCCCTGGATGCAGGAATCGGTTCAGTACGGTTCGTCTCTACAGTAGGTATAGGGCCATTACTGTCTGTAACGACCACGTTAGGTGGTGCGTCATTACTCGGAATCGTGTTATCATTCTGCGGAGGATTAGTATTTCGTTCCCCGTCATTATTGGTGGTCATTTGATTGCTCAGAGGGGCTGGATTGGTCGAATTGTTAATACTGGCGGCGATGCGCGATACTATATCCGGTATCGCCGCCTCTAACTGTTGAGCAATCAAACGGCTCACGTCCACTTCCGACAATTGGGCTGAACGTTTTGGTGCCATTCTACACAACATTCAGAAAAATATATATAATTAATACAAGTTCCAATCATAAAACACAACAAACATTCCATTCATTAATAAACATTAGTACATATTACATCCATGTCAGTTCACATACTTTCCTGTCATCATTGCATAAGTTAAGTTTTCATACAAAGGGCCTATGTCGGCATCATCTCGACATAACCCGCAATGGGTCAGTGCTTGAATGATACCCAAAAGTATCTATAATGATATACCCCAAAAGAGACCCCCCTAAGGGCCAGTGGTTGTATTTTAACTACCCAAGATTCACTCTATGTTAGCATCACCACTAACTGCTTACACAGAGTATCAAAAAGCGGCCCCTGACTACCACCACCCTAACATGATCTAATCACGGTGGTATACCAACCACACCAACACCGCCGCCATCCCCACAATCGCTGCCATTAAACCCCGGATCCGTGTTTCCATCCGGTCAATCAACCCCAGGGAGTAGGCGTCCTCCCTCCTCAGCTGCGCGATCGCATGCTGGCTGTCCAGTATGCAATCCACCAAGTGATTCCTCCTCTGAATACCCACCGACAAGGCGGTGGTGTGCTCATTCATCCGCTCGGTGAGCACCCGGAGCCACGCCGCCTCGGTGGAGGGACGCTCATCCCTCACTGGCCTGGGGGTACCCCACACAGGTGGCGGCACAGGCCCGGGCTGGGGGCGGGAGGACTCGCCTCTGTGGTAAGTGGATCTGGGTGGGGTAAAGGTAGGTGGAACATACGGGACACTGATCCGCGCTGTGAGGCGGGGACCGAATCCGGGAGGGATAGGGACGGCCTGTGGTGCGGGTGGGGTAGGAGATCTAGCAATCCTGGCAGGGGAGGACTGGCTAGAGCTCCCAACACTAGCCTCGCTAGGCTCAGAGCTGGATGATACGAGGAGGCTCCCAGAGTTCCCGGAGCTGACTTCCTCCGGGTCCTCCTCCATCGATACACTAGGTGTTCTTGACATTCTAACCAGCACACAAGTTAACAAACATATAGTTCTTTCCATAGTGTAAATCCTAATCAAATTAATATACACTTACTTATACAACTTGACCACACACAATATTATCATATATTTGCACATATGTTGCCAATTTTACCTATTAAAGTCCCCCGTGACTTCCCTTGAATTCCCTCGTGCGGACAAGTCTGTTATTATGTTCCGGACCATAATAACTCACTTGTCCATCCAAGTTCATCCAGACTTCGTCACAATAAATTATTAGTTGATATTCAGATCCTATAATACTTGAGCTGCTGGTTATATTTTAGGTATCTTTTAAAGACATCCTAATTCTTTATAACTAATGGCTCTGATACCAAGTTCTGTAACACCCCGTAACCGCAGCGGAAACGTACACGGGATGCAACAGACACATCTGATATCAACAGCATTGCTTATAAAGAAAACACCACTACAATAATTTAAACGTATTACATTGTTCCGAGTTTCGTTACCAACTAGGCGTTATCACATAAGTTTTACCAATAGTACGTCAACATGTTTAAAACAAAATATAGACTCTTAAGCTTCCACAAAATAGCACACATCATCAAGCACGTATCACTCATTCCAACTTGGGTGTACCTAGAAAGCATGTAAAGAAAACGGGTCAACTACGAATAGTTGGTGAGTTTCACAGATTTAAATAAACATTGACAATTTATGATAATAAATCATATATTAGCGATGTAATTATGCTGAGCCCACAAGTGAAACCTCTGACTATCACACACAATCCCCGTGGCATATCCCCCGCCCACGGACCCGTGACATATCCCCCGTCCACGGAACTGCCCCAAACCGCTATGTCTAACATTATATAGCAAAATATATATAACACCCAAAATAGACATGTGCAACTGGCTGGGAAACATCAGCAAATCCATGCCGGACCAGTTGGGTTTGTCAGACCAATAGTACTATTCACACTCTACCGGCTTTTAGCTAATCACTAGTGTTGCGGGGCCTTACAATGTTAGCAACTCAGACAATTACCATCTTAGTACATTTCCGTACGATTCCCGTACAATTGAACATATATAAATACATTCATTTCCATGCGATCAGCATGTACTTAAACATTTTGATATAAACATGCTTTCCGCCCCGGGAAAATATTTAAAACAGTTCAGTAAAAGGGGGCTCGTGAAACTCACCTTTTTGGTGAGTAGAGATGTAATACTGTGCACGGCTACCTGTCCGGATCTGTAATACGATCCCTAAGTCGTTACTACACAATTTCTATTAATATAACTTAAATTTGTGTTAACCGGTACGTCCGGGGACACTGTTAATCCAGTACCGTACACGATCCGGGGACAATGTTAACCCCGATACACTTCTCAGGACTTAGATTGTGATATCACTTAGAGTTCTTTAGTCAAAACTACCATTAGTTTGTTTTCTCGTTTTGTGTGCCTAGCACGGTTATTCGTCTTTATGTTTTCAAAAATGAGTTTGGCCACATACGACCCGAAAATAGTTGTTATTGATACTTTAATTAAAGTGGTGAAATTAGAGCTCTGTTTAGACACCCCGTTTGGCCGCGGGGCCCGTTTCCGTCTTTAATATACCGGAAACGACTAAATCGGGTAAAATTACCCAAATCATCCGAATTATTTTCGGATAATTTATTTTTACTTGATTAACTCAGTTTCATGAAAATAGTCCATTTTTAAGGTTTTTATACACCAGTCAGCTCGCTTAGGCGAACTTTGCCGGTTTACACGTTTTAAGCTTTAAAAGTTTGTTTTTAAGTTCCATTTAGCACAAATAATTATTCGTTTAGTCTCGGATCTTGAAATTTTGCACAAATCAGTTTTTGACAGTAAGGAATTTTATAAAAATATTTCCAGAATTAATTTTTATATTTAACATTTATTTATCTATTTTTAAACGTCATTTAAACACCAAATATGTCGAAAATACCAAACGACCTTAGAAAAATCCCAAATTTTTCTGGGATGACTCCTACCATCCATATAGTTCCCAGTAATATTACAGAACCAAAAACTCATTTTTCATGACATTTTCACCAAAACCGAGCTAGAAAACCCTAGATCTCGTTTTACCGAAAAGCCTACTTAGACTTCTCCAATGGACCTGAAATTTTGTGTGTGACTTTTATATGTTATAAAAGGCTTATCTGAATTTTTCCAGAATTGTTCATGATGTTTAGCTATTTTTCACTATTTTTAGCCAAAACCGAGCATTAAATTCACCAAATATTCATACTTTATCCAAAAATTACGAAAATTTCACAGATCTCATATTTTCATGTGTAGATTATCTCTGTGAAATTTCATGATCCAACTCTAAGTCTACCACAATCTGTCCAAATCACACAAATCATACGAAAAACCGAACTATCTTGTGTTTCTAGCTTTTGATCTCAAAGATCTTGCTTTCTAGCCTTTGCTAGCAACTAGATATAACACCTACAAGCACAATAACACCACACCAAGCAAGTTATACCCACAATCAAGCCATTTCATTCATGGTTTCGGTTAAGACATCAAAACAAAGATTTTAACCGTAAAAATTCGTTTTTGACTCTTTTAACTCCTTTCTTGGACCAAGATCCCTTGTATAACTTGTATACATCACTTGATCATGCAAGAATCGGTTTCATCTCGGGTTTTCACCTATTTTTCACTTGAAACCTCATTTTCTCATGATTTTGGAATTAAAAAGCAAGATCAAACCATAATAACATGTTTATACCTTGTGGATCTTCTTAAAAATCAAAGGTTTTGGTTGAATGTGTAAAGGGTTGAGAGGATTTGGAGAGTTGGAATGTTAAAAAAGAAAATGAAGTGTGTGTGTGTGTACCCATGGACCGATCGGTCCATGTATGGTGTGGTGGGGGCCCACATCTCAAACCTTGGCCACACATTTGGATTGTGTAATCCGGATAATGTTGTGGATAATCTGGTTCAGTTCGTTTTTCGGTTAAACACTTAATTCGGCTTAAAACGAGGCTAAAACGGTCGTTTTTCGGCTTAAAAATAAAATTTATATAAAACCGATTTAAAAACTTTAAAAACTTAAACCATGACATTTATTGACTTAACACATCATATTGTCGGTAATTGTGCATCTTTTTCGGCTTGATCGATCGTCTCTTGCTTGGTTTGATGTTAAAGGTTTCGTTTATCGTACCGACGTACTAATAAATCGAAACCCTCTTTCTGTGCTATAATTCACTTATCCCGAAGCTTTAATACTTCGTACACATCACTAAACATTATATATTTCGTATATAATGTAATCCCCGATTCGTTCGGGTTTCAATAACCGTCCATCGATTAATCATAATTTCAATACGACTAGCTGTATATTCGAGTATAATTCGTACTGTGAATCTTATATACTCGTATAAACACATTATAATTCATATATTCAGTATTGAATAACACGTAAATAGTATATTCCGGCTAGGGCATACCTGAATTTGCCGGAATCGTTACAGTTTCTGAATGGGAAAGTTGATGAGGTAGTGTATGTTGAGCAACCTCCGGGTTTTCCTGACCCAGACTTTCCTGATCACGTGTACAAGTTAAGCAAGGCATTGTATGGACTACATCAGGCACCTCGTGCCTGGTTTTCAACTTTATCAGATTACTTGCTTGAAAATGGGTTTGAAAGAGGGAAGATAGATAGCACGTTGTTCTTCAAGAGAGATGGAAGCGACTTCCTGCTAGTGCAAGTCTACGTGGATGACATCATCTTTGCTGCATCAAGAGTCTCCATGTGTCAAGATTTTGAGGCCGTCATGAAAAAGAGGTTTGAAATGAGTGCTATGGGTGAACTAACTTTCTTTTTAGGATTGCAGGTTGATCAGAATAAGGATGGGATGTTCATTCATCAGACCAAGTATGTCCATGATGTGCTCAAACGCTTCAAGATGGAGGACAACACTCCATTCGACACTCCAATCTGCGTCAATCACAAATTGGGTGCTGAGTCAGACGGTGATGCAGATGTGGACCCAACTCAGTATCGGGCTATTATAGGTTCTTTAATGTACTTAACTGCTTCTAGGCCTGATATAATGTTTGCTGTTTGTCTTTGTGCTCGTTTTCAGGCAAACCCAAAGGAATCTCACATGAAGGGTGTGAAGAGGATCTTGCGGTATCTCAAGGGCAAACCGAAGCTGGGGTTGTGGTACCCGAGAGGAGGAGACTTGGAGCTAGTCGCTTACACAGATTCTGATTATGGAGGGTGCAATCAGGGTCGGAAGTCAACAACTGGAGGATGTCAGTTTCTTGGTGGCAGATTGGTGTTGTGGCAATGCAAGAAACAGACTTCGGTCGCAATTTCAACCTGTGAACCAGAATACATGGCAGCATCCAACTGCTGCTCCCAGGTTCTTTGGATTCAACAACAGTTGCGCGACTATGGTCTGAATTTCTTACTTACACCTATTTGCATTGATAACACAGCTGCTATCTCAGTAACTAACAATCCCGTGAAGCACAGTAAAACTAAACATATTGACATACGTCATCATTTTATACGGGATTGTGCTGCGAAGAAACTGATTGTGCTTGAAAAGGTGGATACGCTTGATAATTTCGCTGATCTTTATACTAAAGCGTTTGACAAAACAAGATTTCAAAACCTTATCGAGCTGAATGGGATGATCAATCCCGAGTAACCATGCTTTTCATGTTATATTTAAAAAACAAAAAAAAAACGTCACTATTGCTTAAAATATGTCGGTTACCTCAGTTTGAAGGACTTGTCTTCGGATATGTTTTGGTCCTCATTTTCTACTTGTAGATTTTGAGGATAGCCATTAACCAGATGACTGAAAGTGACTGGGGCGGTTTATGATGAGTTTTCATTCTTTCGCTTAAAATTAGTCGATCATATTAATTAGTTAGAAGGACACATACTAGTATGTGGTCGGTCCAGCTGATCCATTGGATCTTCGGGATAGCCGTTTACCTGAAGCCATTGGATCTTCGCGATTAATGTTAAAATTTTTTTTAAGGGAAATGAAATTATTTTTCAAGTCTACTACTTCGTAAGAAGTTTGTTAGCTATGTTTAACAGAAAATTGATCCAACCTTGGAAAATGATATCTATACTGATTCTGTGTGCTTAACTAGTGAAGTTATTAGGCTTAAAAGGCTTTAGGACAGTCATTGTATGTCATGGTAACTTTTTATGGTGCGTAAAAGTAGATGTGATACAAACTAAAACTACTTGATTTTACGTGGAAACTCCTTACGAGTTTTGCATGTCTTCATATATATCTTTCCGAATGATAGGCAGAAAAGCGATTACCCAGTCATACACGAGCCCGTAAGTGTTCTGATTCCCGTGAAGATAGCGTTTCAAGAAACTGCAGTGATCCAGATTCGGGACTTGCAGTTGGTTACTACTCTGAAGTCTATGTAAATGTTTATCATAAAAAAAAAAAAAAAAAAAAAAAAAAAAAAAAAAAAAAAATAACAACAACTTATGAGTTATTGAAACATTCTAGAGTTCAACATATCAAGACTTCTTAATCATGGAGTAAGAAAGAGAACGGGAAGGAGATGAAGAGTAATTACAAACTTAATCAGACACTAAGGGTCGAGGTCAATTCGGGGTGACTTGGGGAAAGCCAAATATGCTTTGAGAATAGATAGGAGGCATCATAATCTCTGAGTTGTTGCTCACTTAATTTTTGAGCTTAATTGAACTTAACTCGTATCACAGAAACGATGAAAACCATCTTAAGTTATTTACCTGCTTACAACCTGTTTCTTTATGTCATAATACAGCTAAACACAGATCTATGTGACAATCACGTAATTAGTATGATTCCTGTTCGGATCTTTTCTAAAACGTAGTAGTCCCTATCGAGACTGAAATTTGATCCCTTATACTTTATTTTTTAAAAAAAGTTTCTTGTACTTAGTTAGTTTTATGATTTTATAACTGGTTACTTGGACTTGATCGTGTTATTTGATTCTTAAAGGGAAGTTTTAAAAGTTAATTGCAAAATGTTCAAATTATAAGGGTTGATTTTGTAAATATAGGCGATGTTGTTAAACAGGCGAACTTGTGAATAACTTCGCCTAGGCGAAGTTAACCGTAACTTCGCCTGTATAACTTCGCCCCAATATAAGGATTTTCAAAAGTCATTCTTTCATTATTTTCATTATCAGCGAACTTATCCTCCGACTTTTCAGCGAACTTATCTGAAATCTCGGCGAACTTGTCGTTTCGTTTCATCTTTGTTCTTTTTCCCAGTTTCCGTTACATTTCAAGGTTCGTGATGCCATTACATTGTATAATCATTGTTCTTCAATGATAATCAGTGGTCGTTTCGACCCGATTATGAACCTCGAACCGTCGGACCTTCAAATCGGACTTTCAAATCTTGTTGTTACGTGTTAATAACCAAACTGATCGTCAACATATCCTTAAAAGCTTGAGTTTAAGAGTCCTAAATCGTCAAAATACCCAGAAAACCTCAGATTTTCGAGTTTGAATCAATCTATCTGTCGCCGATTCATATTCAGGCGAACTTAGGGTTTCGGCGAAGTTATCCGTAACTTCACCTGATGCTTATCTTCGCCTGAGGCGATGTTGTCATTAACTTCGCCTGAGGCGATGTTGTGGTAAGGCGAACTTAACGTTGAAGCGAAGTTGTGCCCAAGTTCGCCCCAACATTAACTTCGCCTGGACCTTTTTCTGATTAGTTATTAGACGAACTTAACGTTGAAGCGAAGTTGTGCCCAACTTCGCCCCAACGTTAACTTCGCCTATACAGAAGTTATCACAACTTCGCTCATGGTAATAAGCGACCTTGTGTTAAACCTTAACGTGTATCTAACTTGGTTCGTTTGTTGCAGATATGGCTGCAGTAGCAGGTGCTGGAGGTGCTGGAGGCGATGACGGAGATAACCAGAGGCAATTTTTTCCGGGTCACAATATGTACATTACCTTAGACCCGGAAGCGAGCGGAGTTGAAGACTACCGTGAGATCATCACATTCCTCATTCGCTCGAGGATATTCCACGCAATCACGACGACTCTGCCGATATCCTTACCCAATATCGAGGATTTCTGGCAGACGGTGGAATATGATTGCCGTGTTGAGCCCCCGGTTATGCGAGCAACCGTCAACAACCAAGAAGTTCAGTTCTCGTCTGAACAAATACGGGTGGCGTTACGTTTTGGAGAGGAGACTCGGGACGACCCAACTGACTTTGTGGCTCCGTTTCGTGATGGAGCATTCCTACGAATGGGATATTCTGGTCCCTTGGGCGATACCCAGAGACGGAAGGGGTTCCTGCTCGATCAGTGGCGCTTCCTCATGCACGTCATGATTGTGTGTATGTCTGGGAGGAAGGCGGGTACTGACGGAATGGGTGCGACCATGCAGTCAGCAATGACTGCTCTGACTTATAACAAACGTTATAGCTTTAGTCAGATGGTCTTTTATGAGATCGACAGACAGAGGAGGGCGATGGCTCGTGAGCGGTTCATAATGTATCCAAGATTCATCCAGATGATCTTGAACCATGTGGCTCCAAATTTGCCTCAACGACGCCCAATACGATACGTGGAGAGTGTGAGCAAACGTATCTTTGCTCAATGCCGTACTTCGAGTGCGAGGAGCAAGCCTGAACGTCGTCCAAGGCATACTCCACTCTTTGGGTTCTTAATAAACCCGGGGTATGTGCCAGCTCGGGGGGATGAGTTCAGAGACCCTCAACCACAATAGGCAGGAGCAACTCGAGATGTACCTACTGTGCCTGTGGTGTCGGCTGAGGAGGATGTAGACCTTGATGCTGCATTTGGCGGCCAAGGATTCTTCGACATTGACCGTTTTGATCCACAAGAAGAGGTGCAGGTCTCTGCTGCACAGGTTCGGGAAGTGCGTGTTACTAGGGCAGCTACGACGGTGGCTGACTTAGATCTTGATGATGTTATGGATGAGGCGAGAAGGATGTTGGTGACACGATAAAGGACATTAGGGAAAAGGAAGGGGACAGTTGATGATACTGAGTCAGAAGAAGAAGAAGAGGATATACACAAGTTGATTAGACGTTCAAGACGTGAAAGGACAGGTGCAGGTATGGGAGCTGGAGAGACTTCAAGAGTTGTACGTTTTGCTCCATCCGCACTGTCAGGTATGTCGATTGTTCCTACGTCTGTACAGGTTACAGGTTTAAGCGCCGCGGAAGTTCCCGTGGTGGCTACATCAGCTGTCGGCATCCCATCAATCACTAAGATCCAGCTGACGACTCCGGAGATTGTCTTTACCACCTCCAACGCTTACTCCTTCAGAGGTGGTGGCACAATTTGTAGAGTCGACAGTCGTTGCAACTGCAGGGTTGTCGGTCACGATACCACCTACGGTTACGTCCACAACTGCTTCTGATGTCCCGGTTACATTCGAGATCCCTGCTGAGTATACTCAAGACACATCTAACATGAGGTTTGATTTCGATGCAACCCTCTCAGACTCGGAGAGAATAGCTGCACTTGAACGGGTCGTGGCAGAGCAATCGAGGATAAACTTTATCCAGACCCAGGGTATTCAGCGCCTTGTAGCAGAGAATCAAATACAGTCGTCCCTCCTGGTTGAACATGGGCGAATTATAGATGCTATGAAGGAGTTCTTGGCATCTCAGGGGGAGACAGGCTGTAGAGGCGACGAGTTAAGGACAAAGAAGAGAAATGATAGAGACGATGATCCCAATGCATCGAAAGATGCAGGTGGTGAGTTGCCAAGAACTACTCAAGCTCTTGGGACTTCCACAGCTCAGGGGGAGTCTGCAGGTGCAGTTGGTGGTGATGAGGTGGTGATGGTTGATGATGAAGATGATGTGATTGATGCTTTGAAAGAATTAGATGATGATATGCTAGATGATGATGTGATGTTTGATGACGATGTGCTGCCTATTGAGGAGATTGAGAAGATTGGAGCTCAGATTGTGATTGAAGAAGATGTTGAAGAAGGTGAAATTGTAGAAGAAAATGTTGAACACGAGATCCCAGATATTGAGAAAGCCGATATGGGTAATGAGATGGAAAATGATGAGACTGAATGGGAAGAACAGCCTAGGTGGAAGGAAGACTATGCTCAGTGGTTCGTCAAAACGAAGAAACCAGCGGTCCCTACAATGTTTAAGAAGAGTTACAATATTAAAGGCTATGCCGAAGCGAAGAAAGGGATTATTTGCTGGATCTATGATGAGCAGTTGAAGCTCTTTGTGATTAAACGGTATGACGGCGTTCAGTACTTTAAATGAATGTTAAGGTCGTTGAATACACTGCCGGAATGTGAAGTGAAAGACTTAGCCAGATTGGGGTTAATCAATCGAAATGACGATAATATGGCTAGAGTCATTGAGAAAATTGTATGGAGAGAGAGTATAAAAGAAAAGAAGTTTGAGCTGTTGAAACCGCAGAAGGGAAAACTTGTTGAAGACAAGGATAGAGGTTTGAGAGCTGATGGAAAACCTTGGATGGTCATGAAGTATAAACCGATCCGATGACTTAAAGAAGTACCGATGAAGCTAATGCCCAAGGATGTGCTTAAAGACCTAAAGTGGTGGTATGTGGATTGTGAGACAGTAGAGGCGGTGATGGAAGACGAGGATGAACAAGAGCTCCTAAGAGTTTACGATCCGATGCATTTGGTAAACTTATCGCAAGCTGATCTGAAGGTGCTTAATGAGAAGAAAATCTTTTATATTCCTGCTTGGAAGGACGAAGCGAGGAAGTATCAAAGAGTTGTGTCAGTTTGTGTTAGAGAAGGAGTGCATGCGTGAAGAGACAAGATTGAAGATTACGAGACAAGTGCTTAAAGATCAAGATATGAAGCTACTGCCAAGGGGGAGTCTGTTGGTGCATAAATGTCAGTAGTTCATAGTCTAGTGTCTGTAATCGAGTCTGTAATGTTATTTATGTTTTTGTTTAAGCGAAGTTGTTAACAAGTTCGCCTAGGCGAACTTGTTGAACAAGCGAAGTTATGGACAACTTCGCCTGAACATATCAGGCGAAGTTGTCGTGTATTTATACTAGGTTACGGCTTAGTGTGTTAAGGTTCATTGAGTTGATCTAAGCTGGTTTGAGTTCATTGTAACGTGAGGACGAGAGTCTGTATCAGTGATTCATATCATGTGAGTTCAGTTATTAATATATAACGTGTTTCGGTTTATTCGTGTGTGTTTGTTTGATTTGCTTTCTACGCTCGTAACGATCTACGCATGGATTCCGCACCTGAGTAGACCGAGATATCTCGTGTGATCCGTCCAGGGAACCTACAGATGAAAATATAGCAAATACAAAAGACTATAGGAAGATTGTAAGGCCAGGTTTTGTTATTAAGTCTTTCGTATTTGTAACTCGTATTAGTTTACGTTTATGTCTATTTACGGTTGTAAGTTTTGGGCCCGAGGCCTCTTGTACTTGAAGCCTATTGGGCATTTTGTTAATGGAAATAGAGTATGGATTACACACACTATATAAGGTGTGTGTAAAACCATACTCAAGCAACCCTTGCATTATTATCCATCCAACTTACTTACAAAACTCTCTCAACTCCCTCACCCTCCTCTCAACTTTCGGCCCACCTTAACCCACACACAAGATCCGAGATCTCGGTCTAGCTAGTTGTTTCCGCCAACTAGTTGTGAGGTTGATCCAAGAACAACTAGTACTTAGTTTGTTTTTGTAACATCCCGAAATTTCTAAAGTAATATTTAATATATTATTTTGTCGGGTGAAATAAACGAGTTAGTGGAACGATAATAATAATAGCAAACTATGAAGACTTAGTAGGATAATTAGATGGGATTAGATATGGACCAAAAGAAAATATGGGCCTTCGGTCCATGGGCTTAAGGGCGTATAAATACCCCCTTAAACCTCAATCATTTCCATTCCATCCGTTTATCCATCCTAATCTCTACACACCCAAAACACACACGACCCGAACCAAGATCCGAAGGCGAAAACCCGAGCTTGTTGGTGCTGGAACGTTGTGACGGACCAAAACAACATCAAGGCTTAACCGTGTTCGTAGTTCGAATCGTTCAAGGTACGTTTATAGTTAGAAATCGTTCGTGTAGGTTCGGGTTGATTTGAGAAATGATAGATCTAAGTTTGGATGGTAAAAACGAATCCAACAAAGCTAATCTTACTGAAAATGGTTATGATTTGATGGGTTAATCGATTGATAAAAAGAACCCGTAACCTATATGCCTAAATCGCACCCTTTAAACATCGATGTTAGGTCGATTTGATGGTTGGGGTTTGTAGGCGCTGGTCAGACGATCCCGTGGGTACCTAAATCGAGTTATTTGGTTAAGAAACGAAGGTGATTAAGGGATTTAAGAACGAACAGTAGCTGCAGACGACAACTTCGCCAGCAAGCTAAGTTCGCCTGATGAACTTCGCCTGGAAGCTAAGTTCGCCTGATGACAACTTCGCCTAAAGCCAAGTTCGCCTGATGACAACTTCGCCTAAAGCCAAGTTCGCCTGATGACAACTTCGCCTAAAGCTAAGTTCGCCTCATGACAACTTCGCCTAAAGCCAAGTTCGCCTGATGACAACTTCGCTTAAAGCCAAGTTCGCCTGTTGACAACTTCGCCTAAAGCTAAGTTCGCCTGATGACAACTTCGCCTAAAGCCAAGTTCGCCTGATGACAACTTCGCCTAAAGCCAAGTTCGCCTGATGACAACTT
This sequence comes from Bidens hawaiensis, assembly GCF_021521415.1. Classification (NCBI taxonomy): domain Eukaryota; kingdom Viridiplantae; phylum Streptophyta; class Magnoliopsida; order Asterales; family Asteraceae; genus Bidens; species Bidens hawaiensis. The sequence continues at coordinate 577,210 of NW_027491660.1, read as the reverse complement.
CGCCTAAAGCTAAGTTCGCCTAAGGTTTAACTTCGCCTAAAGCTAAGTTCGCCTAAGGTTTAACTTCGCCTAAAGTCAAGTTCGATTAGAGAATAGATTAAAACGATAAGTAAAAGTAAGCTAATACTAGGCCACCAGATTAGATCAGGCGAGTATTGATACGTGTAACTTATACAGTCAGCCGAGCACAGTTAAAGAAGGGATTTACAACTATCAGAGGAAGAAGCAGAGTTCAGGTGAGTTTCTAGCCCCATTCCTTGTTATGTTTTCGGGGCTGTGTGCATACTCGATGTGTTGTTAATACATTTATCCTAAGTGATAAGTGTATGCCATATGTGATATATGTGATGGATATGAATGATTGCTTGTCGGTACGCGAACGATCTTCGGATATTGCGCGTACTGTCAGGTTAAAAATAAAGGTACGAATATTATATATCGAAGATGTATGAACATTACAAATGAATACTTGTCGGGGCGTGAACAATCTTCGGATATTGCACGTATCGACAAGGGGTATGGTTGTTAAATGAATGATGTAAAGAACGCCTAGAGTGTTCTTAAGCTATAATGTAATTATTGTATATGTGAAGTATGTGTATACAGGTACACGAATGGTATGTGAGTTCTACGTTCGACATAGTAAGTTAGGATGGCAAATCCCTCAAACTTCTGTTGGACATAGACTTGGCAGGTGATGGCGTAGTTAAGGACTGCGAGCCTTATACGTGATGTAGATGATAGATGTAAACGTAGATAGGGACGGTGGGCCATATACGTGTTATAGGAGATAGACGCCAACGTAGATAAGGACTGCGGACCTTATACGTAACGTAGATAAGGACTGCGGACCTTATACGTAATATAGATAGGCGTCAGCATAGGAAAGGACTGTGGACCTTATACGTGCTTTAACATAGGGGAGGACTGCGGACCTCGTACGTGCTATGAATTAGGTTGCAACATAGGGAAGGACTGTGGACCTTGTACGTGTTGTGGATGTATGATGGTATAGGGAAGGACCGCGGACCTTGTACGTACCATGAATGGTGAACATAGGTAAGGACTGCGGACCTTTTACGTGTTCACGATCGTGAGTACAGGTATAGACGGCGGACTATGAACGTACTATCGGTAGACTGAGGTTAGTGATTGTAGATATGTATGTATGTATGGTAGTAAGTATGTATGTAGAACAAAAGGGTAACTAGTTAAGTATGGATATGTATCTTCGGATATGTATGTATGTGTATGTATTGTATAGTGTATTATTAACTAGAACTCACTCAGCGTAGCTGACTTTTAGTATGCACGCAGGTGAGTAGAATGAGACAGCTAGCTTGAGCGGGCACATGGTGGGCGAATAGGAGACTGGCATCTGAAGACTCAAGATGTTCTATTGTAATTGACGTTTATTTTGAAGGACAAGAATGTTTAATTAAGGCAAGTTTTGGATTGCTGTAACGTTTCATAGAAGTTTTTATATTCCATGAAAGTTTTAATGAACTCTGATTTGTAAGAACTGTGTTTATGAGTAAATCCGACGCTAAAGTAAGGCTACCGGGTTCGGGGCCTTACAAGTTGGTATCAGAGCATAAGTTCGAGAGATTTAAGCATCCTACATGCTTAGACTCGAACAGAGAATGAGATTTAAAATGAGAAAGAAAGAAGATGCCAGTTCAAGATAGCTATGTGTCACTCAAGCAAGCTCAATAAAGGTAAAGTGTATGGTAAATGGTGTATGTTAATGTTGGCTTATTTGCTAAATGAAGAATGAGTGCAGGTTAGGGATAGGATTAATTGATCTTAACTGATTAACTGTTTAAGAGTATAAACAAGCACAAGTGAAATCATGAAGGGAAGTATGTAGAACCTGAGGAGTAACGCAAATAGTTAATTACACTTGATCAACGTCATTAACTACTTACCTTACGAATCACGTGCTAAATAATTCCTAGAGTGATAACATTTGTGTTTCCTTAGAGATAAGATAGATGACTGTTACAAAAGAGGCGGACACGAGAAGAATCTGAGGCAGAGCGATATACGAAAACAACATGACTCCAACTGCAAAAAGTAATGAAGAAGTCACGCTTGGAGCTTGTAGTCAGATATGCTAAGAGAGTTGCCAAATTGTCACAAAAGCATCAAAGGAAGCCCTTGGAAAGACGAGACGAGACTTGAGACATCGAGAGCCTCATGGACAAGCTACCTTAATAGCTAGAACACATGATCACCACCCGATGACTGCAAGTCAGGAGTAAGGAGAATGACCCAGGAAGCAAAGACGATTCAATAAAGTGTGCGATTATAAAGAAAAAGGTATTCCTTTTACAAGAAATAAGCAAGGTTTCGGGGACGAAACCTCTTTAAGGAGGGAAGACTTGTAACATCCCGAAATTTCTAAATTAATATTTAATATATTATTTTGTCGGGTGAAATAAACGAGTTAGTGGAACGATAATAATAATAGCAAAATATGAAGACTTTGTAGGATAATTAGATGGGATTAGATATGGACCAAAAGGAAATATGGGCCTTCGGTCCATGGGCTTAAGGGAGTATAAATACCCCCTTAAACCCCAATCCTTTCCATTCCATCCATTTATCCATCCTAATCTCTACACACCCAAAACACACACGACCCGAACCAAGATCCGAAGGCGAAAACCCGAGCTTGTTGGTGCTGGAACGTTGTGACGGACCAAAACAACATCAAGGCTTAACCGTGTTCGTAGTTCGACTCGTTCAAGGTACGTTTATAGTTAGAAATCGTTCGTGTAGGTTCGGGTTGATTTGAGAAATGATAGATCTGACTTTGTATGGTAAAAACGAATCCAACAAAGCTAATCTTACTGAAAATGGTTATGATTTGATGGGTTAATCGATTGATAAAAGGAACCTGTAACCTATATGCCTAAATCGCACCCTTTAAACATCGATGTTAGGTCGATTTGATGGTTGGGGTTTGTAGGCGCTGGTCAGACAATCCCGTGGGTACCTAAATCGAGTTATTTGGTTAAGAAACGAAGGTGATTAAGGGATTTAAGAACGAACAGTAGCTGCAGACGACAACTTCGCCTGCAAGCTAAGTTCGCCTGATGAACTTCGCCTGCATGCTAAGTTCGCCTGATGACAACTTCGCCTAAAGCCAAGTTCGCCTGATGACAACTTCGCCTAAAGCCAAGTTCGCCTGATGACAACTTCGCCTAAAGCCAAGTTCGCCTGATGACAACTTCGCCTAAAGCCAAGTTCGCCTAAGGTTTAACTTCGCCTAAAGCTAAGTTCGCCTAAGGTTTAACTTCGCCTAAAGTCAAGTTCGATTAGAGAATAGATTAAAACGATAAGTAAAAGTAAGCTAATACTAGGCCACCAGATTAGATCAGGCGAGTATTGATACGTGTAACTTATACAGTCAGCCGAGCACAGTTAAAGAAGGGATTTACAACTATCAGAGGAAGAAGCTGAGTTCATGTGAGTTTCTAGCCCCATTCCTTGTTATGTTTTCGGGGCTGTGTGCATACTCGATGTTTTGTTAATACATTTATCCTAAGTGATAAGTGTATGCCATATGTGATATATGTGATGGATATGAATGATTGCTTGTCGGTACGCGAACGATCTTCGGATATTGCACGTACTGTCAGGTTAAAAATAAAGGTACGAATATTATATATCGAAGATGTATGAACATTACAAATGAATACTTGTCGGGGCGTGAACAATCTTCGGATATTGCACGTATCGACAAGGGGTATGGTTGTTAAATGAATGATGTAAAGAACGCCTAGAGTGTTCTTAAGCTATAATGTAATTATTGTATATGTGAAGTATGTGTATACAGGTACACGAATGGTATGTGAGTTCTACGTTCGACATAGTAAGTTAGGATGGCAAATCCCTCTAACTTCTGTTGGACATAGACTTGGCAGGTGATGGCGTAGTTAAGGACTGCGAGCCTTATACGTGATGTAGATGATAGATGTAAACGTAGATAGGGACGGTGGGCCATATACGTGTTATAGGAGATAGACGCCAACGTAGATAAGGACTGCGGACCTTATACGTAACGTAGATAAGGACTGCGGACCTTATACGTAATATAGATAGGCGTCAGCATAGGAAAGGACTGTGGACCTTATACGTGCTTTAACATAGGGGAGGACTGCGGACCTCGTACGTGCTATGAATTAGGTTGCAACATAGGGAAGGACCGTGGACCTTGTACGTGTTGTGGATGTATGATGGTATAGGGAAGGACCGCGGACCTTGTACGTACCATGAATGGTGAACATAGGTAAGGACTGCGGACCTTTTACGTGTTCACGATCGTGAGTACAGGTATAGACGGCGGACTATGAAAGTACTCTCGGTAGACTGAGGTTAGTGATTGTAGATATGTATGTATGTATGGTAGTAAGTATGTATGTAGAACAGAAGGATAACTAGTTAAGTATGGATATGTATCTTCGGATATGTATGTATGTGTATGTATTGTATAGTGTATGATTAACTAGAACTCACTCAGCGTAGCTGACTTTTAGTATGCACGCAGGTGAGTAGAATGAGACAGCTAGCTTGAGCTGGCACATGGTGGGCGAATAGGAGACTGGCATCTGAAGACTCAAGATGTTCTAATGTAATTGACGTTTATTTTGAAGGACAAGAATGTTTAATTAAGGCAAGTTTTGGATTGCTGTAACGTTTCATAAAAGTTTTTATATTCCGCGAAAGTTTTAATGAATTCTGATTTGTAAGAACTGTGTTTATGAGTAAATCCGACGCTAAAGTAAGGCTACCGGGTTCGGGGCCTTACAGTTTTGTTGTTTGATTTTGTCACGGGACCTACAATTTTCAATAAAACGAATTTTTAGATCTTTCAATGACAAAAAAAAGTATACTTAATTTTGTCTATCAATTAAACTTTTTAAAAAATCACGCTCAACAAACATTTGAATCCTTTTCATAAGCATAATTTTTTCTTAATATGGTTACTATAATAACATCATTTCTAATGTTAGATTCTTAATTGAAAATGATAATAATTACATTTTTATTAAAATCCAAGGGTCTTAACAAGGAAAAATACACACACAATAATCATTAGGGTGCAATTATATTAAGCATTCCACCCTCTCATACCTAAGCATTCTTGTTTGCTTGTGTAAATGCTACATGACAAGAGTTTCCAAGATTCTGCACACAACTTAACTTTGTTAAGCATCACCATGTTCCCTGATTCCTTAGGAATATATTGAGCAATAAGAACAATTAGTAAGTCCTTATATATGGTTATTCATATGTATATGATAAGAAGAAAAATACTAATTAGTAAGTCCTTATAAGTGTTTATTAATAAGTCATATGGTAAGAAGACAAATACTAATGCCCTATAAAAATTAAGTAATGCATAGCTTACCAGCAACTTCTATTATTATAAAAATTGCAACAAAAAACTTAATGGATGACAAGTTTACAATTTCTTAGTATAGTGAAACTAAAGGATTACACAAAGAAATGAATCTTTAAAATTGTTTAACCATTACAAATTTATACTCAATTAGAGGAGCGTGTAAATATATATTTTTTTAATAATAAATAACTATAAATACATGACACTAAATAACAATAAATGCATAACATAACAGTATTCAATGCAACATACACGAAAGTTTTGAGTAAAAATTAAAAAAATGACAGATTAAAGAGGTAATAAATTGCCAATGCAGGGCTAGCTCACTTGGTAGAGGCATCAGGTCAAAACGTGGTCATATGCGTAAACTATTGGTGTAAGTAGAGTAGAAATAACAGTTGTCATTATAAAAATCACAAATTATTTCAATGAATACTATAAAATGGGAGAAAATATAATAGCAATGTTTATTTTCTCAAATAGCGATGTTCATTTTCTCAAATTGGAGAAGAAGAATTTAGATGAGCATGTGAAGTAATATATATTTTAATATATATTACAAATAAATGTTTGATATTAAATAACGAAATTGGATTTAAATCAATTAGCGAAATGTTTGTTGTGATCCCACCTTTTAATATATTTTGTACTATCGGGGCTTGACTAACAAAATTCTAACCTCGTTAGTCATCAGTAGGCAGGAAACGTTTTTTCCAAAAAATTCCTTTTTTTGCCGGAGAATTCAACCTTTTCGACCTATACATATTTGTAACCTTACATTTAGGAACCCTTTTATAGTGTGCTCAATAGTTGGTGGTTGGTTGGTGGTGAGTTAGTTGGTGGTGGTGGTATTCAGGTGGCGGGTGATAGAGGTGATGGTGTTTAGGTGGTGGTGGTCATTGGTGTTGTTCAAGTGGTAGTGAGTAAGTTGGTGGCGGCAGTTGAGTTTAGGTGGTGGTTGTTGGTAGTGGTGGTGTTGAAGTGGTGTTGGTAAGTGATAATGTTCAATTGCTGGTAGTGTTTAGGTGGTAGGTGGTGGTAGTGTTCTATTGAGTTTTCGGGCAAAATAGGTTGAGTTTGTCACAGTGTTGATACATTAGAAGTCGACTCATTCTTTGTTAATCGTATTTTTTTATAGATCTAATGTATAGGGGTTATTTTTATAATTAATGTATAGTTCATTCGCTATGGCTTGTATAATGAATGAACAAGTTTTGGAGTCTTATTCGTTAGGGAATGTTAACGAATGAGCATTTAACGTATTAGGGCCGTTCACTAAGAGATGTTTAGCGAATGGCTTAGCGAATGTAGGGATGGAATTGAAACTCGAACTCGATGGGAAAACCCGAAACCCGACAAAATTGGGAAGGGTAATACCCGACCCATTAGGCTTTGGAGGGGTTTAGGATAAGTTTTGAAATTTTTCGTGGGTTTGAGACGGGTTTGGGATTTTTATGGTCGGGTATTTTGTATATATATTAGTGTATTAATTATGTAGTTTTATTGAATATATTGTTAGAACTTTGGTACTTCATACGTGCTTTTGTATTTCAGGTCATTGATCAGTAAATATGCTAAATTGGAGACTTGTACGAGCATGGAATGCTATCTCGGGAAGACCGAAGCATGATTTGATGTCTTGGGAAGTGTTACAAGGATTCAGGAAGAGTATGGATGAGAAATCATAAGCCAATGCTAAAACTGAACAAGATGGGTTGACAAAATGCGACCTTGAAGTAAAACGAGCATATCCTGAGCTAGGAAATGAGTTACGGGAGCCATAATATATGAATTTTGGGTTTCTCGACGAGAGGAATCTGAAAATGAGGTTTACTTAGGTTGCGATACGCGATGGGATAGTCATATGGCCATCGCGTATCGCGATGGACATAAAAAACGGGAATTTAAGGTTTATATCTCATTCTTCATAAACAAGAACCCTAACTCCGTATTGACGATCAGCAGCAGCTATTAGGCGATTTTGAGTAAATTCCAGGGCTACCAATCATCTCTTGATCAATTCTAATGGCCTTCCTCATCATAATTGAAGATCTATCGATGACGATGCTCAGCTAATCTCTTCGATTCATACCCAGAATGTATAGTTTGTAACTTTTATAGTTTTTCTCATGTGATTAAGAACACTATGTATAATTGTTTATGGTTGATATATGATTATTGATGTTTAGTATTTCTGTGTGTTTAGTCGGTTTTGGTTTACGTTAGTCTGAACGATTTGTTACCAGTTGCTAGATAATTGATCATATGATTGTTTGATTAGATTGAATATGATAAAACATATAACTACCCTTAATTGAGTCACACTGGCAAGGACCGTTTGATAACCAGTGCCGTGTGTAAAGCGATTATTGATGTCTAAGGTTTTGTCTGATTGATATATCTGTAGTTAACCAGTAATAATTAATCTGTTAGGTTGCATGAGATTACTATAGGTTGCTTACTTGAATTCCCAGGTGTGATTTGCTTTGTTAATTGATTGAAACTTGTTTACTAGTTTGCTTGTTTAACTCTAAATTCAAATCATTGCTTGTGTGATCAGCACTAAATCTGTTACTTCTTAATATTAAAGTTGTTTACACGAATCACATTGACCACATACTCCTGGTGGATACGATACCTTACTTATCCTATCTAGATAGTTTAATTAGGTTTTTGATTGACTCAAACGACGGCCATCAAAATGGCGTCGTTGCCGGGGAGTTAGTGCGCTTAGTGTTTTTCGTGTTATTTGATTTTTGTGTTTAATTTTAATTTTAGTTTTAAATTTGTTTTCAATTTTTAGTTTAAATTTTATTTATTTGTATTTTTCGCGGGTTGTGTTAGTTGTGCAGATTACAGGTTTATGCACACCCGCCATTCGGGCCGACAGTCTCCGTTAATTTACCGGACCGAAATAGAGAGGTTAGCTCGGCAGAACCGAGTACAAAACATAAACTCAGAAATGGAAGACCAGAACCAAAACCATAACCAAAACCAGAACCTGAACCAGAACCAAAACCAAAACCAGAAACAGAACAATAACCAAAACCAAGACCCACTCCCACAAAATAACGCATTTCACCCAGACAACATACTTGACCCACTAAATTTCAATAACCAAAATGATCAGAATCACTCAGCTCGTGCATCCGGAACCTGAAACCAAAACCCAAGACGAAACCTAAACCTCAACTTTTACCGAGTCGGACCATCCGCTCGAAATAATAACCCCAACCGCCGAGTTCGGATAAATATCGATGATTTTCAATAGAGTGTTCTGATAGAAGAGGAAGACGAAGGAGAAAATAATAATAGAAACGAAGGTTTGGAAATCGATAATGAGGTAGACAGATGGGTTAGAAATAATCGGGTATTTGAGCCCGAAAATGCAGGTTTTGAGAAGGAAGATGTGGGTTATAGTAATCGGGATGAATAGGTAGAAGAGCCGGTTAATCGAAGATGGGCTGAACCAGTTGACAGAAATGAAAGGGGTTGAGAAAAGGTGAATCGGGCGGAACGACCCGAAAGAGTTCGTGGTATTCCGGTTAACCGGGGCGGTATGGGAAACCCCGGGGGGTAGAGGAGAAATTACATAGCCCCGGCTCAAGGTGTTAACAGTCGGTTCATACTGGCTATCTCAGATGGAGCATCCCCGTTGGTTCCACAGGAACGAGTGTAGGGACAGCAAAATTTCAAGTCCAGGCCATCTTACATCAACATCGTTCCTCATTTCCATGGGACGGCTTTGGAAGACCCGTATTCGCACTTGACCGATTTTTCGGCTATTTGCGGGTCTATTGGTGATGGTACGTTCGATCAGGATGAAGTCCGGTTGCGATTATTCCAGTTTTCCCTAAAAGACAAAGCAAAACTCTGGTTTAATTCGCTACCGATGCACAGTAACAGAAATTGGGCCGAGATGCAACAAGTTTTTCTAAACGAATTTTATTCACAGTCTAAGACTACCCAGGCCCGTTCAGACATTCGCAACTTTTCACAGTTCTCTGGTGAGTTATTTCATAAAGCTTTTACCAGGTATAAAGACATGATCAGTAAATGCCCACATCACCAAATCAAACTGTGGGAACTGGTAAAGTGCTTTGTTGATGGGTTGACATAAGAGGATCGAAAGCATCTTAAGGCCTCGTGTAATGGTCTATTGCTGAATCAGCCTGAGGAAGATGATTGGGATTTTCTAGAATTTATGTGTGAAGATTCAAAATCTGAAGCAGCAGCTGTAAGACGAAGACGGGGTAATTCATCAAGGTCAGTTAAGTCAGTTGCGAGTGAGTCTAAAAGAATTATTGAGTTGGAATGTGAACTGGCTGAGTTGAAAAAGGGTAAGAAAAAAGACGTCGGGAAAGTTGGTGTTAAATTCCCGGTTTGTGAAGATTGTGGTGAAATCGGGCATAAGGCAGAATATTGCCCAGAGTATTATGATGATGTGGAGGATGACACCGAGGAAGTTAATTATGCTTACGGGGATTCCAAAGGCCAATGGTTCAATTTGAACACATATCACCCGGGCCTAAGGAATCACTCGAACTTTCGTTACGGGAACGCGTCTTCTCAGTTGAACCCGAACTTTCAGGGATCGAGCCAGAACAGACCGCAGGGTAATTACCGCCGGAGCGGTTATCAGCAGGGTTCGAGTAATCAGAATCGGGGATATAACAGAGACATTAACCGGAGTGGTAATTCTTCGGGTAATCAGGATCAGCAGAAAGGGTCTTCGGGGAATTCGGATGAGTCGGTGCACTCAAAGTTGGATGCATTGTTGAAAGTCATGAGTGATCATAAAACCGAGACGAAGCAACAGTTCGAGTTACGAGATAAGTCGTTAGAAGCAATGATGAAGCAGATCGGTCAGCTCACTGTAGATGTGGCAAAGCTACTGAAGAATGCAGGTCAACTCCCGAGTGACACCACAGTCAACCCGAACCATTACTGCTCAAGCTCCAAGAAGGGAAACAATGTGCACATCAACGCTGTAAGTCTTTTACCTCATTTTGAAATTTCTGTTGTTAAAGTTGATTCACCACCACAATTTGTTGAGGGGGTGGTGGAAAATGTTAGTGGTGAGAGTGATTGTGTCGGTCAAAATGAACCAACTTTCCAAAATGAATCAGAACAAAAAACATATGAAATGTCTTTTTGTGAAAATTGCACATGTGAAAAATGTTTAAATGGTAAATTGACCAACATGAGAGATGAGGAGGTGGAGAATAATACCACCTCAAGTAAACTCCAAGACCCGGGAGTGCCACTTTTATCAATTCAAATTGGGAAATTTAAAACTAATCGGGCACTTCTAGATCTTGGAGCATGTGTTAGTATCATGCCTGGTAGTTTATATGATCAGTATGAATTTGGCCCATTAGAAAGGGTAAACACCACCTTGGTGTTGGCGGACCAAACTCATACGCTTCCCCGGGGCATGGTGACTAATGTAATGGTTCAGGTGGAGGAATTTTTCTGCCAAGTTGACTTTCTTGTACTTGACTATGCCAAACGTGTGAATAATACACAACCGCGAGTCATATTGGGTAGGCCATTCCTTGCCACAGCACATGCGATAATTGATTATGCTAAGGGGATATTGGAGATTAAGTGTGGGGATCGTGATAAACGGTTACCATTGTTTGAAAATGGTACTAACCATGTTGGTGACAAATGTGAATCCTTGAGAAAGGACCACACAAAAGAGAAATGTTTTGTGACTGACAGGAATGAGCTAAGGAGTAGCATGAAGGAGAAAGGATGGAATGAGATGTTGCATGGAGTTAGAGATGGTGATGAAGCAACTACAAGAAAGGGAAAGAAGATGAAAAAGAAAGAGGTAAAGAAACCGCCAGACGTAAATGAAAAATGGCAGGATCATGTCATTCCAAAAGGTTGTGAGGAATTTCTTGAGGAGCGTGCATGTAACGAGAAGGCTGTACGGGGGCAGGCTAGACGCCCACCTTGAATGTCATAAATTTTTCAAAAGGGTGGTATTTGTACATTTTGTATATTTTTAGTTTGCATTTTTTATTTGTTTATTACTAATTGCATTTCAAGCGTACCATCATAGCAAAAGCTAAGTGTGGGGATACCGCTCCACGAGAAAATGAGGTTTCATTTAATCGACACAGAGTGCTTTCATGTTTATTTTGTTGTGGTTAATCCAGGTACGTGTATATTATGTTGTAACTGAACTTTATGGGTGTAGTTCACTATAAACCCTCACGAGACCCCACTCGTCCTCCCGGGCTATCGGGAGGTTTACAGGGCTTGTGGCATATGCTAAATTCAATCGTGATTCCTACGAAAGTGAGTTAGGTCTTTTATCGTTTTTAACTTGTTTAACAAAATTTATTATGAAACGACTTAATTTGGCTTGGTAATTGTTTTAATAAAATTAACAGACAATCATTTTTATAACTCGTAAAATACCTATGTCTTACACTTGTGAGAAGCTTGCTTCTACACGTCTCGAGATTTTGCAGGTTCGGTTGTCAGTTTGGTACTTGGTCGAGACGAGAGAATACGTGTGTTTATGAGAGTTCGCGAGCCGACTGGTCCTTTTCCAATCTCATTGATATCAGGTGATTTCAGTTTCATATTTTTTTTGTCTTATTAGTTTAAATATTAAAAGTGTAATTGTTTATTTTCTAGGAGAACCGTCACATTTGAGCCCCGAATTTTTAAAATTGTTTAACAATCAAAAAGTCAGTTTCAACCCCGTCCCTCAAATGTTCATTAATTGTTTAAATATTTTAACATTGAGGTGTAAACCTCAATTGTGGGGATGGGGAAAATTTGAAAATTTTAGCCCGATAGTACCTCGAAGAGTGTTCAGAAATCAAAGTTATTAACTATTAATTATTGTCATTAATTCCAAGTTATAGGTTTTTGGTCATGGTTGGTTTTTCAGCTTCTCGATAGTTTTACTCACGAATGTTTTCAAAAAGAGAAGTTGAAAATGGGGTCGTTTAGGCGGGGATAACGAGTCAAGGGGATGGGTGTACATGTTTGATATCGGCAGCCCATTATTCCAGACATATTGTGAGATGGCACCCTATACTTAATACACATACTATATAATAGATATAAACATGTCTTACACCATTGATTGAGGGAAACTAGTATGTTTTACAGAGTTAGAACTTGTTTGTCACATGCTTATCGAGATCTTAATACCACCACATGTATGGAGATTAGGACTTTAGAAAACCCTTACGTACACTTTCCCCCCACTTAATAAATTTCCTTACCCGACATTATTCCCCTAGGAGCCCATTTGGACCATATTCCTTTTCATTTATTAAACTGAACATTACACACCATTTCAGCCTTAGCCTTCACTTTATTTTAACCCTGTGTGATGAAATCCAGTTTGTTATCGAGTTGTATATAGTCAGTTGTTGAGCATAGTACACAATGTACGTATGTCTCGGTTGAGTTGTAAATATGTGTTTATCAGAGTTATATATTTATTTGCTTCAGTATATTGTCTATCAGCTGCAAAAAAAAAAAAATCAGAAAAAGCCAAAAAGAAAGTCAGTTCTTATTCAGTTATGTAATTAGCAGTCTGTTTATTTTTGATTAGTTGTTTGTGTATTTGTAAACTGGGTTATATCCACCTTAGTCACTAAATATGCCTATTCCGCACCCAACCTAAGCCCCAACAAAACCTTAGTCCGAGTCTTTATGTAACCGGTGGGTAATGGGTGGAGATAAGACTGGCCTGCAAGCTTATTAAGTTGTGACTCATATTTGGTATTTGAGGGCAGAGACATATACTGGCACATCGTTTGCTAGTCCAGATATTAAACCGAGAGGAGTGTTGATAGTGTGAGGGGTATGAACATGTATGCCTTAACCGGAAACAAAGTACACTCATCTAGGTGGCTCTATTGTTTTATTATAGCACTTAACCATATTTGTGGGATGTCAATATAGAAAGTGTCAGTCTGGGAAACTGGGTATGACCTTAAACCTTACTAGTATTAATGGAGATAATTCACATACCTATGATGGAGGTTAATGTTTACTTTAGAGTTTTGCTTGAGGGCAAGCAAAAGATAAGTGTGGGGATGTGATGGTCGGGTATTTTGTATATATATTAGTGTATTAATTATGTAGTTTTATTAAATATATTGTTAGAACTTTGGTACTTCATACGTGCTTTTGTATTTCAGGTCATTGATCACTAAAGATGCTAAATTGGAGACTTGTACGAGCATGGAATGATATCTCGGGAAGACCGAAGCATGATTTGATGTCTTGGGAAGTTTTACAAGGATTCAGGAAGAGTATGGATGAGAAATCATAAGCCAATGCTAAAACTGAACAAGATGGGTTGACAAAATGCGACCTTGAAGTAAAACGAGTATATCCGGAGCTAGGTAATGAGTTACAAGAGCCATAATATATGAATTTTGGGTTTCTCGACGAGAGGAATCTGAAAATGAGGTTTACTTAGGTTGTGATACGCGATGGGATAGTCATATGGCCATCGCGTATAGCGATGGACATAAAAAACGGGAATTTTAGGTTTATATCTCATTCTTCATAAACAAGAACCCTAACTCCGTATTGACGACCAGCAGCAGCTATTAGGCGATTTTGGGTGAATTCCAGGGCTACCAATCATCTCTTGATCAATTCTAATGGCCTTCCTCATCATAATTGAAGATCTATCGATGACGATGCTCAGCTAATCTCTCCGATTCATACCCGGGATGTATAGTTTGTAACTTTTACAGTTTTTCTCATGTGATTAAGAACACTATGTATAATTGTTTATGGTTGATATATAATTATTGATGTTTAGTATTTCTGTGTGTTCAGTCGGTTTAGGTTTACGTTAGTCTGAACAATTTGTTACCAGTTGATAGATAATTGATCATATGATTGTTTGATTGGATTGAATATGATAAAACATATAATTACCCTTAACTGAGTCACACTGGCAAGGACCGTTTGATAACCAGTGCCGTGTGTAAAGCGATTATTGATGTCTAAGGTTTTGTCTGATTGATCAGTCTGTAGTTAACCAGCAATAATTAATCTGTTAGGTTGCATGTGATTACTATAGGTTGCTTACTTGAATTCCCGGGTGAGATTTGCTTTGTTAATTGATTGAAACTTGTTTACTCGTTTGCTTGTTTAACTCTAAATTCAAATCATTGCTTGTGTGATCAGCACTAAATCTGTTACTTCTTAATATTAAAGTTTACACGAATCACATTGACCACATACTCCTGGTGGATACGATACCTTACTTATCCTATCTAGATAGTTTAATTAGGTTTTTGATTGACTCAAACGACGATTATTAGATTTGCCATATACCCGATTAACCAATAACATTAACCCATTTACCCGATTATATACCCGACATAAATTTTTTATATATTTATATATAGTATATTCTAGTTTATAATTATATTATCACACAATTATAGTTTGCTCAGTTTTATTTAATTTCCTATATAAGCTTTTTGTTGTTTATATATATATATATATATATATATATATATATATATATATATATATCCATGGTTATTAACTAGTTACAGTTCAATCTTTTTACTTGTTTGTTTAGTTGCAGCTCAATCTTTTTACTTGTTTGCTAGATAGTAATCAACAACACTTCATTTAGCTTACTAATAAGCATCTACCACGTATGTTTAATCATTTATTATTCATTTAGTTTACTAATTTTTGTCCAAAGTTTAATCCAAATATTTACCATTTTAATACCATATGGACAAAAGAAGAAATGGATTTTGTAGCTTTGGATTATATTTATGGATCGGGAGATGAAATATTGTCAAAACCAATTGCCAGCCCTAAGCGAATGTGGCTCATTCGCTATGCATATCCAACAAATGAGTCACCATCACTATATATACTCCTGTAACTTATTAGTTTATAACAGTTCCTATTTGTTAATTTCCTCTCGTTGCTCTGCCCGAATTCACTCTCAACACAACATGAACACATCGTTAATCCTAATATTTTAATCACACGTTCATATCACAAGACTATATCAAATAATGTCGAATCACCATGGTTTCCCACGTGGTATCAGAGCTTAGATGTCTGATTGATCGTATTATGATTCAGATTTGGATTAGTTGAACGTGTTTGAGGTTAATTTGAGTAACGACTTGTATGGATTTATAAATGAACTTAAATGGACCGGTAGTTGAATAATTAAGGTTAATTAAAGTAATAATTGAGTGAAATTGTTATCGAGGATTGTTCATATTGATTGAATTGATGTCTTGTGTAAATGAATTGGATATCCACCGGCTAAACGGAGTTGCTTGGAGAATGAACTCAGGGAAGGTCGAATAAAAAAGAAAATCAAAATGAATAGAAGATGATAAAATAAGAGAAAAGAAAGTAGTCAATATAAAAATGAATCAGCGGGTTCAATAAAAAAAATTTCTTCTTCCCAGATTCTTCTTTTTTTTCTTATGACACAAGAATTCAATCCGGATTCCTAGATTTTGACCACAAAATAGAAATCCGCGTTTAAATTCGAATGGGTTTGAATTCAAAAATAATTTGTACTCATAACTTAAGTTCAATAATTCTAAAATATCCTTAAAATATCTTAAAGATATTCATATTTTTATTTTTTGTGTGGTCTTTAACCCCCCCCCCCCTTCGTCTCGTTTAAAATAGATTTGGATTCTGTATTTGGATCTGTGAGACAATTAAAGTGGCGTTTCCTTGTACTGGGATCCTTTATCTTGGTTTTAAATCATTGGGTTTAGACATTACTTCGGTATCCAATTTAAAGGAATTGGATTGAGCGGGAATGAATAATGTTTGAACGTTTGATTTTGACTTTAATTAGTCAAAAATTGGTTTGAGTTTGACAGATTTAAGATATAATTGGTATATGATTGGATTCAGAATGTGTTCGGATTGATAGAGTAAGGATTTCATGTGGATTGACCGTGATTTGGTATTGATTTGAGAAGATTTTGGCTTGGTAATTGTTCTGGGTTTTGAGCTTGATGTTATGAGTAAATTCGCTAATTTCTTGAAGGTGGATGAGCTCATTCGCTTGGTAGTTACAAGTTTGTTATAACAGTTCTAACAACCCATTCGTGCTACTCTTCACTCTTTAGGTATAATTACTCACATGCTAATCTTCATTCATTGCCTATTCGTTCATTTTCATTATTTCACATTCACTATATTGTTCACCCATTCACTACTTCAAATTTGTTACCCATTCATGCCTTTCATTCATTATCCAGGCACTTGACTCTTTCGTTATATTCAATTTTCTCATTCTTAAACAAGTCCCATTCTCTATTCATCTTTTATCTATATTCGCTATCACTATTTCAGAATTATTTAATTTTCATCCCTTAAATTTCATCTTTTGACAAGTTGAACCCCAAACTTTTCAAAATGACAAATTATTATGCCCTAGTTTCTCAAACGCAATCATGCAAACGATGTTGAACTATGACACATAGATTGGTTCTCATGTCAATACCCTGAAGCTGAACATTCTTGAGGATTTTCCAAGACGGAATTTGAGACTTTGATCTAATTTGGGAGTGGCTGATCTTGATTGCCTTAAACATATAGAGAATACATATGTGATATTGCTTGTTGATTTACCTAGTACTGCTCATATTGGCCATATTGAAAAAACTATTTCTAAAATGACGGCTGCTGAGAAGAAATCCTATGATACTGAACAGAAGACATATTCCACTTTAGTAATGGCTTTAGCAGAACATATTTTCCATCAATTCAGCTATTTCAAACTGGCAACACATTGTATGCTTCTTTGAAAGCAAAGAGCATGGGTAATACTCAGGAAAACAGAAAATCAATGTGGAAGTTTCAGTTCAAGAACTTCATTCTCATGCCTCATGAGACTGTTGGAGAGTTATTAACAAGATTTTCTCACTTGATGGTTGAGTTAAATAGATTTGGATTACATACAAATGAAGATGATAGGATTGATAGTTTACATAATGCTCTTCCAAGTTCATACTCAACCTGTATAATGGTGCAACAGAAAATGGTTATTTCAAAACTCCAAATCTCAAAACATGGATTTTGTATAAAAAATGGAGAAAAGAGAGTATGATTTGAAGTGTCAAAACTCATCCAAAGTTAATCAATATCCTACTCTATATGGTGGAACATCTCCGGTCAACAAAAGTACTTCTACTCCTATCACGTCATTTTGTACCCAAGTAAGTCATGAGATTCCTCCTCCAGAAGCTTGTATTGAACCTCCAATGTTCTAAAGCTCGTCTAGTGCAAGTTCTCGTTTAGTTCTTCCTACACCATCGAATGTCAATATGAAGTAGAACAAAATTTTGCTTTCATGAGGGCTTTATGACCTCATATGAACAACTGGTGGGAAGTAAAGTTGCTGAGTGTGACTTGACTGATGAAGATTATGATCATACCAACCCTGATGATCCTAAGTTGATGTATCTTAAATGGAACATGTCCATGATTGTTAGAAACATCAAGAAATTCATGGAGAGAACATGAAATGATTTTCCGACCATGAGCAAAAAAAATGGGTTTGATAATTTGAAGGTCAAGTGCTATAACTGTCAAGATTTTGGTCATTTTGCCAACGAGTGTGATTAGCCAAGATTCGACTCAAGATAGAAACTTACACAACAAGTATAATACCAATGAGCAAAAACAGAAACCAAAGGCTTTAGAATCAACAAAGCAAGGTGAGTCAAAGCTATGATCGTTTAAGAATGGATTGATTGGTCTAGAAGATTGTTGGGAGAAGCTTCTAGTGAAATACAACAAGCAAATATGGTTGTGATTGTTCAAAATGAAAAGATTGTGGGTGATGAACATGAGAAGATTGTTATGGAGAGTGAAGAGTCTGAATCTGAGTTAGACATGTCATGTGAAGATTGTTGATACATCCATTTACAACTCGTTCTTTGTTTGACGTATTTGGATTAGATTAAATGTATAGGAGTAGTTTTTGTATTATGTATAAGCTCATTCGCTTTATGATGTATACCAAATGAGATCTGTTTTGGTCCTCATTCGTTAGACTTGTTAATGAATTAGAAGTAATGTATTCAGAGCCATTCGCTAAGGATGTTTAGCGAATGGTGTAGCGTGTGAGATGCTCATTCACTATGTGATGTATATAGAATGAGTCATCCTCTATAAATACCCACGTAATTTATGTTCTAATTAATCAGTTCTATTATTATTGAAATTGCCTCATTGTGCTGCTCAAATTTCCTCTTGTTAAACACACTAACACACAGTAACATCTAATCAACGTTCAAGCAATCATACCAAATACTAGATCAAGTATAGTGAATCTGCTACGGATTCTCAAGTGGTACTATAGCATATGATCGTCTGATTGATTGTGTTTCGAACTAAGATTAGAACAATTGAACATGTTTGGAGACATAATTGATTAATGATTTGTATGAATTAGTTATCGAACTATTACAAACCTAAAGCTGATCAATTAATGCAAATTAAGTTGATATTCGATGATGAGTTGAATCAAGGATTGTTTGGTTACATCTGAATATAATCTGGACTGGTTTATTGTATTGAATTGTTCATTTGGATTGAATTTGGTTTAAGCGGGAAGATATCGTGGTTTGAATGGTGAATTTTGAATTTTGTGAGGTCAAAATTCGTTTAGTTTTGATTGATTGAAGACGATTTGGTATGGAATTTGAGTTTGGATTGGTTTGGAATGGTTTGGATCTGGTATTGCAAGTGTTGTGGTTGTGGTTTGGATTGAATTGGTGAAGGTTTGGATTGATTTGTTGAATCAGGGTTTGGGATGAGTTCGTTCGTTATTTTCTTGAATGTGGATGAGTTCATTCGCTACATGTTTTAAATCATTCGCTAGAGTTTGTTATAACCATTTCAACAACCCTTTCGCTACACAGATCCTCATTTGTTATACCATTAATTCATTATCTTGTTCTTTCATTCGTTACACTCATTCGCTATACAATTCATCTTTCATTCGCTACTCACATTTCTTATATTCTTATTCTCATTCGTCATTGTTCACTCGTCCTAGTCCTCATTCGTTATAAAGTCTCATTCGCTATCACAAATTATTCAAGTTTCATCATTAACTTTCATTTGTTGACATATTTATAAGGCCCCGAACCCGGAAGCCCTACATTGTCATTGGATTTACTCATAAACTGAGTTTGTTACACAAGAAGCTCATACATATAGCAGCGGAAACTAAAACTTTTATAAATTTGTGAGTTTTAACGTTTCGGTCTTTTCATAAATGATCAATTTAATACAATTTACACGTGACACTTTTGTATCCGAAGATACATTGTCATAACGTTTATTTTACACCTTCGTTTACATTCATATATGCCATATATTCTCCTAGTGTCCATAGCTTGACCAAACAATCACATATTGTATGTGTATACATTCATTAAATATCATACCATACAATCATACCACATACACATTCGTATTTTATAACTACCACAATTAGTATCCCTAGTCGGACCATCTATTCATTGTATCTATAACTAGACCACATTATTCTTTGTATCCATAGCGGGACCACATTATCCTTTGTATCTATAGCTGGACCACATTATCCATTGTATCCATTACTGGACCACCTTACTGTTGAATCCATAACTAGACCATCTTACTGTATTATCCATAGCTAGACTAGTTATAGATACTCCAGTAGGGTGGTCCAGTTATGGATACAAAGGATCATTTTGTCTAGCTATGGACACAAAGATAATACGGTCCAGCTATGGATACAAACAATAATGTGGTCCATTTATAGATTCGATGGTTTGGTGGTCCAGTTATGGATACAATGAATAGATGGTCCAATTAGGAAATATGTATGTGTATGTGGTATGATTGTATGGTATGGTAGTTAATGAATGTATACACATACACTGTGTGCTTTTTTTATCCAGCTATGGATACTACGAGAATATATGACATATATGAACAACGTGCATGCTTCGATATGAATGAAAAAGACAAGGGTAAAAATGTAAACGAAGGTGAATGGAAGAAAGGTCATACCAATGTATCTTCATATACGAAAGAGTCACATGTCAATTGTTTTAAATTTATCATTTATGAAAAGACAGAAATGTTAGAACTCACTCAACGTTTAGCTTACTTTTAGTATGAATACAGGTGTGGTTGATGATGTGGAGAGCTTGAGGTGCATGCGAGGCTATCCATAATGAAGATCTAGTTAAGGATAGAAGTTATTGTATGAAAAGTTTTAGTTATTGTTACTATTTGTATGAGCTTGTGCTGTAACAAACTGAGTGTATGTTGAGTCAAGAATTTGACTTGAATTGATCTAAGAAAGTTTAAGGGAGATTGGAATCTTCTCAACACTCCTCTGAAACGGCGAAGTATGAAAACCGAGCACACTTGGACATCCGAGCAGTGTTTTACTTGTCCTAGCAATGTATTTTGACTATCGGGCAATGTTATCTTCTTGAAGTCTTCTTAAGTGATCATCCGAGCAGGGTTCACTTCATAGAGTAAAGGTGTTCTTCAAGCCGTTGGAAGGATTGCCCATGATTGGTACAACACATGTGCTGCCAGTTCCAAATACCAATAGACAGATTGAAAATCTGGCCAGGACAAGCAGGTTCAATCCTGAGGAAGTGTTTGAAATTGTACCATGGCTGTTAATTGATGAATTTGAGGTTGTTCCTATACCTGAGTTAATCTCAGAGGAGGATGAAGAGGATGGTGAGAGTAATGATGATAATGATGATTCAGGTGATGATGGTAATGAAGGAGGAGGTGAAGGTAACTTTGATGATACAGTACAAACTCAGGGGGGGTCATACCAACACCACCAACCACACCCTTAGCCACACCTACACAAGCACCACCATATCCACCATCGCCAAATGACCAAACCACCCAATCCCCACCCACTAAAACACCACATACCCTAACCCAAATCCCACCTGAAACCTCACACCAATCACCACCTCAAAACACATACCGATCCTTCACTGAACCCAATACACAATCTCAGCCTACCCATGAACCATATATCCCAGAAACCCTACCCACACATCTACATACATTTCCATTCACACCAAGTAGATCCCCAAGCCCTATCACTGATCCTACCCATTTACAAGCTCAACCTATAACTCCACCAACTCACTCAACATTTGACCCATCCTTTGAATCACCATCCAATACACCTCCCTCTAATGCCTTTCTATTACAAGAAACTTTAACTTAATATGCCAGAACATTGATTTGAAGGGAGAAAATGCTGAACTCAAAAAGGAGAATAATGATTTGAAAGCTCAGTTGGCCAAGACACTTTTATAAATTCAAACCCTGGAGCAGGAGGTTGAGAAGACCTCAGCTGCCCCATAACAGGGGGAGAATATTCCACGTGATAAGGCAACTGGAGCTGATAAGGAGATTGTGTATACAGGGGGTGAAAACTGTTGACACTGATGGTTTGGCATGTATTTTGAATCAATGTTGCAAAATTCGCTAGGCGGTCCCTAGGCGGCCGATCCCCTTGGAGGGAGTACTCGGAGAGTACTCGGACATGGTAAATATAAAGAAAATTAATATTTGGTTATTATATATGTGTCAAATATCATAAGTTTACTGATATTTATAACAAAATAGGTGAATATTAATATAAATAAAAAAATACATTTTAAATATAAAATATTCTAAAAATTACTAAGCATTAATTAAAAAAATGATATTTGTTCTTTAATATTATTTAAATAATAATTATGCTTTATTTTTTTGAGTTAAAATCGGCCCAAGTTCACAGATAAGATGTGATTCTGGCTGAGGTTGACCACATTTGACCGATTCTTAGTAACTAGGCGGATTTACAGAAACTCGTCTCGGTAACATACCTTGTAGCGAGTACTCGGAGAGTACTCGGCCTTGTAATCCTACTTTTACAACATTGTTTTGAATGCATATGATGAAAGTGATGATGAGGACAGTGGTGCAAGGAAGATATTTGAAGAAGATTATGAAGCTGATAAATCCGGAGATAAATCTGAAGAAGAAATTATGATGTGAACAATGATGTTTGAATACTGTTGAAAGAGATGATGATGATGTGTTGAGAAAGGAGAAGGATGTGGAGGATGAAGTGGAGAATTTGAATGATGATAATGTAGCTACAACAGATGTTGCTACTGACATACAAAGTGATGTAATGACAGATGCCCTGATTGCCACAAATGTCCAGACTGACGTTATGATAGATGAGGGTGTTGCTACTGAGGAACTTGTATTAACAGAACCAAAAAAACATATCAAATAAGTTCCAAGAGGGTAGAGCAAGATGCTGAGATGGATGACTTGGAGAAAGATGTTGATGATTTTCCCTCAGAAACAGAAAGTGATAAGAAAAGAAGATTGGAAAAAGGGAAAGCTGTAGTTGATGAAGATGAGGAGGAGGAAGAGCCTATTAAGGCAAATACTGATGAAGAGGAGGAAGATGAGGATACTGCTGCTGCCAAAAGGCTTGAGCAAGTTTTAAAAGAAACAATGGAGATGGAGTACATTGCCCAAACCCTATCAGCAGAAGAACTTGCAGAGCAGGAAAACTTAATTGATCAGGCCAACATTTCTAAAGTCTTTGCTAAAGAAGAGGTAGATGATCAAGTGGTGATTGAGACCCTGAATAATTTGAAAAAGGCTGAAGAGTTTGATAATTCCTTAGCTCTGGTTGTTAGTATGTTCAGTCAACCCCTAAATCAACCTGGAAAGGAACCTGAAAAGGAGACAGAAAAAGAAGCTGAACATGAAAAATATTCAAAGAAGGGAGGAAATGGTGAGACAATAGATCAGATGAAGGAAAGGCTCTCAAAGTTACATGAAAAGTTTGAAGAAAAGGCCAATAGATTTGCAAAGATGTACACGAGGAAGAGGAAAGCCAGTGAACAAGCTGAGAAAGAAAAATCTACTAAAAGGGGTAAGTGGGATGGGAAGAATGAATACTATGTTGAAGAGATGGAAAGCCCCTAAAATCCTGTTCCACTTCAGTCTCAAAGGCCTGAAAATGTACCTAATTTAAAAGAGGCCAGATGGAATGATGAATTTGAGTATTTTGTTGAAAGCCCTGTTGAACAGGAAAGCCCTATAAGGCCTATTCCAATTTAGGTTGTAAAGCCTGAAGATTTGCTCAAACCAAAAGAAGCAAAGATTGATGCAGTGATTGAATCAACAGAAGTTGAAGATGATTCTGAAGATGATGAGTTTGATCATCAAAGAAATGCTGGTGATAGTGTTTGATGTTTTGTCCCAACACATTGAAATCACATAAAGAACAAAGGGATAATATTCAACAAAGCTTGAATGAGGCTTAAAAGAAAAATCCGTTGGTTATAAAGTTGATCAGTCTTGGATTCAAATTTGAAGATCTTGCCTCTCTAACTGATGATGAGTTACAAAGAAAACTGGATAGAGAGAGGGATACTATAAAGAGATTGATGGAGAAGAAGAACAGGGACAGTCTAAAGTTCAGAGAATATCTAAGAAAACACAATTTTTCTGAAAAGGACCTAACCCACTTCAAATTTGATGATCCTGAAAAACCATACAATACAACAAGAGAAGCTGTAGAGAGAGAATAAAAAGAAAAATTTGCAACAGAAGCAACTTTAGCTGAGAAGATTGAGGCTTTGAGAAAGAAATTTGCTGGTAAATGTGGTTATCAGATGGATAGGGGTATGGTACTAGAAATGATGAACAACTTGTCTAAAGTTGCTGTTGAATCTCATTATAATAGACTCAAAAAGAAAGATAAGTCAAAGAGAGATCAACCTGAGCCATCTGCTAAACAAGCAAGGGAAGAACAACCTGAACACGACCCCCTATAAATAAAAGAAGAATCATGACTTTAAGAGAGAAACAAAAGGCTGAAAATGAATCCAAAAGAGCTGAAACACAAGAAATCCCTATCCTAGTGGAAGTGAAACAAGAACAAGATGAACCTACTGATCCATGGGATAATGAGGAAATGATTCAGATTTTGAAAGATGTTATGGTTAAGCAAAATGGGTTAAATGAAAAAGTCTTTGACAATTTGGTTAAGACACAACTAAAACAGCTATTCTTTGAACAGAAAGCCGAGTGGGAGAAAATACTGTTAGAGGGTGTGAACCCAAGAAATTTCATTGGAGGAAGATTTGTACCAGCAGGAAGACTGGGTGACGAGAGAGTTCTAGAAATGATTGGAAGAGTGTACAGATATGCAGGTGAAAACCTAGCTGAACTTGTTAATTTGCATGCTGAGTTGATTGAAGGGATATATAAAAAGACATTTGAAGTAACAGTGCCTACCAAACCTATGAAGTCAATTCCAACTAGGCCCTCAGCTTCAAGGACACACACTTCAACCAGCAGAGGTGAGTCAAGCAGAGGAGGAAGTCAAAGGGGAGAAAGAGTCCAATCTGACATAGATCTACCATGACCCTCTTCTAAGACTCAGTCTCTCAAACTTTAAAGGTGGTTATGCAAAGCAGACTGTTAAGGGAAATAATTTTTAAAGATGACTTTGCTGAATTCAAAAGAGAGAAGTTGGAGAAAATGGCCATCCTTGAATTGTATGACTATCATGATACCAGGAAGTTGGCTGGGAGACAACAAAATGAGTTGTCTCAATATTTTAAAAGTGAAGCTAATCAAGGATTTCCTTTGTTGGATCAACGAAAGAAGTGGAAGCTGACTGAAAATGAAAAGACAAGGAGAGGGAAGAGATTGAGCAACATAAGGCATGCTGAGTTTGGCTATCTCTCCAAAATTAAAAACAACAATCCACTCTCCAACATGAATACGTGCATTAATATGATAAGGCGCATGACAAGACCCAACTATGAGGTGCAGAAGAATGGTAGAATCACTCAGGTGGACTACAATAGCAGAGAAGACCACTACATTCTTCGCAACTCAGATGGACTTTTATTGGCGATCATAAGAAATGACGAAGACCTGACCTTTTTGCACAGAGAAGATCTGAGGGATATAGTAGAATTGACAATTTTTGAGAATCACCCTCATTATCAGATTCTATCTATCTTTCAGAAAAGGGCAGGACCGGTAATAGTTGGAAGAAGACAAGCAGCCCACAACGCAAAAAGAAGATGATTATTAGAATAGGGTTTGCTTTGTAATGTCCGCTGGACAAACTTTCAACTATGTAATCTTTTGATTTTGATATGTAAATTTGATTTTGATTTGATGTGTATTTTGACTAAGTGTAAGTAACCTCAGAGGTGTTTTGGGACAACTGAGGTGTTCCAATCTAGGGGGAGATTGTTGAGTCAAGAATTTGACTTGATTTGATCTAATAAAGTTTATCGGGGATTGGAATCTTCTCAACACTTCTCTGAAACGGCTAGGTATGGAAACCTAGCACACTTGGACATCCGAGCAGGGTTTTACTTGTCCTAGCAAGGTAATTTGACTATCGGGTAAGGTTATCTTCTTGAAGTCTTCTTAAGTGATCATCCGAGCAGGGTTCACTTCATCTAGCAAAGGTGTTCTTCAAGCCGAGCATAGTTTGCTAACTAGCAAACTCTTGGCTAAACCAAGCTTCTGAAGCCAAGTATTTGGAAGATCTAGCAAGTTTTGATTAATAAACAGTAGTCCGAGAAAGCTTGTTGAAAGTGATCAAAATTATTTTAAGTACTTTCTCAGCAAGGTTCAACCCCGAGCAAGCTACAGTGCTACCAGCGCAATCCAAACAATGTTGCCAGCACACTATGGTTTTCTTAATAAGTTATCATTTAACAAAGGGTTGAAGGGTCTCATAAAGAATAGTTTGCTCGTAGGACCATATCGAGCAAAGTTTGCTATGGTTAAGAAGATTGAAGTCTGCTCGGAGAACTGTAAACGGACCAGAGAACTGTTCACTAGCACAATTCAATGTTACCGGGTCTACTCGTAAAAGACAAAAGGCACAAAGCCTACTCGGAGAAGACAACTGACATAAAAGTCTACCCGGAAGACCTGTTTTTACACTTAGTATATTTTTGAATATGTAATTTGATTATGTACCAATCATTAGGGTTTCTAGAAGGAATGATTGTTTGTGTTTGTTACATTTATTAATCCTTAAAGCAACAACCTTGTTTGTTTCTGATTCCGCCGTTAACAAACATTGTTCTTACTCAAAATAGCAACCGTCATTAACCCTCTTGTCGACACATTCATTGTGTGGGTTATGACTTTATTGTGAGTATGAGCGATCAATATCTGGGACCGACAGTGTATGAGTAAATCCAACATCAATGTAGGGCTTCCGGGTCCGGACCTTATAAATTGTTATCTGAGCAAAAGTTTGAGAGATTTAAGCATACTTACACTTTTGGACTAAAACAAAGAATGCGACCAAAGAAGAAAGACAATATGGATAGCCGTATGCCACTCAGGCAAGCTCACAAGTAGAAAATAATATATCTGATTTAAATGTTAGAATGTATGCTACAGTATGAAAGAAATTATGTGTTAAAGTACAAAACAAAGTTCATGAGTTAGAATGAATGATATGATATAAATTGTTGCGAATGCTAGATTAATTGCTAGAGATAGAAGTATGTTATTACATGTGACTAAATGAAATGTTTGATTGATTGTCTAACTATTTATAAGTATAACCTAGCACAAGTGGAACCATAAATGGAAGCGTATAGGATACATAAAGTAACATGATTAGATAATCACAACTGGCCAGTGTCATTAACTATTGCCTTACTATACTTTTACTAAATAGTTCATAGAGTGACAACATTTGTGTTTTTCTTATAAATTACGAATGGCTGGCGCAAGGAGAGCTATTGGACATGAAGGTCGCACGGGATACTGTGGTAGGCCACGTGTTAACCCGTTACCATCCAAAGAACTGGTTTTCAACAGAAGAGAGGAAGATGGGGAAACTATGCAAGACGGAGTGTACCGGCTTGATCATGCTATTCCAGCTATTATTTCTCAAGCTGTGGCTACTACAGTAAAGAATCTACAGCCAGAAAAGTTTGCTGGAAGTCATGTCGGGACCACTAAACAGACCAGAGAAAATTCTAAGAAAGATGATAAGACTAAAAAATGTGTCTCGAGCGAAGTCCGGTCTGTGAGAGTTGGTAAGAAGGAGAAGGATCATGGTGGGTGCACCTACAGACTATTCAAGGGTTGTGACCCACCGAAATTGACTGGTTAATGAATGTATACACATACACTGTGTGATTTTTTGTTCCAGCTATGGATACTAGGAGAATATATGGAATATATGAACGGTGTGCATGCTTTGATATGCATGAAAAAGACAAGGGTAAGAATGTAAACGAAGGTGAATGGAAGAAAGTTTATGACAATGTATCTTCGGATACGAAAGAGTGACGTGCCAGTTGTTTTTAAGATCATTTATGGAAAGAAAGAAATGTTAGAATTCACTCAGCGTTTACTTGACTTTTTGTATGCAGGCAGGTATGGTTGATGATGTGGAGAGCTTGAGGTGCGTGCGAGTCTATCCATATTGAAGATCTAGTAAGAGATAGAAGTTAATGTATTAAAGTTTTAGTTTCCTTTGCTATTTGTATGAGCTTCCACTGTAACAAACTGAGTTTATGAGTAAATCCAACGACGATGTAGGGTTGTCATGTCCGGGGCCTTACAATATTGAACCCTTAACTGTTCAAAATGACAACATACTATGCTTTAGCTTCTCGGAACGCAATCATGCAACAAATTTTAAATGATGATACTGATTTTGGTACTCATGACAAAATCCCTAAACTTAACAGTCTTGATAACTTTCCACGATGGGATTTGAGATTTAGATCTCATTTGGGGGTTATTAATCCACAATGTTTGCAAAAATTAGAACGGGCATATATGAGATTGTTGGTTGATGCTCTTGGTTCTGGTCAAATGGATATACCAATTTGTCAAATGACAACAGAGGAAAGAAGGGAGTATAAGGTAGGAGTAAAGACATTTTCCACTTTGACAATGGCTTTATAGGAACGTATTTTTCATCAGCTTAGCCATATCAAAAAATCTGCTCCTTTGTATCAATCTATAAAGGCGAGAAGTATGGGTAGTACGCAGAAAAACAAAAAATCCATGTTAAAGTTTCAGTTTAAAAACTTTTATCTCATGCCTGAATTGTTAACCTAGTTTTATCACTTGTTGGCTGAGTTGAACATATTTAATCTAAGTACTAGTGATGAAGATAGAATTGATACTTTAAAGAATGCTTTACCCAGTTCAAACGCAACATATCTCATGATACTTACTAAAAATGGCTACTTAAAAAATCCAGCACTCACTAGCATGAATTTTATACAAAAGTTGGAGGAAAAAGAGTATGATTTGAAGTGTCAAGGTTCATCCAGTGCTAAACAAGATTCTATTTTGTATGATGGTGCACTTCCTGTTAGCAAGAGTACTTCTACTCTTATCACAACTTTTTATACCCAAGCAAGTCATGTGATGCCTCCTCAAGAGGTTGTTCCCGAACCCCATATGTTGGATCCCGTATGTGTATCAATCCAGTGACAATAACAATAACAGATCTCAGATCTGAACGTAATCGATTAATACTTTAACAATAGATCTAACTCATAATTATGTATGATTAGGTGTTGTGTATGTCTATATATTATCAGTATATGTAATTGTATAATATTAAGGTTGAAGATCGAGAGAGGATTTAGACAGAGTATCGTTAATTAAACTCTCAAAACTTAAATAACAAGTGAACAGTGTTCACTATATATAGAAGATAGGTCTGGTTCGCTAACATCCCCTAGCGAACCAGATCCCACTTCGTTACATACATAATTTAAATGAAACACCCTCTGATTCGTTAACATCCCCTAACGAATCAGAGGAGACTTAACTTAAGGACCATTTCACTAAACATCCTTAGCGAACTGGCCTAATACCTTAACGAGTTACATGATATAATAATTGTTTATTACATTAAACAAACAACAAGTACATTAACGACAATTACAAAGACTCAAGACGCAAAACCGTGCACTAACAGACACCCCCTCGTATTGAGCTCTTTGTCTTTAAGTTACTTGAAGCGCTTGGACCGCCAGTCTCTGCAACTATGAATTCCATTTTCATGACAAACACGCACAACGCGTTGGAATTGCATAGACAGCTCGTAGTATTCTTTGCGCTTAAACAAAATCCGTTTCCTGTGTAGCACGTCATTGTTTGTTTCTGATAAATTAACCAACCACATCGGGTCGATTATCTTGATAAGTTCAGTCTCCAGTCCTCTACCAAGAACAATGACAGCCTCGCCAGTACGATTGTCATAGTACCAGCGGTTGAACGAGAGATGCATTTGTTGTGGCATCGTCTTCACAGACACTTTCATCATCGTCTTCGGTGGTTTAACTTTAAGAACAAGTTTCTTCCACCCAGTCTTAGGATCGATTTCGTCAATACGTTTACGTCTAGGAACCTGGGGCTTGAAGAACTTGAACCCATTATTTACCTCGAATAGCAAGTGTTGATGAAACCACTCAGCTGTCCGGTCACCACCACGATTGATAAATGGACGTCTCGCGAGGGTACGATCATCCCAACGCGGTAAAGTAAGAACACCCATTATCGTTTCATAGTACTGGATTCCCTTCTCCCACTTGACTATAAATACCTTAAGCTCTGAATCATACAACCATGAGACAATATCACCATGTACCTTAGAAACAGTGTTGAAGGAGGTCACTTGATTTGCTTTGACCCAAGTTGCAGCTGTGTCTTTTCGTTCTTGATCAACATATCGATGTGCCTGAATAATCTTACCAGCAGCTTTAAATCTGAACCAACTCAGAATCTCCTCAATAGATGGATCAACAGACGACTCAGAACAAACATCCTTTCCTTTGGACTTCTTTTCAAGATGGTCTTCTGCTTCTTTAATTATTTCTTCATTAAATACCGGAGCACCTTGATCAACATTTGAGTGTTGAAACAAATCAGGGTACTCCTCAGCAGTGCATCTTCCATCTCCACATCCTCGTCTTCATAAATAAACTCCGTATTCATTTGAATATTCGGAACATCCTCTATACCTTCCACATTAACCACTTCAACATCAGGCTCAGTTTCTAACATAGTAAATTGTTCATCATTCAACCCAAGCAGTATATAAATCTGCTCTCTTGTTAGAGTCCTTTCAACAAACTCACCAACCTCAATCTCATCCTTGTTCACCATACTTCTAATCACCCCCGTTCCATCCATAAATATTACCGTGTCAGCTTCAATCATCTCAATTGGTTTAGCTGCCGAATAATCACGATAAACAACAATCTGTTTTTCAGAATCGTCAACAGAGCTCGTACCCGCACCAGAAGCAGGGTCTTGAGCTTGTTTAGGCTCACCACCAGCACCAGACTCATCGTCAGGATCTTCCTCATTATTCTTGATCTTCTTTAAAGCATCATCTTTGCAAGTCAATTGCAAAATCAGATCCTCTTGTTCTTTCATTTTAACCCCTGAGACTCAACAATCTCACGTAGGGCCTTGGTTTCTTTTTGACAGAAAGAAGCATATCTGAGTAGTTTCTTCTGATTCTCCATTAAGCGTTCTTGATTCAACCGATCAGCAGTCATCTGATTCTCATACAAATGCAGAAGATTTAAAAGCATTTCTGTCTGACGGTTTGGAGGCAAAGCATACAAGGATGGATGAATTGGTTGGATTGGAGCTTGAGGCCTTGTAATTCTCATAAATGAGAGATCACTAGGAGGAGGAGGCCTCATTGGTATTGTTGGAGGAGCTGTAGCCACAGTGTCAGTCGGCAAAGGTATTTCAGTTAACGCTGACTGAGGAATCAAACCCAACTGTTCATGTGGAACCATTGTTGTTGTTAAAGTCATTGCCGGAGTGCTAGTTGTAATCGGCACTATCGGGCGTTGAGGCGTTGGTTGACGAGGTGATGGCACACCAATGATTACACCAGCCCCAGTAGATACACGTCTCTTCTTAGATGGTTCACCAGTTTCCACACCTTTCCCTTTTCTCTTTCTTTCTAGTTGAGCAGCAATGGTGGCAGCTAATGCAGCATCAACTGCATCTTGTTGTTCTTTAAGAGCGGCATCACCATTACCACCATTTCCTCCTTCATTACCCCCATCACCATCGTTCCCATCACCACCATCATTTCCATCATCACCATCGTTCCCACCTTCTCCTTCCTCACGCTCGGAATCTGAATCATCATGAATCCAGTGATCCTCAGAAGGACATACATAATTAGGATCAACGATACGACCAATCATTCGTTTATCCGCTAGCCTTGCCTTTCGATAGATAGCCATTCTACATACTGTGTCGGTCGTCATGTGTTCCATAGGAAGCTTGTCATTCACCAAGGTCTAATCAATAACTAAATTAGGTATCAGATCTTGAATAATCAACTGCAAAAACCGAGGATACATTAAAAATTTCTTCTTCTGGTCCGTCTGCTGAACTTGTTCTGTCAAATGATCAAATACAAGCTCGGAGTAATTGAATGGCTTGTTGAGGATTAAAGCCACAAAGGCTGATTGCAGACTGAGTTGACATTCGTCAAAGCCACCACGATGACCATTCAAGCAATGAATAAGAATATGGAGAAGATACTTGTATGGTGGGCATAAGCCATTCTTGTTCAACATAGATTTATTAATATCTCCACCATAACGCACACGTGTGAACAAACCCTTGACCAGTTGTCTATCAAATTCACTCGGGTTGTCATCAGGATCAGCAAATCAAAGCGCACGCCTAATTACTTCAACATCAATTGTAATAGGAGTTTCATTAATCATGACTCGAATATGTTTTTCCTCCTCAACATACTCAGCAGTATCCCAAAACTGCCTGATAATACTCAGATACACCTTAGGTCGAGCAGTGATGGCGTAATGTATCACTGATCGTCTTAGAAAAGTCAACATATCTCCAAATGTAGCAACATCAGCAACATCTTGATCAACGTAGGCACAGATGTTATGTTTCTTATCAAACGGTAATAAAATAACATCTTCATGCTGTTCCTGAGGAGGTTGCTCTTGTGGTGGTTGTTCTTGCTGCCCTTGATCAACAGCAGGTTGTTCTATTTGTTCTTGATCAGCAATTGGTGGATCTTGATTCACTTGTTCAGCCATATTACTGAATGAATATAAACCAAGATAAGTAATATGAAAAGGTGATATACATATATATATACATATATGCCTATATATTTCTAAATGGTGTATTTAATTTCATATGCTATGTGGAATTAATTTATTTACGCGTTTAGACGGTTAGAGTAATTTTATTTTCATTAAAATGTAATCTTAAAAATGAATAAATAATTAAAAAAAAAATAAAAAAAATGTCATTCGTGTGAGATATTACTCTGATTCGTTATCATCTAGTAACAAATCAATCAATTCGCTATCAGGTAAATAAGTTAACGAAGTAGATCAAGCGAATTACTATTCATAAGGACAAACTAGGAGCTAGTTCGTTATAAATTAACGAATCCTCATATGATTCGTTAGATAACTTATTCGCTATTCTAAATCGTTTGAATCTTTAACGAATTGGACACGAAACAGTTCCAATTCGCTAAAGTTAACGAATGACCATAAACGCTTAATCTTTGACTATCCTGGTCAAAGTCAAAATCACTAAGAACATCGACTGTCAACTAAGCCAAAACAGATTCAATTTGTTCATGCTTATTGTTGAGTAATCAAAACAACAAATCTGTCCAACTCGGAATCGCAATCCGAAGCTCAAGGTGTTAAGATTGAGGCTTAACACCTTAACATAAATACAGATAATCGAAGAGTTAAACAGAGCCTAAAATCCCCGAATACATATACATTCAATCAACCCGGCAAAAAAAATCAAACATCGATTAATGTCTACCAAGGGTTTCGGAATCACATTCTGAACACAATGAACCCAAAATAATTAACAATAACACAGTATATCAAAAATAGATTAGGGTTTAGAACACGGAAAAACTCTTTGAACACAAAAGTCCATAAATAGTGTATTAAAACACCTTCATTTTTGATGAAAATCACATCGTGGTGATCATTTATACCTTAGTGTCACAATGATATCCTTGAAATGTCGAAATTTGAATATCGAAAGCAGAGGAAAAATTTTGAAAAGGGTGACTTAAGGTTGAAGAAAGATGGTGAATAGGGATGGATTGTTCGTTTGCTTTGTCTAATATAACCTTACACGTTTCCCAAAGCACCTTTTGTACGAATCAAGTGGTTCGTATAAACTTTAAGTTAACGAATTAGACAATTCGCTATTCTAATTCGTTGCCTCAATAAGAAGTGACTTATATCCTGATTCGTTAAATATGTATAACGAAGTAGAGATGATTCGTTACAGAGTGCGGAAGCGAATTAGGTGAGCGAACTGGAAACCAGTTCGCTAAAGAATCACCTAGTTCGTTATCCATTTTTAACGAAGTAGCCTTTAACAAATTAAAAAGTTTATTTAATTTTAACTTAAATAAATAAATAAATAAAATAAAACCAATAAATAAAATAAAAAATTTTAACTTAAAAGAATTTCCGAGAACCTTTAATCCCGATAATTGTATACTTTAAATCATTTCATTTTTACGAAACCTAAATTAAATTATTTAAATAATATGTAAAGAAAGAAAAAATATTTTTGGTATTTTGTAAAAATTTTAAAAAATGTATGTACAAAGAAGTATCCGAACCTTTTAAAAAATGAACAATCTTTTTGTGTTTTTCTATGATTTTTTCAAACGCAGTACATATTTTGTGTTTTTGTTGAGTTTGAGCAGAGAATCATATTGACCAAATTGCCCTTCCATCATAGTTTTATATTTCAGCGATATTATGACTGGCGTTAAGTTGGTCTTTGGTATTGTTGTCCACTTAAATCTAATAACAAACTTTCAAGTGATTTTGTGATATGATTTAATTGGTTCAATTATAGCACAGAATATCAGAAACTATCAGTCTCTAATCTCGGTTTAAGCTGAATTTGATTTTTGCCAAATCATCCCAACTTGACTTAAACCATTATAGTGTTGATCAAAATTTTTGATACCAATTGAGAAATTTTGAGCAATGCATCAAGTTTCCTTTACTGTGAGTGAGTATGCACGAGTCCATCTGTTGGCTTACATACATTGTATCCCCTGGGGTCCGTTTCTTAATGGTATTAAGACACGCGCAAGGGAGGAACAAATGTATGACTAACAGCGGATTTTGATCAAGTTAGTAATTTGGAAATTTGTACTTTGTACAGAAGTGATCAAGTTTAATGACTTTGGGTTTGCTCTAGAAAGCGAGTGAAATATTCATGCTTATGAATACCCAGATGATTAAGCCGCATAAAGACTCACAGTGTCCAGAATCCTAACGCTTGTTATTTGCTTTATTATATTTTTGGAGATCAACAACTATAAGGCTTGAGTATGACAGGTTCTTACATTTCTGCCATCTTCACCGAGACTTTTGCTAGAGACTAACACCCCTTTCAAATTGGCGTTTCTTTATGTTTATATCACATACTTTACTCTACTTAGTTGTTTTAAGACCTACCAATGCACCAATGCAATTAAGAACACAATCTTTTAAGCTTACTTTTTGCTGGATTTGGAGTCAAGATAATCAATGTACTATCATTTTCACTTTTTGCTTCAAAAAATTCAAATCTGAACGTAATCGATTAATACTTTAACAATAGATTTAACTCATAATTACGTATGATTAGGTGTTGTGTATGTTTATATATTATCAATATATGTAATTGTATAATATTAAGGTTGCATATCGAGAGAGGATTTGGACAGAGTATCGTTAATTAAACTCTCAAAACTTAAATAACAAGTGACCAGTGTTCACTATATATAGAAGATAGGTCTGGTTCGCTAACATCCCCTAGCGAACCAGATCCCACTTCGTTACATACATAATTTAAACGAAACACCCTCTGATTCGTTAACATCCCCTAACGAATCAGAGGAGACTTAACTTAAGGACCAGTTCGCTAAACATCCTTAGCGAACTGGCCTAATACCTTAACGAATTATATGATATAATAATTGTTTATTACATTAAACAAACAACAAATACATTAACAACAATTACTCAAGACGCAAAACCGTGCACTAACACCATATATTTTCTATTTCATATGGTACTAGTGCTTGTTCAGTTCCTCATATCACACCACCTAATGTAAACATGAAGGAAGCAGAACAACATTTTGTTTGTATGGGGCCTTTTATGTATTCATACGAACAATTGGTGGATAGAAAAATTGAAAATTGTGATATGACTGATGATGACTATAACCAGATAACCAGATAAATCCTCCTGATGATATGGAACTTATGGATCTGAAATAGAACATGGCTATGATAGTCAGGAAGACCAAGAAGTAGATGGAGAGAACATGGCAGGATTTGCCAACCATGACCAAGAGAATTAGGTTTGATAAGTTGAAAGTGAAATGTTATAATTGTCAAGAGTTTCCCACTTTACCAACTATTGTGATAAACCAAGAAAATAGAATTCACGTGGTCAAAAGGCTCAAGATAGAAATTACAATAGGAAGTATAATACCAATGAGTCAAAAGAGAAACCAAAGGTTGTTGAATCTTAAAAGAAAAGTAACTCAAAAGCAATTATAACACCTGAAGGGATTGATTGGTCAAGAAGACTTTTGGGTGACGCGTCAAATGAAGTACAATAGGCTAACATGGCTATGATTCTTCAAAGTGAAGAGATTCTTGGGAAATAGTGTGGAGAAGATTATTGAGGAAAGTGAAGAGTCTGAGACTGATTTAGATATGTCAAGTGTTGACGTGAAGAAAACTTTTGCTTGCATGGATAAAACTAAAGAAGTTAGTTCTAACTCTTCTAAATTGTTTCTTCTGATTATAAGAATTTGAGTTTATCTGTTGTGGATGAATCTCAGAAAATTGATTGTTTTCATTGTGTTGAGATAAAATCAAAGCTTGATATGACGAGTCAACACAATGAGCAATTAGTATGAGATCTTGCTATCGTTCGTGATAATTATCAGAAAATGGTTTAAAATGATCAAGATTATAAACGAGAAATCAAGGCTTTATTAGAGCTTTCGGTGCTCAATTACGCTTGATTTGATGGTTAATTGATTTTAACAGATTGTTAATTGATAATATTTTGTGTTAAGTCTCTGTTTGATTTAATTTTGGATCAAATTGAGGATTGGATAAATTAAGGAGTGTTTGGATTGGATTGGATTTGAAAGTGTTAAGGTATTGGTAAGGTTTGGACGATTGGAATTGGATTGTGATTTGGTTTTTGATTGATTTTGGTTGGATATGGTTTTAGCCAAGAATAGGGGTTTAACTTTTGGTTAAATCGGATACGAATTAGTGGTTAATTGATTTACGAATTGAGGAGAATGGATTCGCGATGTAGTTGCAAGTATGGTGATAGTTTGATCGTGTATTTTGGTTGGATATTGAGTTAGTATTACAAATCTGTGTTCTGGGTTTGTGTTCTTCAATTTCCAGAAATCTGGAAATCTTCGTTTGAAGATTTGGAGATTCAAGTCTGATTCGTTAAATTCAGCTTGATTCGTTAACTCAGTTAATTCAATTCGTTAACATATTTAGCTAATTCGCTACGAATTTTGGCTGATTCGTTAATCAGTTCGCTATACTTTCTGATTCGTGCCACCTGATTCGTGTGACACGTGTCATACATTGGGAATTGAGTTATAACAACCTTTGCCACGTGGCATCCATTGTCAGAGTTTGTTACAAACTGTTGTTACAACCTCATTCGCTATAAGTTGATTCGTTATCAACTGTAGCAATTCATTATCTAATTCGCTAAGATTTTCTTAGTGATTCGTTAAAAATACTCACCTGATTCGTTGACTCAGTTCGCTATCCAGTTCATCGTAAAAATCTTTCTAATTCGCCAAAGTTACTGTTTCAAATTCGTTAAAATCATTTCTGATTCGTTACCTGATCACTCTTTACTTCGTTAAATTGTGATTCGCTAATTACTGTTCACAGTTTGTTAACTATACTATTCATCATTCGTTAATCTTAATTTTCAATTCTAATCCTTAGGATTTGAAATCTATCATTTTTCAACCACGGCTGGTATGTATGCACTAGCTTCACAGAACATGTTAATGCAACAAATGTTGCAACTTGATACCGAAATAGGCTCACACTCGAAATGTCCAAGGTTGATGAAATTTAGCGACTTTGCTAAATGGGAACCCTGTTTTCGTGCTCAGTTGGGTTTTGTTCATCCTGACTGTTCATATTGCCTAGATGAGGTATATGTTGTTCCAATGATTGGTGATGACACTATTGGTTACACTCCTAAAGCTATTTCTCAATATTCACAAGAAGAGAAGAAAGCTTTGGAGATTGAGACTAAGGCTTATTCTACTCTTACTATGGCTTTACCCGAAAACATATTTCATCAAGTGGGTAGTATAAAAATATGTGCTTCCTTATTTCAACATATTCATATAAGAAGTATGGGGAATACAGCTGAGAGTAAGAAGGTAATGCTTAAGTTTCAATTTCGAAACTTTAACTTATTGAAAGGAGAAACAGTTGAGGAGATGACTACTAGATTTAATCACTTGATTGCTGAGATGGATAAGATGAGATTGGAAACTTCTGAGGTTGACAAGATTGATACTATCAAGAGTGCACTACCAAGTTCTTATTCGACATTTCTAATGGTTCTAAAAGAGAATAACTATTTTGCAAATGAAGACTTGACTGCTACTGAATTTTTGCAAAAGATTGAAGCAAGAGAATATGATCTTAAGTGTCAGAAATCCTCCAAGGATAGCCAAGATCCTGGTGGTAGTATGCCTCTAAGTTCTACCATATCTCCTATCACTGCTTTTCTCACACAGCATGCAGGTGATAATGAAACAACAGTTTATAATGATCCAAGAGCATGTTTTTACACTGCTGGTAATTCTGGATCACCTGGTGTTTCTGTTGGATCTAGAAATTCATCTACTACAAATCCATTTGCTTCATCACCTAGTGTCAATATGAAGGAAGCTGAACAGAATTTTGCTTTTCTAACAGCCTTCATGTCTTCATATGAAAACTTGGTGTGACACCCGGTAAATTCCCAATCCCTTAAACCAAGTAATCAACCTAAATATTAGGTAATTATGTTATATGCGCCTTGCGCGAGCGCGCTATGTTAGAACCAGCGCGTGCATTTGTTATGTGCGCCCTGCGCGAGCGCGCCATGTTAGTCAGCGCGTGCATTTGTTATGTGCGCCCTGCGCGAGCGCGCCATGTTAGTCAGCGCGTGCATTTGTTATGTGCGCCCTGCGCGAGCGCGCCATGTTAGTCAGCGCGTGCATTTGTTATGTGCGCCCTGCGCGAGCGCGCCATATTAGAGTCAGCGCGTGCATTTGTTATGTGCGCCCTGCGCGAGCGCACCATGTTAAGAACCAGCGTGGGCATATGTTATATGCGCCATGCGCGAATGTTTTGGCTTTATGTTTCATGTACCTTAACGTTATGTTGTCTAATGGGTTGACCATCCCGCATGATGCTAAGGCGGGTGCATCCTAAATCGTTTATGCGCGTGCGGAAGGGAACTAACCTCCCCGCATGGCGGGAACATTGAGAGCTAGTTTGTCTGAAGCTCCAAGATGGAATTGACTTCAACATAACTGATCACTATGTTGAAATACCAAGACCACCTGGAGAATCTACAAATGAAACTCAATGTCCCTAACTGCGAGAAGGTTACGTGCCTACCCGCAGCAAAGAAATGTCCTTCACGCAGAAAGCTATGCGCACAAAGTGATACGCACAGAACACTTAGTCTATTCTCCAGACGTAAGGAGATTACTCCCGCCCAAAAGGAAACAGTAGCGTGTTTCAGAGATTTTCCACTT
This sequence comes from Bidens hawaiensis, assembly GCF_021521415.1. Lineage (NCBI taxonomy): Eukaryota > Viridiplantae > Streptophyta > Magnoliopsida > Asterales > Asteraceae > Bidens > Bidens hawaiensis. Next base: position 537,810 of record NW_027491660.1, on the reverse strand, counting down.
TTTACTGTACACTGACAAAAGTACCTGAAAAAGCACACTGTAACATGAAAAGTCAACTGTCAGCCACCCTATTCTCACCAACCCCAGACCTGCATGTCCTGACCAAATCAAATCAAAATCTTTTATCCACTACTCCACTTTTAAATAAATAATAATAATTTCCATACTTTGTCATCATTACACCTAGATATGAAAAGATTACAATCCCCTAAAGCAAGGGATTGTGTTCCCTTGAGTTTGGCTATAAATATGTAACCTAAGTTATCACCCGAACACACTTCAAACTTCTCTCTTAAGAACTGCAAACTTGCACTAATCATCTCCCAAGCATCCGATCCTGTTACTAGGTAAGCCGAGAATATAACCTTGAGATCTACCTTCCAACCCTTATATTCTCCTATTTCTTGATCTTAATATATATACTTCTTGTTATTTAATCGTATTCTAGACCTTCGATTCCGAGGCCAACACCAAGAAAACCCGAATCTCGATTAATCCCTTAACAAGAACCACAGGTGAGTCTCACAGCCCCTATTTTCACTGTTTTCACTATTTTTAAACTGTTTTCGGGGCGAGGGACACGTACTTAAATAATGTTTTATCATGGTATACTTACAAGCTATGCAAGCGATTATGTGTTTAAAGTTATGTTTCATGATGAGCAATGCGAACGGTTATCTATGATTTTTCGATGTTAGTGCACCAGATTCGAGTAAGTGATCACTTTACCATTGGAACTCTAAGGGTAGGGACTGCTGGTTTGATCCGCCCACTCGTAGGGGTCGCACCTCTTACACAGACGAGTGCCTAGTATGGTCATGGGGCAGTACTATGGGTTTGAGCCCGCTCGTAGAGGTCGCTCCTCTTACGCAGACGAGCGCCTTGTTTTCCGGCACAACGTCTGCGCGTAACCCGCGGGACGGTATTATTCGCTCGTAGTGGCAGCGCCACTTACACAGACGAGCACGGTTTTTCAGATGTGTCCGCGCGTAACCTGCGGGACGGTATTACTTGTTTCGCTCGTAGTGGCAGCGCCACTTACACAGACGAGCACAGTTCCCAGAAATGTTCGCGCGTAAACCGCGGAACGATTTTTATCAGATTATGTTCAGAACTATGTTTTACTAAGCATGTGTTTCAATGATGCTATCAGAATTATGTTTCAGAATGATTTGTATCAAGATTATGATGCAATACGATTTATCAAGTTACTAAAACTTGTGAACTCACTCAGTTTATACTGATTCAAATGTTTTACGTGTCTTTCAGGAGATAACTAGGTAGCGCATGGAGTCACACTTAGAGCACCTCACGCTGAACATCTAAAACTAGCTTTTTGGAAGATTTTAGTTCTATCCCTTCGATGCGTGTGGTTGTTCCCGCCGCGCAAAGGGATATGGCGTGGAAATCTTCAACAGTTTTTATACTTGGATGTTTTTATGTGATTTTTTTTAAACAATGTAATGTATTTGTATTAAACTTTTCATGCGCAATGAAAATCTTACTTTGAATGTTTGCAATGGCCCGTGCTTAATTATCAATCCCCACTCGCGCGCGCCCGGTTGTTTCCGCCGCTCAGGGCCGGGTGTGACAGATTGGTATCAGAGCACTGGTTATAGCGAACTAGGAAAAGAGTTTTAACCTAGACTATAACCGTTGGGGAATCGCATGAAATATTTTTTTCAAAGAAAATATTTTCAAAAGAAACTATACACACACTTAGGAACACGGGTCACACAGTGTAGTAAATAAAGAAAAACATTATGTGCTCAGAGTACATGCGCTAAGTTTGATATATTTTCATTCTCTTTTAAAGCGAGAATGCCTCCCACTAAAGCCAAAGGAATTACCATGACACCCGAGGAACTCGCGGAAATAATCGCGCAAGCAATCGCAACACATGAGGCCAGCAAGGCCGAATCAAGTCAGGGTCGTCAGAATGAGACCCCAGAACCCGAATCAGGAGCCTTGGACAAAGGATGCTCCTATAAGACATTCATGGCCTGTAGGCCTTGGCCATTCAAGGGTACCGAAGGGGCCATTGGGCTCTACAACTGGATTGACAAGATGGAGACAGTTCTCTCCATTAGCAGATGTAGTGAGAACCAGAAGGTTCTTTACGCGACATGCATGTTCCAAGAAGCAGCTTCGTCTTGGTGGAAGCTTCAAGTGAAGACTTTGGGGCGAGAAGTTGCTCTTCACAAGACCTGGGAGGAACTGAAGGAAATGATGATGAGAAAGTTCTGCTCTCGCGCAGAAATCCAGAGTCTGCAGCAGGAATTCTGGAACCACACCATGGTAGGAACGGATATCGACGCCTACAACAACCGGTTCAACGAGCTTTGCCAGCTGGTACCAGACATGGCAAACACGGAGGAAAAGAAGATCGAGAGGTATATTTTTGGGTTACCTCCTGTTGTTAGGGTTCCGCTCAACGCCGCAGCGCCTCCAACCTTTGATGAGGCGGTAGCGCGGGCCATCACCCTTACAAGGGATACGGTCCGTGCGGGTATGTTGACTACGCGCGGAAACGAGCAGCGAACCTCTGACTCCAAGAGGAAATGGAACTCTCACCACCGAGGGTCCGACTCCAAGCAGCCACCGTTCAAGAAGCAGGAAAGCGCAAGGGTTTACGCGATCCAAGCCGCGGAGCCATCAAGGAAAGGATACAGTGGCCCTTACCCATGGTGCAACAAATGCAAGTTTCACCACGAGGGTGAATGCGCGAGCGTCACGTGCGCCAAATGTAACAGGCCAGGGCACAAGACGGTGAATTGCCGTGCTAAAGAAGCTGGAGCCAATGACAACTGCTACGCATGCGGAAAGCCAGGGCATTTTAGTCGGGATTGCCCGCAAAGGGGAAACCAAGCTCGCGGGAGAGCTTTTGTGATCGGCGCGGGTGAAGCTAAAGAAGAGCCGAATGTGGTAACCGGTACGTTTTTGCTTAACGGCCATTTTGCATCTGTCTTATTTGATACTGGCGCTGACCTAAGTTTTATATCCGCTGAGTTTAAAGACTCCCTAGGCCTAGCAACCAGTAGGCTAGACACGCCTTATACTATAGAACTAGCCAATGGTAGGCAGTTATGCGCGAACGAAAGAACTGAACAATGTGTTATAGTCATGGGAGGTCACGGGTTCAATATTAACTTGTTGCCAATAGACTTGGGAAGTTTTGACATTGTGGTAGGTATGGATTGGTTAGTCGAGAACCGCGCGGAAGTTATTTGCCATGAGAAGCAGGTTCGGATCCCACTGTTGAACGGAGAAACCTTGGTAATTCAAGGGGAAAGAAGGGGAGTTGCGACGAAACTGATTTCGTGCCTAAAGGCGCGTAAGTGCCTAAGGAAAGGGTGCTACGCCTTCCTGGCGCATGTCGTAGAGAAGAAAGGAGATGAGCGAAGAATTGAAGACTTACCAGTAGTGCGCGAATTTCCAGAAGTTTTTCCTGAAGATTTGCCCGGATTGCCGCAGCCGCGACAAGTAGAATTTCGTATTGATTTAGTCCCAGGAGCTGCGCCAGTAGCTCGAGCGCCTTATCGATTAGCTCCATCTGAGATGCAAGAGCTATCCAATCAGTTACAGGAACTATTGGATAAGGGTTTCATACGCCCAAGCTTCTCACCTTGGGGAGCTCCAGTACTGTTTGTTAAGAAGAAGGATGGTTCGTTCAGAATGTGTATTGACTATAGGGAGCTGAACAAGCTGACAGTCAAGAATCGGTACCCCTTACCGAGGATTGACGACTTATTTGACCAGTTGCAGGGATCCAGTTATTATTCGAAGATAGATCTACGGTCAGGATACCACCAACTTAGGGTCCATGAGGAAGATGTGCCGAAAACAGCCTTCCGAACTAGATACGGCCATTATGAGTTCTTAGTGATGCCTTTCGGGCTAACTAATGCGCCGGCTGTATTCATGGATCTGATGAACCGCGTGTGCAAACCATACTTGGACAAGTTTGTGATTGTGTTTATAGATGATATTCTGATTTACTCTCGGACCAAGGCCGAGCATGAGCAACACCTGAGATTGATTTTGGAATTGTTGAGGAAAGAAAAGTTGTATGCGAAGTTTTCCAAGTGCGAGTTTTGGCTTAGAGAAGTTCATTTTCTCGGTCACGTTGTAAACGAGAAAGGAATACACGTTGATCCTTCCAAAGTCAAGGCCATCGAAAACTGGGAAGCGCCAAAAACCCCAACTGAGGTGAGGCAATTCCTAGGACTAGCTGGCTACTATCGACGCTTCATTGAGAACTTCTCCAAGATAGCTCTACCTCTGACCGCGCTAACTCAGAAAGACAAGAAGTTTGTTTGGGGCGAAAATCAGGAAACATCATTTCAAATATTAAAACAGAAGTTATGTAGTGCGCCAATTCTGTCTCTGCCCGAGGGGACGGATGACATCGTCGTTTACTGCGACGCTTCACATCAGGGACTCGGATGTGTCCTTATGCAGCGAGACAAAGTCATAGCGTATGCCTCGCGCCAACTCAAGGCCAATGAAAAGAACTACACAACGCATGATCTGGAACTTGGAGCGGTTGTCTTCGCGCTAAAGATTTGGCGCCATTACCTCTATGGTACAAAGTGTATAATCTTTACGGATCACAAGAGCCTTCAACATATATTTGATCAAAAGGATTTAAACATGAGGCAACGAAGATGGGTGGAGTTGTTGAATGATTATGATTGTGAAATTAAGTACCACCCTGGAAAGGCGAATGTGGTAGCAGACGCGCTAAGTAGGAAGGAGCGAATAAAAACGCTACGAGTCAAGGCTCTAAGGTTGACCATTCACACAGATCTCTCTACCCGCATCCGAGACGCTCAGCAAGAAGCCTTGAAAGCAGAGTTTGTTAAAAACGAATGCCTTGGGGGTATGATTAAAAGTTTGGAACTTAAAGAGAACGGCAATCTATATTTCGCTAACCGCATATGGGTCCCTCTCAAGGGAGGATTGCGCGAGCAAGTATTAAACGAAGCTCACAAGACACGGTATTCCGTACATCCTGGCGCAGACAAGATGTACCAAGATGTTAAAACGCTGTATTGGTGGCCCAATCTTAAAGGCGCCATCGCGACGTATGTCAGTAAATGCCTGACGTGTTCGAAGGTGAAGGCTGAATACCAGAAACCATCAGGGTTGCTTCAGCAGCCAGAAATTCCCATGTGGAAGTGGGAACAAATCTCTATGGACTTCATCACCAAACTACCAAGGACACCTGGGGGTTACGACACGATCTGGGTTATTGTGGATCGGCTAACTAAGTCAGCGCACTTCCTGCCGATCAAGGAAACCGATAAGATGGAAAAGTTAGCCCGATTGTATATTCGAGAAGTAGTTTCAAAACATGGAGTCCCAGTGTCCATCATTTCTGATAGAGATAGTCGGTTCACATCAAGGTTTTGGAGATCGTTACAAGGAGCTCTAGGTACTCGCCTTGATATGAGTACAGCTTATCATCCTCAAACGGATGGGCAAATCGAGCGAACAATCCAGACATTGGAAGATATGCTGCGCGCGTGCGCAATCGATTTCGGTGGTAGCTGGGATACTCATCTCCCATTGGTTGAATTTTCTTACAACAACAGTTATCACACAAGCCTCAAGGCTGCGCCGTTTGAAGCTTTGTATGGGCGCAAGTGTAGATCCCCACTGTGCTGGGCTGAAGTGGGTGACAAGCAAATGACTGGTCCAGAATTGATCCAAGAAACAACAGACAAGATTTTTCAGATAAGGGATCGCCTTAAGACAGCGCGCAATAGACAGAAGAGCTACGCAGATGTGCGAAGGAAACCGTTGGAGTTTCAAGTAGGGGATAGAGTACTTTTGAAAGTCTCTCCATGGAAAGGAGTCCCCCGTTTCGGCAAGCGAGGAAAGTTGAATCCGCGCTTCATTGGACCATTTGAGATCCTGGAAAGGATCGGTCCGGTTGCTTATAAACTCCGTTTACCCGCCAAACTCAGTGGAGTTCATGATACGTTTCATGTGTCCAACCTCAAAAAGTGTTTATCTGATGAAACGTTGATTTTACCGTTGGAAGAGGTTCACATCGACAAACAACTGCATTTCGTAGAAGAGCCTATAGCCATAACCGATTGGAAAGAACAAAAGTTACGCAGAAGCAGAATCAAGTTAGTAAAGGTTCAATGGAACTCGAGGCGTGGGCCTGAATTCACTTGGGAAAGAGAAGACCAGATGCGTATGAAATACCCACACCTCTTTCAGAGCATGGCTTCTGCCAGCAACGTCTCCTAAATTTCGGGACGAAATTCGCTTAACAGGGGGAGAATGTGACACCCGGTAAATTCCCAATCCCTTAAACCAAGTAATCAACCTAAATATTAGGTAATTATGTTATATGCGCCTTGCGCGAGCGCGCTATGTTAGAACCAGCGCGTGCATTTGTTATGTGCGCCCTGCGCGAGCGCGCCATGTTAGTCAGCGCGTGCATTTGTTATGTGCGCCCTGCGCGAGCGCGCCATGTTAGTCAGCGCGTGCATTTGTTATGTGCGCCCTGCGCGAGCGCGCCATGTTAGTCAGCGCGTGCATTTGTTATGTGCGCCCTGCGCGAGCGCGCCATATTAGAGTCAGCGCGTGCATTTGTTATGTGCGCCCTGCGCGAGCGCACCATGTTAAGAACCAGCGTGGGCATATGTTATATGCGCCATGCGCGAATGTTTTGGCTTTATGTTTCATGTACCTTAACGTTATGTTGTCTAATGGGTTGACCATCCCGCATGATGCTAAGGCGGGTGCATCCTAAATCGTTTATGCGCGTGCGGAAGGGAACTAACCTCCCCGCATGGCGGGAACATTGAGAGCTAGTTTGTCTGAAGCTCCAAGATGGAATTGACTTCAACATAACTGATCACTATGTTGAAATACCAAGACCACCTGGAGAATCTACAAATGAAACTCAATGTCCCTAACTGCGAGAAGGTTACGTGCCTACCCGCAGCAAAGAAATGTCCTTCACGCAGAAAGCTATGCGCACAAAGTGATACGCACAGAACACTTAGTCTATTCTCCAGACGTAAGGAGATTACTCCCGCCCAAAAGGAAACAGTAGCGTGTTTCAGAGATTTTCCACTTTTTACTGTACACTGACAAAAGTACCTGAAAAAGCACACTGTAACATGAAAAGTCAACTGTCAGCCACCCTATTCTCACCAACCCCAGACCTGCATGTCCTGACCAAATCAAATCAAAATCTTTTATCCACTACTCCACTTTTAAATAAATAATAATAATTTCCATACTTTGTCATCATTACACCTAGATATGAAAAGATTACAATCCCCTAAAGCAAGGGATTGTGTTCCCTTGAGTTTGGCTATAAATATGTAACCTAAGTTATCACCCGAACACACTTCAAACTTCTCTCTTAAGAACTGCAAACTTGCACTAATCATCTCCCAAGCATCCGATCCTGTTACTAGGTAAGCCGAGAATATAACCTTGAGATCTACCTTCCAACCCTTATATTCTCCTATTTCTTGATCTTAATATATATACTTCTTGTTATTTAATCGTATTCTAGACCTTCGATTCCGAGGCCAACACCAAGAAAACCCGAATCTCGATTAATCCCTTAACAAGAACCACAGGTGAGTCTCACAGCCCCTATTTTCACTGTTTTCACTATTTTTAAACTGTTTTCGGGGCGAGGGACACGTACTTAAATAATGTTTTATCATGGTATACTTACAAGCTATGCAAGCGATTATGTGTTTAAAGTTATGTTTCATGATGAGCAATGCGAACGGTTATCTATGATTTTTCGATGTTAGTGCACCAGATTCGAGTAAGTGATCACTTTACCATTGGAACTCTAAGGGTAGGGACTGCTGGTTTGATCCGCCCACTCGTAGGGGTCGCACCTCTTACACAGACGAGTGCCTAGTATGGTCATGGGGCAGTACTATGGGTTTGAGCCCGCTCGTAGAGGTCGCTCCTCTTACGCAGACGAGCGCCTTGTTTTCCGGCACAACGTCTGCGCGTAACCCGCGGGACGGTATTATTCGCTCGTAGTGGCAGCGCCACTTACACAGACGAGCACGGTTTTTCAGATGTGTCCGCGCGTAACCCGCGGGACGGTATTACTTGTTTCGCTCGTAGTGGCAGCGCCACTTACACAGACGAGCACAGTTCCCAGAAATGTTCGCGCGTAAACCGCGGAACGATTTTTATCAGATTATGTTCAGAACTATGTTTTACTAAGCATGTGTTTCAATGATGCTATCAGAATTATGTTTCAGAATGATTTGTATCAAGATTATGATGCAATACGATTTATCAAGTTACTAAAACTTGTGAACTCACTCAGTTTATACTGATTCAAATGTTTTACGTGTCTTTCAGGAGATAACTAGGTAGCGCATGGAGTCACACTTAGAGCACCTCACGCTGAACATCTAAAACTAGCTTTTTGGAAGATTTTAGTTCTATCCCTTCGATGCGTGTGGTTGTTCCCGCCGCGCAAAGGGATATGGCGTGGAAATCTTCAACAGTTTTTATACTTGGATGTTTTTATGTGATTTTTTTTAAACAATGTAATGTATTTGTATTAAACTTTTCATGCGCAATGAAAATCTTACTTTGAATGTTTGCAATGGCCCGTGCTTAATTATCAATCCCCACTCGCGCGCGCCCGGTTGTTTCCGCCGCTCAGGGCCGGGTGTGACAGATTGGTATCAGAGCACTGGTTATAGCGAACTAGGAAAAGAGTTTTAACCTTGACTATAACCGTTGGGGAATCGCATGAAATATTTTTTTCAAAGAAAATATTTTCAAAAGAAACTATACACACACTTAGGAACACGGGTCACACAGTGTAGTAAATAAAGAAAAACATTATGTGCTCAGAGTACATGCGCTAAGTTTGATATATTTTCATTCTCTTTTAAAGCGAGAATGCCTCCAACTAAAGCCAAAGGAATTACCATGACACCCGAGGAACTCGCGGAAATAATCGCGCAAGCAATCGCAACACATGAGGCCAGCAAGGCCGAATCAAGTCAGGGTCGTCAGAATGAGACCCCAGAACCCGAATCAGGAGCCTTGGACAAAGGATGCTCCTATAAGACATTCATGGCCTGTAGGCCTTGGCCATTCAAGGGTACCGAAGGGGCCATTGGGCTCTACAACTGGATTGACAAGATGGAGACAGTTCTCTCATTAGCAGATGTAGTGAGAACCAGAAGGTTCTTTACGCGACATGCATGTTCCAAGAAGCAGCTTCGTCTTGGTGGAAGCTTCAAGTGAAGACTTTGGGGCGAGAAGTTGCTCTTCACAAGACCTGGGAGGAACTGAAGGAAATGATGATGAGAAAGTTCTGCTCTCACGCAGAAATCCAGAGTCTGCAGCAGGAATTCTGGAACCACACCATGGTAGGAACGGATATCGACGCCTACAACAACCGGTTCAACGAGCTTTGCCAGCTGGTGCCAGACATGGCAAACACGGAGGAAAAGAAGATCGAGAGGTATATTTTTGGGTTACCTCCTGTTGTTAGGGTTCCGCTCAACGCCGCAGCGCCTCCAACCTTTGATGAGGCGGTAGCGCGGGCCATCACCCTTACAAGGGATACGGTCCGTGCGGGTATGTTGACTACGCGCGGAAACGAGCAGCGAACCTCTGACTCCAAGAGAAAATGGAACTCTTACCACCGAGGGTCCGACTCCAAGCAGCCACCGTTCAAGAAGCAGGAAAGCGCAAGGGTTTACGCGATCCAAGCCGCGGAGCCATCAAGGAAAGGATACAGTGGCCCTTACCCATGGTGCAACAAATGCAAGTTTCACCACGAGGGTGAATGCGCGAGCGTCACGTGCGCCAAATGTAACAGGCCAGGGCACAAGACGGTGAATTGCCGTGCTAAAGAAGCTGGAGCCAATGACAACTGCTACGCATGCGGAAAGCCAGGGCATTTTAGTCGGGATTTCCCGCAAAGGGGAAACCAAGCTCGCGGGAGAGCTTTTGTGATCGGCGCGGGTGAAGCTAAAGAAGAGCCGAATGTGGTAACCGGTACGTTTTTGCTTAACGGCCATTTTGCATCTGTCTTATTTGATACTGGCGCTGACCTAAGTTTTATATCCGCTGAGTTTAAAGACTCCCTAGGCCTAGCAACCAGTAGGCTAGACACGCCTTATACTATAGAACTAGCCAATGGTAGGCAGTTATGCGCGAACGAAAGAACTGAACAATGTGTTATAGTCATGGGAGGTCACGGGTTCAATATTAACTTGTTGCCAATAGACTTGGGAAGTTTTTGTTGGGTTTTATACAAGTTTATCAAAGTCAAGTTAACCACATTTAACTAGAAAACGCAACGGAAGCTTATATTTTAAAACTTGTTATTGAACATACCATTATGTAAAACTAAAACCCAAAGCCAAAGATCAATATTACAAGAACAAAATGCTCACATAATGTAAATGTACCTCTTTTTACCTTTTGAAGAAGATGTAGATGGATGAAGAAGATGATGTCTTCAAATGGCAAGGTTGCAAAGGAGAAACCCTCAAGCTTTGTATACCCCAAGCTTATGTAGCAACAACACCAATTTGTGCTAGGATTTGAACACCAATTTGAAGCTCACAAAACTCCCAATTTGAGCCAATATGGCCGTGAGTTTTTGAGAGAGAAAGGAGAGTGTTTGTGACTTGATTCAACTCTTGAATAATAACAAAACCCAAGACCCAAAATGCATGTATGGGAAAATGGAGGATTAAAAGGAACCAAAGAGTTTGATTGGGTAAAACCACCACCCCACATGGGTGGCCGGTTTTGTTTGTTTTCCTTTTTTTTTTTTTTTTTTTTTTTTGTTTTGTGTTTTAACATTTAAAACATCTCCATCTCATATTTTATAAAACTAATTTTATAAAACATACATGCTATCTTAATTATTTAACCAATTAAATAATTAATTTATATAAACAAATTATCCAAATAATTTATTTAAATCCTCAAGTGTGTTTGTTTAGAAAACCAATTTTCTAAACGCGTAGTGTTCGGTATTCGTTTAAATGATCAAATCATTAAAAGAATACATTTGGTGTTGTCTAGCTTGTTATTGGGTATGACCCGACTTGGATCAAACACAGTTAGCCACATTAATATAAATATGTGTCTCGGGCATACGTAATTCCAACAATCTCCCACTTGCACGAGATACATAGAAAATTAATGCAAGTGGTGAATACCGCCTAACAACAGTTCACCACCCCTAATGTGTTTGACGAAGTGCCATTCAATAACATCATCCCTTCAAGTCCCTTACTTGATATGATTTAGGTGAATCTATCATTATATCCCTTTGTTACTAGATGTCATGTTGGATCTAAGAGACATAGGCGATCATTCTCTTTACAATTCAACTTTATCAGGCCTTAGACATCTAAACTCTCAACACATAAGAGGAACAAATTCCTTCTTGACTGTATACGCCTCTCACTATCACTTTTATACTCCACCTGAGCTCATCCTTATGTACCATCTTTTACGAATAGCGAAGGGGAGAGTCAAAGTGTAATACTCGGTGAAAATCAAGACCCAATATACATCTCAGGTCTAAGGATAATATGAAATTCTCCTTTACTCAAGATTACTAATGATCAAGTCAATCGACTCCATGTAGTAATATTGAGAGCGGGTCAGTCCAATATTTGTATCCCACAAATATCTATGAACTTTGGCAGCAAACCTATGCTCCATATTCATTTCTTATGAATATCCACCAAACCTAGTTCATAATAGTCTTGCTTCATATTTGTTCCCACAAATGTGATCGACTACGGACTTTTAGAATAAGATAACTTATTCATGGATTAAACATGCAAAATTAGAATTTAACTCAAGATTCCATAATCATATAAAAGAGTTAAATTACAAAAGTCTTTTAAACTTTAATACAAAATAGATCAAATCCAATTACTAGAATATCGAAGTCCTAAGCCACTCGCATGACGCTCATGTTTAGGTCTTTCTAGGAGCTTCGTGAATGGATCCGCAAGATTTTGATCAGTTCCAACTTTGCGAATACATATCTTTCCCTTTTCAACTTCATCCCTTATGTAGTTGAATCTCCGCTCTATGTGCCTTGTCTTTTGGTGCGAACGAGGTTCCTTGATTTGTGCAATCGCACCCTCGTTGTCACAAAAGATTTCTAGGGGGTCTTGAATGGAAGAGACCACCCCTAGATCGGTAATGAATTTCTTCAACCATGCAGCTTCTTGAGCTGCCAATGAAGCGGCGATGTATTCTGATTCTGTAGTGGACAATGCTACCACTTCCTGTTTTGAGCTCTTCCAAGAGACAGCTCCTCCATTAAGAGTGAACACATACCCAGATTGTGATCGAGAATCATCTCGATCAGTTTGGAAGCTCGCATCCGTGTAACCTTTTATAGCGAGTTCCTCCTCACCAGATCCATATATCAGAAACATATCCTTAGTTCTCCTAAGGTATTTCAATATGCTCTTAACAGCCATCCAATGACTGTCTCCTGGATTCTGTTGGTATCTGCTTGTCATGCTCAAAGCGCATGACACATCCGGTCTAGTACATATCATCGCATACATGATGGATCCTATAGCAGAAGCATATGGGATTTGTTTCATCGTCTCTTGCTCACCCTTTGAGCTTGGACATTGAGCTGAACTCAATATGGTCCCTCTTTGAATAGGTACAAAACCTTTCTTGGAGTTTTCCATCTTGAACCTTTTCAAGATCTTATCAATGTATGTACTTTGGTTCAAACCTATCAAGCGCCTTGACCTATCCCTATAGATCTTTATTCCCAAAATATAGGCAGCTTCACCAAGATCCTTGATGGAAAATCTGCTTCCAAGCCAAGCCTTAACGCTTTCCATGGTTGGAATGTCATTTCCAAATAGTAGAATGTCATCGACATACAATACTAAGAAGGTAATTATACTCCCACTAGCCTTTTTATACACACAAGCCTCATCAGCGTTCTTGATGAATCCAAAATTTTTGATTTCTTCATCGAAACGATGATTCCAAGTTCTAGATGCTTGTTTCAATCCATAGATTGATTTCTTTAACTTGCATACTTTATTAGGATGTTTCGGATCGACAAAACCTTCAGGCTGAACCATATAGACATCTTCCTCAAGATATCCATTTAGGAAAGCGGTCTTGACATCCATTTGCCAAATTTCATAATCATAATGTGCAGCTATGGCAAATAATATCCTAATAGACTTAAGCATTGCCACAGGCGAAAAAGTTTCATCATAATCAACCCCTTGAGTTTGAGTGAAACCCTTAGCTACAAGTCTTGCTTTATAAGTATCCAAGTTTCCATGCATATCAGTTTTCCTTTTGAAAACCCACTTACTTCCAACAGCTTTGGAGTTGAGTGGTGGTTCAACCAATTCCCAAACTTGGTTGTCATACATGGATTGCATCTCAACGTTCATGGCTTCAAGCCATTTGTCACAATCATTCTTGGACATTGCATCACGGTATGTGGTCGGTTCATCCGAATCTACCACGTAGCAACCTTCTACAAAAAATCCATATTTTTCAGGTGGATTGCTAATTCTACCAGATCTGCGAACGTTTTGTGTGTTTTGATCAACCACTTGATCACTTTCAACAACCTCTTGTTGAGTGCTAGTATCAACCAATTGTGTATCATCTTGTGATTCTTGATCCTCATCAAATTTCACTGTTCTACTATTAGTTCCTTCCTCAAGGAACTTAGTTTCCAAGAACTTACCCTTTCGAGCAATAATAACATTTTGCTCACTAGGATCGTAAAAGTAATATCCTAAATCATCTTTAGGATAACCTATAAAGATACACTTAGTGGATCGGACTTCTAATTTGTTTGGGGTGTATTGCTTTACATAAGCTTTACAACCCCAAACTCTTAAGAATGATAGCGATGGAGCCTTTCCATGCCATACTTCAAAAGGTGTCTTCTCCACTTTCTTGGTTGGAGCCATATTCAATATGCGAACAGCGGAAAGTAAAGCATAGCCCCAAAATGATAGAGGTAAAGTGCTTCTAGCCATCATCGATCGAACCATATCTAATAGGGTACGATTTCTCCTTTCAGACACACCATTATGTTGTGGTGTTCCAGGTGGAGTAAGTTGTGAAATAATTCCACAACTCTTAAGATGATCTTGAAAAACACCACTTAGGTATTCACCTCCTCTATCACTACGAAGTACTTTGATTGTTGTCTTAAGTTGTCTTTCTACTTCAGTTTTGAAGTCTTTGAACATTTCAAAAGCTTCATCTTTGTGTTTCATTAAGTACACATAACCATATCGACTATAATCGTCAATAAAGGTAATGAAGTATCTTTCACCATTCCTAGTCATTGGTCTAAAAGGACCACATACATCCGAATGTATGATACCCAATAATTCTTTTGACCTTTCAAAAGTTTTATTAAAGGGTTGCTTTGTCATTTTGCCTTGTAAACAAGATTCACATACATCAAATGAATCAAACTCATTGGTTTCTAGAATACCACTCTTGCGAAGAGTTTGCATGCGATTCTTGCTTATATGTCCAAGGCGACAATGCCAAAGATAGGAATCACCCAAGTCCTTCTTGAGTTTCTTGGTGTTGACATTATACATTGAACTATTATGTGACATACCACTTTGATCTATTTCATATATACCATTCATGGGTATAGCTTTAAAATAAAATATGCCATTCATCAAAACATGAATATCATAATCAATAAACTTAAGATCAAAGCCACATTGTTTTAAAAGAGACACGGAAATAATGTTTCTCCTTAACTTAGGAGCATACAAAACATTCTTCAAAATTACTTCCAAACCACTTGGAAGCTTTAATATGTAGTCTCCTTGGGCTTGGACTTCAACTCTTGCTCCATTGCCCATAAAGAGACTAATGTCCCCTTTGTTGAGTTGTTTACTTCTTTTGAACCCCTGCAACAAATTGCAAATGTGAGTTCCACATCCGGTATCAAGTACCCATGTATTTGAAGAAATAACATTTAGTTCAATATGTATAGTAAAGATAATACCTGAGGTATGCCCCGCATCCCTCTTATCTTTTAACGCATTGAGATAGGTCGGACAATTCCTTTTCCAATGACCTATCTCTCCACACTCAAAGCATGGATCTTGCGCCGCAACCTTTTGCTTCTTTTCCTTCGGTTTGATGGGCGTGATGGCTTTCCTCTTTCCCTTTCCTTGGACGTGGCCCTTGCCCTTAGCAACACTTGCTTTGGGGTTGGAGTTATGTCCCCTTTTCCCTTCATTGATTGTTAGAACGGGTAAAACCCTTTTACCCATTCCCGCTTCGGCCGTTCTTAGCATTGCGTGAAGCTCACCAATGCTTTTGTCCCACCCGTTCATGTTATAGTTCATGACAAAGGTTTCAAACCTTTTGGTCAAAGAGTTGAGAATCAAATCCGTAGCCAACTCATTAGAGACGGGACAATTCAACCTACGAAGCTTTTCAATGTAGCTTTTCATTTTTAGGACATAAGATGAGACGCTTTGGGTTTCCTCCATACGACATGCATGAAACGCTCGAACCGTTTCGAAACGTTCCGCTCTAGCTTGTTGAAGGAACATTTCCTTCAATTGAGTTATCATGTCGTATGCCCCATGATGCTCGAAATCCTTTTGGATTTCGGGAATCATAGTCCCTAACATGAGGCAAGAGGCTTGCACCGAATCTTTGGTGTACTTGACCCAATCGTTATACGCCTCCTCATCTTCCACGTTAGGCTCATCGGGAATGGGATCGTCTAAGACATATGATATCTCTTCTTGTTTGAGAACTATTCTCAAGTTGCGATACCAATCCATAAAGTTATTATGGTTTAGACGATCCTTTTCAAGGATGGTTCTTAAGGATAGGTTACGGGTGTTATGGGTAGAGGTGTTTGCATTGTTAGCGGCCATCTACAAAATTTAACAAAGTTTTATTTTAGTATTATAAACAATTTAATTATTAATACCCTTTTATTCCAAATTTTAAAATAATAATTAAATTCTAGAATCCAACGATAAATCAAATTTCGGTTAGGTGACCTTTATCCCGTTATTTGATTTAACAAGGTAGTCAACCTTGACAATTGCAACCCTTTGCAACTTCTAGAGGTATGGGACCATTCGAAATCCTTATTTCGTGTTGGCATGTTTATCCCATCAACACCATTGGACCCCATGCTTAGGTGACCTTTATCACATGGTTTCCAATTCAAGTCGTCCTACTTGTATAAACATGTAAGATTAACATACAAGTGGTTAGGTGACCTTTATCCCACAAATATGTTAATATTACCTTAAGTATATTAGTTTGCTCTAAAATGGTTAGGTGACCTTTATCCCATTTAAAGTTTCCTAATACGTTAAGTGTCTTACAAAAGGATGGTGTTAGACTTGTTTCCTTGGTAATTATGAAAAAGGGATTTTTAAGTTTTCCAATATTCTAGTATGAAAAACATTATGCCATATCCTAACATGCATTTAGAAATATGGCGATTTTGAAAACCAATTTTCAAGGTTCTAGTTATAATAAAACCAATTTTATTATATGTGAGTAATCGCTTAGTTTTAATAAACCCATTTAATTAAACTAATTGACGCGATATTACCAAATATATATTAGAACCCGTTTTATGCTTGTTGTCGTTCCTATGTGACGGTTTGGATATCCTAATATCTATCAACCACACATTACATAAAGTAAAACAAACAACCAAGCATACACATGCAAAATATAGTCATAACCGAAAACCGCTAAATTTGACCATACTTGTTAGCCGAAACAAGTATAGGTCATAGGTCACACCTAAGGGATAAAACATGACACAAGGATGGAATGTTGACTCCCACTTGATCTTGCATCCAAATGCTTCAAGTATCCTTTCCAAGTTGTTGTGTTCTTGTTGGGCTTGTTAATGGGCTCCAAACTTCCAAAAGTCTTCTTGGGCCCAAGAGTGAAATTTATGGGCCTAATGGGCTTGAATCCCATGATGGGCCGGTGAGGCCCAACAAGCCCAAAATTTCGGTCCAAGGCCCAAATCCACTAATTCTTGCATCTTCAATTTTTACAAAATGTATCCTAATACATATTTTTCTAAAAAAAAGAAAATGCAACTAATCTATTTATTACAAACCAACTTATGAATAAATAAATTACACAAGACTAAGATTATGAATTATTACAACCATATTGAATAATAAACATAATCAACATACACAAACAACAATCAACACATCCAAGGTCTAGGTTTCGGTTATGACACATCCAAACATACCAAATGTTCTAAGCATGCAAC
Organism: Bidens hawaiensis; assembly: GCF_021521415.1. Lineage (NCBI taxonomy): Eukaryota > Viridiplantae > Streptophyta > Magnoliopsida > Asterales > Asteraceae > Bidens > Bidens hawaiensis. Next base: position 520,490 of record NW_027491660.1, on the reverse strand, counting down.
CTAAGCAACCAATGCCCAAAATCACCAAATAAAATCAGCCCCCCCCCCCCAAGAGGCTACGGCCCAAATTATTATTATTATTTTTTTTTATTTTCAACATCCAAATGTTATTAATGGTTTCCTAAGATCTTTCATGCATGTCAAGATCTTATAAATCCATGAGGGGTAAAATCCACCAAAATTTCGGACCCCTTTTTCACCCATGAAAAAACCGAAATCTATGAACATGTAAGAAGCATAAGTCCTTGTAACCGGCTCTTGATGCCATTGTTGGGTTTTATACAAGTTTATCAAAGTCAAGTTAACCACATTTAACTAGAAAACGCAACGGAAGCTTATATTTTAAAACTTGTTATTGAACATACCATTATGTAAAACTAAAACCCAAAGCCAAAGATCAATATTACAAGAACAAAATGCTCACATAATGTAAATGTACCTCTTTTTACCTTTTGAAGAAGATGTAGATGGATGAAGAAGATGATGTCTTCAAATGGCAAGGTTGCAAAGGAGAAACCCTCAAGCTTTGTATACCCCAAGCTTATGTAGCAACAACACCAATTTGTGCTAGGATTTGAACACCAATTTGAAGCTCACAAAACTCCCAATTTGAGCCAATATGGCCGTGAGTTTTTGAGAGAGAAAGGAGAGTGTTTGTGACTTGATTCAACTCTTGAATAATAACAAAACCCAAGACCCAAAATGCATGTATGGGAAAATGGAGGATTAAAAGGAACCAAAGAGTTTGATTGGGTAAAACCACCACCCCACATGGGTGGCCGGTTTTGTTTGTTTTCCTTTTTTTTTTTTTTTTTTTTTTTTGTTTTGTGTTTTAACATTTAAAACATCTCCATCTCATATTTTATAAAACTAATTTTATAAAACATACATGCTATCTTAATTATTTAACCAATTAAATAATTAATTTATATAAACAAATTATCCAAATAATTTATTTAAATCCTCAAGTGTGTTTGTTTAGAAAACCAATTTTCTAAACGCGTAGTGTTCGGTATTCGTTTAAATGATCAAATCATTAAAAGAATACATTTGGTGTTGTCTAGCTTGTTATTGGGTATGACCCGACTTGGATCAAACACAGTTAGCCACATTAATATAAATATGTGTCTCGGGCATACGTAATTCCAACAGTTTTGACATTGTGGTAGGTATGGATTGGTTAGTCGAGAACCGCGCGGAAGTTATTTGCCATGAGAAGCAGGTTCGGATCCCACTGTTGAACGGAGAAACCTTGGTAATTCAAGGGGAAAGAAGGGGAGTTGCGACGAAACTGATTTCGTGCCTAAAGGCGCGTAAGTGCCTAAGGAAAGGGTGCTACGCCTTCCTGGCGCATGTCGTAGAGAAGAAAGGAGATGAGCGAAGAATTGAAGACTTACCAGTAGTGCGCGAATTTCCAGAAGTTTTTCCTGAAGATTTGCCCGGATTGCCGCAGCCGCGACAAGTAGAATTTCGTATTGATTTAGTCCCAGGAGCTGCGCCAGTAGCTCGAGCGCCTTATCGATTAGCTCCATCTGAGATGCAAGAGCTATCCAATCAGTTACAGGAACTATTGGATAAGGGTTTCATACGCCCAAGCTTCTCACCTTGGGGAGCTCCAGTACTGTTTGTTAAGAAGAAGGATGGTTCGTTCAGAATGTGTATTGACTATAGGGAGCTGAACAAGCTGACAGTCAAGAATCGGTACCCCTTACCGAGGATTGACGACTTATTTGACCAGTTGCAGGGATCCAGTTATTATTCGAAGATAGATCTACGGTCAGGATACCACCAACTTAGGGTCCATGAGGAAGATGTGCCGAAAACAGCCTTCCGAACTAGATACGGCCATTATGAGTTCTTAGTGATGCCTTTCGGGCTAACTAATGCGCCGGCTGTATTCATGGATCTGATGAACCGCGTGTGCAAACCATACTTGGACAAGTTTGTGATTGTGTTTATAGATGATATTCTGATTTACTCTCGGACCAAGGCCGAGCATGAGCAACACCTGAGATTGATTTTGGAATTGTTGAGGAAAGAAAAGTTGTATGCGAAGTTTTCCAAGTGCGAGTTTTGGCTTAGAGAAGTTCATTTTCTCGGTCACGTTGTAAACGAGAAAGGAATACACATTGATCCTTCCAAAGTCAAGGCCATCGAAAACTGGGAAGCGCCAAAAACCCCAACTGAGGTGAGGCAATTCCTAGGACTAGCTGGCTACTATCGACGCTTCATTGAGAACTTCTCCAAGATAGCTCTACCTCTGACCGCGCTAACTCAGAAAGACAAGAAGTTTGTTTGGGGCGAAAATCAGGAAACAACATTTCAAATGTTAAAACAGAAGTTATGTAGTGCGCCAATTCTGTCTCTGCCCGAGGGGACGGATGACATCGTCGTTTACTGCGACGCTTCACATCAGGGACTCGGATGTGTCCTTATGCAGCGAGACAAAGTCATAGCGTATGCCTCGCGCCAACTCAAGGCCAATGAAAAGAACTACACAACGCATGATCTGGAACTTGGAGCGGTTGTCTTCGCGCTAAAGATTTGGCGCCATTACCTCTATGGTACAAAGTGTATAATCTTTACGGATCACAAGAGCCTTCAACATATATTTGATCAAAAGGATTTAAACATGAGGCAACGAAGATGGGTGGAGTTGTTGAATGATTATGATTGTGAAATTAAGTACCACCCTGGAAAGGCGAATGTGGTAGCAGACGCGCTAAGTAGGAAGGAGCGAATAAAAACGCTACGAGTCAAGGCTCTAAGGTTGACCATTCACACAGATCTCTCTACCCGCATCCGAGACGCTCAGCAAGAAGCCTTGAAACCAGAGTTTGTTAAAAACGAATGCCTTGGGGGTATGATTAAAAGTTTGGAACTTAAAGAGAACGGCAATCTATATTTCGCTAACCGCATATGGGTCCCTCTCAAGGGAGGATTGCGCGAGCAAGTATTAAACGAAGCTCACAAGACACGGTATTCCGTACATCCTGGCGCAGACAAGATGTACCAAGATGTTAAAACGCTGTATTGGTGGCCCAATCTTAAAGGCGCCATCGCGACGTATGTCAGTAAATGCCTGACGTGTTCGAAGGTGAAGGCTGAATACCAGAAACCATCAGGGTTGCTTCAGCAGCCAGAAATTCCCATGTGGAAGTGGGAACAAATCTCTATGGACTTCATCACCAAACTACCAAGGACACCTGGGGGTTACGACACGATCTGGGTTATTGTGGATCGGCTAACTAAGTCAGCGCACTTCCTGCCGATCAAGGAAACCGATAAGATGGAAAAGTTAGCCCGATTGTATATTCGAGAAGTAGTTTCAAAACATGGAGTCCCAGTGTCCATCATTTCTGATAGAGATAGTCGGTTCACATCAAGGTTTTGGAGATCGTTACAAGGAGCTCTAGGTACTCGCCTTGATATGAGTACAGCTTATCATCCTCAAACGGATGGGCAAATCGAGCGAACAATCCAGACATTGGAAGATATGCTGCGCGCGTGCGCAATCGATTTCGGTGGTAGCTGGGATACTCATCTCCCATTGGTTGAATTTTCTTACAACAACAGTTATCACACAAGCCTCAAGGCTGCGCCGTTTGAAGCTTTGTATGGGCGCAAGTGTAGATCCCCACTGTGCTGGGCTGAAGTGGGTGACAAGCAAATGACTGGTCCAGAATTGATCCAAGAAACAACAGACAAGATTTTTCAGATAAGGGATCGCCTTAAGACAGCGCGCAATAGACAGAAGAGCTACGCAGATGTGCGAAGGAAACCGTTGGAGTTTCAAGTAGGGGATAGAGTACTTTTGAAAGTCTCTCCATGGAAAGGAGTCCCCCGTTTCGGCAAGCGAGGAAAGTTGAATCCGCGCTTCATTGGACCATTTGAGATCCTGGAAAGGATCGGTCCGGTTGCTTATAAACTCCGTTTACCCGCCGAACTCAGTGGAGTTCATGATACGTTTCATGTGTCCAACCTCAAAAAGTGTTTATCTGATGAAACGTTGATTTTACCGTTGGAAGAGGTTCACATCGACAAACAACTGCATTTCGTAGAAGAGCCTATAGCCGTAACCGATTGGAAAGAACAAAAGTTACGCAGAAGCAGAATCAAGTTAGTAAAGGTTCAATGGAACTCGAGGCGTGGGCCTGAATTCACTTGGGAAAGAGAAGACCAGATGCGTATGAAATACCCACACCTCTTTCAGAGCATGGCTTCTGCCAGCAACGTCTCCTAAATTTCGGGACGAAATTCGCTTAACAGGGGGAGAATGTGACACCCGGTAAATTCCCAATCCCTTAAACCAAGTAATCAACCTAAATATTAGGTAATTATGTTATATGCGCCTTGCGCGAGCGCGCTATGTTAGAACCAGCGCGTGCATTTGTTATGTGCGCCCTGCGCGAGCGCGCCATGTTAGTCAGCGCGTGCATTTGTTATGTGCGCCCTGCGCGAGCGCGCCATGTTAGTCAGCGCGTGCATTTGTTATGTGCGCCCTGCGCGAGCGCGCCATGTTAGTCAGCGCGTGCATTTGTTATGTGCGCCCTGCGCGAGCGCGCCATATTAGAGTCAGCGCGTGCATTTGTTATGTGCGCCCTGCGCGAGCACACCATGTTAAGAACCAGCGTGGGCATATGTTATATGCGCCATGCGCGAATGTTTTGGCTTTATGTTTCATGTACCTTAACGTTATGTTGTCTAATGGGTTGACCATCCCGCATGATGCTAAGGCGGGTGCATCCTAAATCGTTTATGCGCGTGCGGAAGGGAACTAACCTCCCCGCATGGCGGGAACATTGAGAGCTAGTTTGTCTGAAGCTCCAAGATGGAATTGACTTCAACATAACTGATCACTATGTTGAAATACCAAGACCACCTGGAGAATCTACAAATGAAACTCAATGTCCCTAACTGCGAGAAGGTTACGTGCCTACCCGCAGCAAAGAAATGTCCTTCACGCAGAAAGCTATGCGCACAAAGTGATACGCACAGAACACTTAGTCTATTCTCCAGACGTAAGGAGATTACTCCCGCCCAAAAGGAAACAGTAGCGTGTTTCAGAGATTTTCCACTTTTTACTGTACACTGACAAAAGTACCTGAAAAAGCACACTGTAACATGAAAAGTCTACTGTCAGCCACCCTATTCTCACCAACCCCAGACCTGCATGTCCTGACCAAATCAAATCAAAATCTTTTATCCATTACTCCACTTTTAAATAAATAATAATAATTTCCATACTTTGTCATCATTACACCTAGATATGAAAAGATTACAATCCCCTAAAGCAAGGGATTGTGTTCCCTTGAGTTTGGCTATAAATATGTAACCTAAGTTATCACCCGAACACACTTCAAACTTCTCTCTTAAGAACTGCAAACTTGCACTAATCATCTCCCAAGCATCCGATCCTGTTACTAGGTAAGCCGAGAATATAACCTTGAGATCTACCTTCCAACCCTTATATTCTCCTATTTCTTGATCTTAATATATATACTTCTTGTTATTTAATCGTATTCTAGACCTTCGATTCCGAGGCCAACACCAAGAAAACCCGAATCTCGATTAATCCCTTAACAAGAACCACAGGTGAGTCTCACAGCCCCTATTTTCACTGTTTTCACTATTTTTAAACTGTTTTCGGGGCGAGGGACACGTACTTAAATAATGTTTTATCATGGTATACTTACAAGCTATGCAAGCGATTATGTGTTTAAAGTTATGTTTCATGATGAGCAATGCGAACGGTTATCTATGATTTTTCGATGTTAGTGCACCAGATTCGAGTAAGTGATCACTTTACCATTGGAACTCTAAGGGTAGGGACTGCTGGTTTGATCCGCCCACTCGTAGGGGTCGCACCTCTTACACAGACGAGTGCCTAGTATGGTCATGGGGCAGTACTATGGGTTTGAGCCCGCTCGTAGAGGTCGCTCCTCTTACGCAGACGAGCGCCTTGTTTTCCGGCACAACGTCTGCGCGTAACCCGCGGGACGGTATTATTCGCTCGTAGTGGCAGCGCCACTTACACAGACGAGCACGGTTTTTCAGATGTGTCCGCGCGTAACCCGCGGGAAGGTATTACTTGTTTCGCTCGTAGTGGCAGCGCCACTTACACAGACGAGCACAGTTCCCAGAAATGTTCGCGCGTAAACCGCGGAACGATTTTTATCAGATTATGTTCAGAACTATGTTTTACTAAGCATGTGTTTCAATGATGCTATCAGAATTATGTTTCAGAATGATTTGTATCAAGATTATGACGCAATACGATTTATCAAGTTACTAAAACTTGTGAACTCACTCAGTTTATACTGATTCAAATGTTTTACGTGTCTTTCAGGAGATAACTAGGTAGCGCATGGAGTCACACTTAGAGCACCTCACGCTGAACATCTAAAACTAGCTTTTTGGAAGATTTTAGTTCTATCCCTTCGATGCGTGTGGTTGTTCCCGCCGCGCAAAGGGATATGGCGTGGAAATCTTCAACAGTTTTTATACTTGGATGTTTTTATGTGATTTTTTTTAAACAATGTAATGTATTTGTATTAAACTTTTCATGCGCAATGAAAATCTTACTTTGAATGTTTGCAATGGCCCGTGCTTAATTATCAATCCCCACTCGCGCGCGCCCGGTTGTTTCCGCCGCTCAGGGCCGGGTGTGACACTTGGTGAGTAGTAAGATTGCCACAAGTGATCTGACTGATGAGGATTATGATCAGATTGATCCGGATTATTTAGAGATTATGGATTTAAAGTGGAACATGGCTATGATTGTTCGTAAGGTTAAGAGATTCATGCAAAGGACTGGCAAAGATCTTCCTGCCTTGAAAAAGAAATTGGGATTTGACAAGTTAAAAGTGAAATGTTACAACTGTCAAGAGTTCGGACATTTTGCAAAAGAATGTGACAAGCCAAAAAAGGAGTACACAGGTCCTCGGGGTCAACATCAAAATTCTTCTACACCACGAGGTAGTGATGCTAAAAAGAAACCGTCTACTTCTGGGTCACAAGCAATGTTAGCCGATGAAAATGATTGGTCGTAACGATTGCTGTGTAACGATAACCAAGCAAATTTGGCTATGTTTGGGCTAACTAAAGACTTTCAAGACGCAAGTGGAAGTGAGCTGTCTTCTGACAATGATTCTGAATCTGATTCTGACGACTCTTGTAACAAGCCTACAACTGTGTTTGCTTGCATGGCTAAGATCAGTGAGGTTAGTCATTCTATCTCAGCTACTTCATCTGTTAAAGTAATGTGTGTTGAATGTGAATCTAACAAACCTAAGTTAGAATCTTTAAAGAATCATAATGATAATTTAGTGAGAGAAATTGTTTCACTAAAGGATACTTATCGACAATCTCTTGAATCTCAAATGAGATCTCGTGAGAAGATTGAAGCATTGTCGACAAGTAACCACGATCTCAAAGCTGAGTTATCTGTGAAAATGACAATTAATGAACAAAAGTTTCAAGAAATCTTGAAACATCGTTCAAAGATAACCGAGCTTGAGAATGAGGTTCTTGAGTTGAAGAACTAATTGGGTAAATTTCGAAACTCTTCTTTTCTGTTAAATGAAATTATTGAGGTGTCTGGAAAACAAAAAGATTCAAAGAAAGGCATTGGTTTTGTTGAAATTCCGCCACCTTTTCACAATGACTATAAAATTAATCCTTTTGCTAAACGAGAAGAAGAGGTAATTGTGAAAGAACCTGTGATTTCAGAAAATGCTAAACCTGTTAAAACTGAAACTGTTAAAACCCAATTTGCTCCTCAAAAACCTCATGTTGAAAGCAACAAAGTCTTTGTTGAGAATGTTGACAAAGTAACTATTGAGGATGTGTTTGAACCCGAGGTTATACACAAGAACAAGAACATTCCTAGTTCTAACCATATTCTTTGCTAGCCTCATGAATTTGAGGAAGCTGTGTATGGTTCACAAAAGCCTCACGTGACATAGACAGAACAAGTGAAAGTTAAACCTGTGAGGGCAAAGAAGTCAGAAAAACCGAAAATTTCTGATGAGTACTTGATGTGTTTCATTAATCCTCCTAGTTCTAAGCCATCATCTGCTAGAGTTTTTAAGTTGAAGGGTATGGACACGATGTTCACTGAAAAAGATATCCCGATTAGTATCATTAAACTAGAACTAATTGAGAGCGTCTTTTACAATGAAACTGACAAGTTGAAAGAGTTGGAACGTCAATATGTTGTGTCAAAACATCGAACTCATCAAACCCGGTAATGAAAGCAAAACAATTGTTAAAACAAGCTAAAAAGGTTCAATTTGTTAAATAAACTGTAACGGATACATTGAAAAGTTTTTCCAATTGTTCTAACCTTGAATTTTAGATGAAAAAGAAGTCTGTCACTTCTGATGATTTGGCCAAACGATTCACTGAAAATGTAAGTTATCAACCTTCGGTTGCATATGTTTCTGCCAGACCTCAACTTGGTCATGTTGACATGCGAAGTTGATTTTTGTGTGGTCAACAAAAGTCATGTGGTGAGAAACTGTGGTCAACAGAAGACTCAAAATCTCCATCCTTTTGTCAAGGACCATTCAAAACCGGTTCCTGTGATAAAGGAGATCTTGAAGCGACCTGTGTAATGTGAGGATGATACACATATCATGTTTTCAAACGTGCATCCTCATAAAGTAAATCAGGTGAATGAAACTCATGGTCATGTGAAACCAAAATTCATTCCAACTGAACCCATATGTAGGAACACAGTTTCAAACATTTTTCAAGCTGCTTATCTAAGACCAAAGTCTAGGAAGCCGGCAATATATTCTCAAGTTGCTGAACAACAGCTGAAATCTGTTCAAGTTAATGGTCAAAGAGAAAACCAAAAGGTGCTCAAGACTGAGGCCTGGGCTGCCTTTTTGAACTAATCACTTTTACTTTGTGTGTAGGGTACATCCAAGACTGTGTCTGGTAAAAACTGGATAATGGATAGTGGATGTTCTCGTCATATCATTGGAAATCTCAACCTATTAACCACTTCTGATGATTTGGCCAAACGATTCACTGAAAATGTAAGTTATCAACTTTTGGTTGCATATGTTTCTGCCAGACCTCAACTTGGTTATGTTGAAATGCGAAGTTGATTTTTGTGTGGTCAACAAAAGTCATGTGGTGAGAAACTGTGGTCAACAGAAGACTCAAAATCTCCATCCTTTTGTCAAGGACCATTCAAAACCGGTTCCTGTGATAAAGGAGATCTTGAAGTGACCTGTGTCATGTGAGGATGATACACATATCATGTTTTCAAACGTGCATCCTCGTATAGTAATTTAGGTGAATGAAACTCATGGTCATGTGAAGCCAAAATTCGTTCCAACTGAACCCATATGTAGGAACACAGTTTCAAACATTGTTCAAGCTTCTTATCTAGGACGAAAGTTTAGGAAGCCGGAAACATATTCTCAAGTTGTTGAACAACAATTGAAATCTGTTCAAGTTAATGATCAAAGAGAAAACCAAAAGGTGCCCAAGACTGAGGCTTGGGCTGCCTTTTTGAACTAATCAGTTTTACTTTGTGTGTAGGGTACATCCAAGACTGTGTCTGGTGAAAACTGGATAATGGATAGTGGATGTTCTCGTCATATCATTGGAAATCTCAACCTATTAACCAACGTAAGAAATATTCAAGGAGGTTATGTAGCGTTTGCTGGGAATTCTAGGGGCATGATCACACAAGAGGGTGAAGTTTCAAATGGTCACATTACTTTTGAAAAAGTCAATTACTGTGACAAGGTGGACCATAATTTATTGAGTGTGTCGCAAATCTGCGATAAGAAGTATACCACGGTATTTACTGTTAAAGAGTGCCTTATCTTGAAACCGGGATATGTGATACCCGAGGACATGGTTGTCATGCGATCACCTCGATCTAATGATATTTATGTCTTAAATATGAGTTCTAAAGTATCAACGTCTATCGAAACATGTTTTGTCTCTAAAGCAACCGAGAAGGACTCTATTCTATGGCATCGTAGAATGGGTCACATACATGTTCAGAAGATGAATTATTTAATGGCAAATGACCTTGTTGAAGGTGTGTCTCTGAAGAACTTTAAATTATCTGATCACTGCATTGCATGCAAGAAGGGAAAGCAGAAAAAGAAGTCACATCCATCTAAGTTATTAAATTCCATTGATACTCCTCTTAAACGACTTCATATGGATTTATTTGGTCCTGTGAATCGTACGAGTATCTCTGGGGATTGGTATTGTCTGGTTGTCACTGATGATTATTCATGATACTCATGGATGTTATTTATGAGTTCGAAAGATCAAACACCCGTTTTGGTACAAAACCTTATCAGTAAGATCGAATCAATATACAAATACAGGGTGAGGAGAATTCGTAGTGATAATGGTACTGAATTCAAGTATACTGTATTGGATTTCTTTTGCATTCAACAAGGAATTCATCGAGAATACAGTTCACCATATGTACCACAACAAAACGGTGTTGCTGAACGAAAGAATAGAACTTTGATTGAAGCTGCAAGAACTATGCTTGCTGATTCTAAGCTTCCTGTCCAATTCTGGAATGAGGCGGTGAATACAGCTTGCTATACGCTTAATCGGGTTTTGACTGTTAATCGACTCAAGCCCCGAGAGCTTGGTATGGCACGCTCGCCGACCATCTTACTAATAATGGCTTCAAACGTGGGACTGTAGACTGCACTTTATTTCATAAAACTGTTGGTGATGATCTTCTCCTAGTTCAGATATATGTCGACGACATTATCTTTGGGTCTACAAACGACACGTTGTGTAAGGAGTTCGAGAAGTCCATGCAAACGAAGTTCGAAATGAGCGCGATGGGAGAGATGAATTTCTTTTTAAGGTTGCAAGTTCACCAGTCTGCAAACGGAATCTTTATTCACTAGACCAAGTATGTGAACGATGTCTTGAGCCGATTCAAAATATCTGCCGGTAAAATCCCTTCTACTCCTCTCCCAGTGGGTCACAATTTATCACCGGATGAATTAGAGGATACTGTTGATCCTACCCTCTATCGTGCCATGATCAGTTCTTTAATGTATCTAACGGCTTCTCGCCCCGACATTATGTTTGTTGTTTGTCTTTGTGCTAGGTTTCAAGCAAGTCCCCGAGTGACTCACCTAGCTGCGGTTAAGCAAATACTTCAGTATCTGAGGGGAAATCCAGACATCGGGTTGTGGTACCCCAAGGACGATAACTTTGAGCTTACTGCTCTCAGACTCAGACTATGGAGGTTGCAAGATCTACTTCAAATCAACGACGGCGGGATGTCAATTTTTAGGAACCGTCTTGTTTCCTGGAAGTGTAAGAAGCAGACAACGGTCTCCACTTCAACCGCTGAAGCTGAGTATGTTGCAGCCTCGAGTTGCTGTTCCCAGGTTTTGTGGATACAACAACATCTTCACTACTACGGTTTGAAGTTTCTTACTACTCCTATTTTGATTGATAATTCTGCTGGAATTTCTATCACAAAGAATCCCGTACAACATTCGAAAACAAAACATATCGAAATTCGATATCATTTTATACGGGATTGCTTTGAGAAGAAATTAATCGACCTTGAAAAAGTACATACTGACTTTCAGAAAGCCGATCTATTTACTAAAGCCTTTGATAAAATGCGTTTTCAATTTTTGCTTGGTTTAAATGGATTGAAGACCCTTGTTGGTATCCTTAAACAAGGATGACTATCTTTCTTTTCTGTTAATTCTATTTTAAAATTTATTTTGGTTTTAGGTTTTAGGGATTGAAAAATTATAAAATACAAAAATATTGTGATTTTCGTTTGTATAGATAAAACCGAAAAACAATAAAAATTTTAAAATCCAAAAACATTAGAAAATTTTGAAAAATCAAAAATACTGTGATTTCTTTTCTTTACTGTTTTTCTTAAAATATTTTGAAAAACCATAAAACATCTTAAAAATTTGAAAAGTCATAAAGATTGTGTTTTCAGTTTGTACAGAAAAATCCGAAAATCCAAAAAGATTGTGAAGTTTATTTTGTTTATAAGTAAATTGAAGAAGACAAAAAGATTGTGTTTTTAAGTATGTATAGAGAAAAACCAAAAAGATTTTTGCAAACGTTTGCTGAAAAGTATGTTAATTACCCAAATTTGAAGGGCATGTACTTGTATATGTTTGGTCCTGACATTTACTTGTAAATGATCGGGTTAGCCATTCACCTGATAATGGAAAGCATTTGGGGCGTTTGTTATGCGTTTTAGATTATTATCTCGCTGAAAATTATATCGGTTATTTAAGTTTGTGAAGCATGCTTGCGTGTCTTGGTCCTATTATTCACTTATTGAATTTGTAGAACAGCCATTTATTTATAGACTTAAGTTAACTGGGACGATTAAATTTATCTTTATTTTGTTTTATGCTCCTCAAAATTTTCAGTTTTTGAAGCAAAAAGAGAAAATGATAGTACATTGACTATCTTGACCTCAAATCCAGCAAGAAATAAGCTTAAAAGACTGTGTGCTTAATTGCATTGGTGTATTGGTAGGTCTTAAAACAAACATGTAGAGTAAAGTATGTGATATAAACATAAAGAAATGCCAAATTGAAAGTGGTGTTAGTCTCTAGCAAAAGTCTCGGTGAGGATGACAGAAATGTAATAAACTGTCATACTCAAGCCTTATAATTGTCTGATCACCAAAAATAAAATAAAGCAAATAACAAGCTTTGAGGTTCTGGACATTGTGAGTCTTTATGCGGCTTAATCATCTGGGTATTCATATGCATGGATATTTGACTTGCTTTTAAAGTAAACCCAAAGTCATTAAACTTGATCACTGATGTACTTCGTACAAATCCATAAGACTGACTTGATCAAAATCCGCTGTTAGTCATACATTGTTTCTCCCTTGCGCGCGTCTCAATACCATTAAGAAACGGACCCTAGGGGATACAATGTATGTAAGCTGACAGATGGACTCGTGCATATTCACTCATAGTAAAAGAAAATCAATGCATTGCTCATAAACTTCTTTAAAAAAAATCAAATTTTGATCAACAATATAATGGTTTAAGTCAAGTTGGGGTGATATGGCAAAAATCAAATTAAGCTTGAACTTAGATTAGAGGCTGATAGTTTCTGATATTATGTGCTTTAATTGAACCGTTAATCATATCACAAAAATACTTGAACGTTTGTTGTTAGATTTAAGTGGACAACAATACCAATGACCGACTTAACACCAGTCATAATATCACTGAAATATAAAGCTGTGATGGAAGGGCAATTTGGTCAATATGATTCTCTGTTCAAACTCGTCAAAAATCCAAAAATATGTACTGCTTTTGAAAATCATTCAAAACCACAAAATGATTTTCTTGTTTACATTTTAATTTTTGGATAATTTTCTAGTTAATATTTAGTTATATGTCGAAATTTCAAAATACAAAAAGAGTTTACATTTTTATTTTTTACATAGTATTTAAATACCTTATTATTGATGCATCGAGAGCAGCTCTTGCCTTGATACAATTGAAATTATTTATATTCTTTTAAGTTATTCGATTATCGAGAAAAAGGTTCTCGGTAATTCATTTAAGTTATTGTTAAATTTTTAATATAATTGATTTAATTAATTTATTTAAAGTTAAAATTAAATAAAGTATAATTCGTTATTTATGGATAACGAATTAGGCTGTTTTTAACGAACTACATCCTAGTTCGTTCCCTAATTCGCTTCCGCACTCTATAACGAAACACACCCAGTTCGTTATGCATATTTAACGAATCAAGACACGAATCAAACCTAATTCGTTATGCCACGTATTCAGTTCGGATAACGAAACATCTGATTCGTTACTTCAAATTTCAAACGAATCAGTTTGATTCGTACATCAGGAAGCGTGAAAGGACAGTGTATATAGGACGGTGTGCATACGAACCATCCTATACATCTTCTTCATCTTCCTTCTCTACAAAGTTACTCTGTCAAATTTTTCCATATTATTCAATCTTTGATTTTCAGTAATTTGAGTATACCATTGTGTTTGTAAGGTAACAACGATCATATCCTTGTAACTTATGTCGAAATTCACACACTTTTGATAGGGTAATTATATGAATTTTATTACCGTGTTTGAGGTTAACTTAAACCTTAATCTATCTAACTTGTTATGATTAATGGACCAAGAATTTGTTACCATTGTCTTCGGAATGTATTTCTGATATCCTTAGTGCTATTTAATTGTATTGTGATTACAGATTGTTTGAGTTGATTTTGAATGGTTATTATCAGGTTTTGAACTATGGTTAAAACCCTAATTTGATTAACTTATTTCATGTTGCCGAACCTCAAATCTATACCATCTGCTTCGCATTGTGTTTCCGGGATCTTTACAATTGTTGATTCGGTTATCCAACGATAACTATGGAGTAATCGATACTGGATTCGTCTTGTTGAATTTCAGTGTTCTTGGTTAATTTTGACCTTGACCAGAGGAGTCAAAGATTAAGTCAGACCTTGACCATTCGTTAATCTTAGCGAATTGGAACTCATTCGTGTCCTTTTCGTTAAGCATTTCAAACGAACCAGAATATGCGAATCATTTCCATAACGAATCAAATGCGGATTCGTTAAATTATAACGAATTAGTTGTAATTTATAACGAACCAGACCTTAATTCGTTTATTTATAATGAACTAGAGGTTAGTTCGTTATTTTTAATAGTAATTCGCTAGTTCTTCTTCGTTAATTTATTTACTTGATAGCGAATCCGTTGATTCGTTACAATCTTATAACGAATCAGACTGTATCCTTAACGAATGACATTTCAAATTTAATTATTTTAATAATGTAAATTATGATAAAAACATTTAAAGGATCTAACCGCGTCGATACATCGATAACACACACGAAATCTAAAATTAAATATAAAGTTTGTTGATAAATTCATAAGTATTCAAATTATATAAAACATATAGTGTTTATAAATTTTCAATTTACTGATAGTTGACTTTATTTATTCAGTATTATGGCTGATCAAATGGATCAAGATCCACCTGTTGCTCAACAAGAACAGCAACAACACCAAGAACAAGAAGAGGTGCCCCTGTTGCCATTTGACAAGAAACACAACATTTGTGCTTATGTTGATCCAAATGTTGTTGACGAAGCGTTATTTGGGAATATGCTTGCATTCTTATGACGTTCGGTGATACATTTTGCTATAACTGCTCGGCCCAAAGTCTATCTGAGCATTATTAGACAATTCTGGAATACGGCTGAGTACGTTGAAGTAGAGAATCACATTCGAGCCTCAATCAACCAAACCCCTATCACAGTGGATATTGAAGTGATTAGACGTGTGCTTCGTTTTGGAGACAATGATGATAATCCATGTGAGTTCTACAAGAAATTGATCTAGGGTTTGTTCCGTCGTGTATTTTATGGTGGTGACATCGGTGACTCACAGTACAACAAGAATGGTTTGTGCCCGACCTACAAGTATCTCCTACACGTTTTAATTCATTGTTTGGGTGGTCGTCGAGGTGATTTTGATGAATGCCGAATCATGCTGCAATCGGCTTTTGTGGCACTTGTTCTCAACAAACCATTTAACTTTTCAGAAATGATCTTCTATCATCTAAAGGAGCAAGTTCAACAAACGGCCCAAAAGAAAAAGTTCCTGATGTATCCACGGTTTCTAATGCTAATTATTCAAGATCTGATTCCAAATTTGGTCATCGATCAAAATTTGGTAGATGATGTGTTGGACTTAGAGCACATGAAGGCCGACACTGTATGCTGAATGACGAACTATCGTAAGGAGCGACCAAGGACCAAGCGCTTGATTGGTCATATTGAGGATCCTGATTATGTATGTCCTCCCGAGGATCGCTGGATCCATGATGACTCAGATTCCGAGCATGAGGGAGGAGAAGGTGGGAACGATGATGGTGATGATGGAAATGATGGTGGTAATTGTGATGCTGCTCTTCAATAACAACAAGCTGAAGTTGAAGCTGCGTTAGCTGCTACTATTGCAGCTCAACGAGAACGTAAACGAAAGGGTAAAGAGTTGGAAACTGAAAGTTCATCAAAGCGTCGAGTGTCAGCTAGAGCTGGCATCTCGTTTGGAGTTCAACCTCCAAGGTCGTCCACTCATCAACGCCCGATGGTGCCGCTTACTACTAGCACCCCGAAGCTTACTTTGACGACTACGCTTACGACGACTGCTACTTTGGTGATTCCTCCTACACCAACGATGATGCCTCCACCAGATATTTCATTTTTGAGGCTCAGTCTACCAATGGGTCCAGTTCAACCAGTTCCTCCTTCTATTGTTGCTTCACCGCACGATCAGAAGATGAGTATGGTATTGAGTCTCTAGCATTTGTATGAAAATCAAATGTCTGCTGATCGTATGAATCAAGAACGTATGATGGAGAACCAGAAGAAGCTACTCAGCTATGTTTCTTTCTGTCAAAAGGAAACAAAGGCCCTTCGTGACATTGTTGAGTCTCAGGGGGTGAAAATTAAAGAACAAGAGGAACTTATTTTGCAACTGAAATGCAAAGATGATGCGCTGAAAAAGCTCAAGAACGATGATTGATCCAGATGAGTCTGGTGCTGGTGGTGAGACTCAACAAACTCAAGACCCGGCTTCTGGTGCGGGTACGAGTTCTGTTGATGATTCAGGCAAGCAGATCATTATCTATCAGGACCATTCGGCTGCCAAACCGATTGAGATGATTGAGGCCAATACGGTTATTTTTATAGATGGTGAGGGGGTGATTCGAAGCATGGTTAATGCTGATGAAATAGCTGTGGGGCAGTTTATTGAGAAGTCGCTGACACGAGAGCAGACTGCTATCTTGCTTTGGTCTAAATGAAGACGAATTGACCGTGTTAGAGGGCGAGGAGGATGTTGAGGTAATTAATGATGATGAGATCTTAAATGATCCTGTTGTTAAGATGATTATGGGTTTTATTTATGAAAATGAGGAGGTTGAGGTGGAGGTTGTGACTGCTGAGGATTACCCTGATCTGTTTCAACACACCAATGTTGATCGGGGTGCTCCAATTTTTACTGAACAAACGGTCAAAGAAGCAGAAGACCATCTTGAGAAGATTTCCAAAGGAAAGAATGTCTTTGATATGAAATCTGATTTGCTTCTCGATCCTTCTCTTGTGGAGATTCAGAGTTGGTTCAGACACAAGAAAGTCGGTAAGATCATCGAGGCATTTCGGTATGTGGATAAAGAACATAAAGAAGAAGCTGTTGCACGTGCCAATGCCAACCAGAAGACGACATTCAAGGCCGTGTCAAAAGTACAAGGTGATATCATTTCTTGGCTTTTTGATTCTGAACTTATGGTATGTATTGTTAAATGGGAGAAGGGCCTCCAGTACTACGAAAGGATGTATGATCTTCTCTCATTACCGAGATGGGATGTGCGCACTTTGGCGTATCGTCCATTTATTAATCGTGGTGAGGACTATCATGAAAAACATTTTCACCAACACTTGGTGTTTAAGGTGAACCATGATTTTAAGTATTTTAAACCACAAATTCCTATCCGCAAGCATATCGATGAGATTGATCCAAAAACAGGATGGAAGAAGTTGGTACTTAAGGTAAAGCCGCCGAAGACGATGAAGCGTGTACCGGTGAAGACGATGAACCAACACATGCATTTATCCTTCAACCGATGGTACTGTTGGAATACCGTATGCCCGAGACACATAATTAGGTTAATGTGGCTAGCCGTGTTTGATCCAAGTCGGGTCATACCCAATAACGAGTTAGACACACACCAATTATGTATTTGTTGAGATATGATCTATAAAACAGAACACAACACATTCAGAAATCGGGTTTCTGAATAATTACTTGAAAGTGTTAAATAAATTAATTGGTTAATTTATTTATTCAAATAATTATTATTGGAATGATTATTTAAACATGTGTTCTTTTATAAAATGGTTTATAAAAGATGGGATGTTTATATATATTTTATAAGTATAAAATATATATTATTTAGACATGTATGCCTTACACCCCATACACTTGGTCAAAGTTGGTAAGGACTTGATGGAGGTTGAGTAACTTTTACTTGACCAAAAACCTAACTTAAGATATGAATGAGATATGATCTCATTTATATAAAGATCAACATACTTTCAAGATATAAGAAGTAACCACAACTCTCTTTCCCTCTAGCTTTTGGTTCGGCCAAAATCAAGAAACAAAAGAGGTTCGAGTTTCGGTTTCTCGTGTTCAAGCTTCCTAACATAGCTCGGTGTGTGTTGGAGACTCGGGGTATCTTCCGTTTGAGGATTTTCCCTTTGAAAGTCTAGCATCAACATCATCATCTTCTTCAACCATCAACTACATCTCTTAAGTAGTTAAGAATGTAAGTTTTACAAGCTTTGATAGTTTAGTTTTTCCGTATTATTTGATCCTTGCCTCGGGTTTCTAATATATAGATTATTGGTAATCTTATGGCATGAATAAACTAGGTTGTTCATGAACACATATCATATAAACTTGTAATACATATATGTACATAAAGTTTATAGATAATCACGCTTCCGCCTTTTAATGACTAGTTAAATGATTAACTAAGTCTAAAATATCCATAGAAACCCAACAATTGGCATCAAGAGCCGGGATACGGGAAACTAAGCTTCGGGTTTTCGGTTTTATATTTTCCCCTTGAAAGATTTTATACAAAAAATTAACATGCATGATTTTTTTTGTATTTAATCTTGTTATTTTTTTTGGCTTTGTTCAAAAAAAAATAAATAAATAAATAAAACCGAGCTATTGGGCCGAAGCCCACTTCTTTTGGTTAATGGGTTAACCGAAAAAAGGGAAGAAAGTTAAATGGGCCGAAGCCCATGAGACTTTCTTATGGGCCGAAGCCCAAGAACAAGTTATTGGGTCAAACCCAAATGGGTTGGGCTAGGCCCGATAAGGTCAAGGGGTTTTGGAACGGGATCCTAAAACATAACGGGTTATGTTTGTTATTTATTAAAACTAGACCGAGCCGTAGACCAAAATGGATGTTTGTTTGTGGTTGATGTTTGTAATTGTAATTAATTATTCAAGTTTCGGTTTGTAATAATTAATTAGGGGCAGTTTTGTAATTTTGTAATTATTTATTCATATGGGTATGTAATAAATAGATTATTTGTAATATCTTTATTTTATAGAATAAAAAATGTATTAGGACATTTGGTTTTGTAAAATTAAAGAAGATTGCAAAATTGGAAGTTTGGGCCTTATTGGGCCGGGTATGGTGATAATGGGCCTCACAAGCCCATTAAGGGGATTCAAGCCCAAAAGGACCTAAGCCCACCAATTGAGCCCAAATGGAAGCTTATGGAAGCTAAGGCCCAAGTTCAAGCCCAATGGATTACAACGGGGTTGAAGAAGATGCTTGACGCATTTGGATGCGGGATCGAGTGGGAGCTACAACATCCATGTGTCGTGTGTCCCTTAGGATCGGACCTAAGACACACACTTGTTTCGGCTAACAAGTGTGGTCTAACTTAGTGGCTCGTGTCTAGTATAATTGTGTATGCTTGTTAATTGATTGTTTGATTATGTGGTTGTTAGATATTAGGATATCAACTTCGTCACATAGAATTAATTAACAAAGCATAAAACGGGTTCTAACAATTATCGGTAATCACGTGACACGTAGTTTAATAAAATGGATTTATTAACTAGCCGTCTCACGCCCATAATAAAATGGTTTTATTATAAATTAGAATTTTGAAAATGGTTTCAAAATAATCATGTTACTAAATGCATGTTAGAACATGATTTAAAGTTTTACAACTAGAATTATTAAAACTAAAAATCCCTTTTAAAATTAAGGATAACAAGTTAAACACCATCCTTTTGTATAACGCTTAACATATTAGTAAGCTCTTAGTGGGAAAAAGGTCACCTAACCGCGTAGAGTAAATTAATATGTTGAGGTAATATTGGCATATAAATGGGAAAAATGTCACCTAACCGTTTGTATGTTGATATTACAAGTTGATACAAGTAGGACGACTTAAATTAGAACCATGTGAAGAGGGTCACCCAAGCATGGGGTCTAATAGGTGTTGATGGGATAAACATGCCGACACGAAATATGATTTCGAACCGGTCCCATAAACTCTAGAAGTTGCAAAAGGGTTTGCAATTGTTATGAATAACTACCTTGATAAACCGACAATGGGAAAAAGGTCACCTAACCGGAGTCGGGTTTATCGTTGGATTCTAGATTTTAATTATTAATTATATTTGGTATATATAAAAGGGTATTAATAATTAAAATAAGTAAAACACTAAAATGAACTTAATTAAAATTCTGCAGATGGCCGCACACGTCGACGACAACATAATCCCTAACGTCCAAAATGTATCTCTCCGATCTATTCTCGTTAAAGACCGTCTTAACCACAATAACTTTTCGGATTGGTTCCGAAATTTAAGGATTGTTCTAAAACAAGAAAAATTATATCATGTTTTGGAAACACCTATCCCCAACGAACCGGAAGAGGGAAGTGAGGTCGAATACATGAATTGGGTCCAACACACAGAAGATTCCATTCAAGTGTCATGCCTCATGTTGGCGACTATGGTTCCCGAAATCCAAAAGGATTTCGAAAACCATAATGCGTACGACATGATTACTCAACTTAAGGAAATGTTCCTTAAGCAATCGAGGGTTGAAAGGTTCGAAATGGTTCGAGCCTTGCATGCATGTAGAATGGATGATAATCAACCAGTTTCAACTTATGTACTTAAGATGAAAAGTTACATTGATCGCCTCGCCAAGCTCAATTGTCCCATCTCAAAAGAGTTAGCAACGGATTTGATCCTTAACTCTTTGTCGAAAAGGTTCGACACTTTCGTGTTAAATTATAACATGAACGGGTGGGACAAAAACATTGGAGAACTTCACTCAATGCTTAAAACAGCCGAGGCGAGCATGGGAAAAAGGGTTTTACCCGTGTTTGCGATCAATGAAGGTGGATCCAAGAATCGATCTCAGCCCAATCCTAAGGCTAAGGTAGCAAAAAGAAAGGGTCCTCCTGTGCATCTTAAGGGTAAGGGCAAGGCACCGGTTATGGCAAAGAAACAAAAGGTTGTGGAACCGAGGGGTCATAAGGATGATCCTTGTTTTGGTTGTGGGGAGACCGGACATTGGAAACGCAATTGCCCGGTCTACCTAAAGGAGCTAAGAGACAAGAGGAATGCGGGGCATGCCTCGGGTAATGTCTTTATGATTAATATTGAGCTAAATCTTATTTCTTCTAACACATGGGTATTGGATACCGGATGTGGAACTCACATTTGCAATTGGTTGCAGGGGTTCAAAAGGAATGAAGACTTAAAGAAGGGCGAAGTGAGTCTTTTCATGGGCAACGGTGCAAGGGTGCACGTGGTCGCTAGAGGAGACTTCACTTTATCGCTTCCAAGTGGTTTGGAAGTTGTTTTGAGGAATGTTTTGTATGCTCCTAGTTTGACTAGGAACATTATTTCCGTGCACCTTCTTAGACAATGTAATTTTGACTTTAAATTTGTAAAATCAGAAATGCATGTATCATCTAATGGTATCTTTTATTTTAAAGCTGTACCAAACAACGGTATTTATGAATTGGTTCATGATAATACCTCAAATAGCTCATTATATCAAACTTCCACCAAAAGACTCAAAAAGGATTTGAGTGATTCCTACATTTGGCATTGTCGCCTTGGACACATAAACAAGAATCGTGTAAATACTCTCCAAAAGAATGGTCTTTTGAAAACAAACGAGTTAGGTTCGTTTGATGAGTGTGAATCTTGTATTCAAGGCAAGATGACCAAAGAGCCTTTCAAAGGTACAAATGAAAGGGCTAAGGACTTGTTAGGTATCATACATACGGATGTATGCGGACCTCTCAAGCCCACTAGTAGGAATAGTGAAAGGTACTTCATTACCTTTACCGACGATTTTAGTCGATATGGGTATGTGTATCTAATGAAACACAAACATGAAGCCTTTGAAATGTTCAAGGAATTTCAAAATGAAGTACAAAATCAGCTCGACCGAACAATCAAGGTACTCCGCTCCGATAGAGGAGGCGAATACCTAAGTGATGCTTTTCAAAGTCATCTTAGAGATTGTGGAATTGTTTCACAGCTCACTCCTCCTGGTACTCCTCAACATAACGGAGTATCCGAGAGGAGGAATCGAACACTGTTGGACATGGTTCGATCAATGATGGCACGAAGCTCACTACCACCATCATTTTGGGGATATGCACTACTTATAGCAGCTCGTATTTTGAATATGGCCCCGACCAAAAAGGTGGATCGAACACCCTATGAAGTGTGGCATGGAAAGGTTCCATCCCTTTCATATTTAAGGGTATGGGGATGCAAAGTTTATGTTAAACGTGACACCCCAAATAAGCTTGAGGCTCGATCCATCAAGTGTATCTTCATAGGATACCCAAAGGATGATATAGGATATATATTCTATGATCCTAGTGAACAAAGAGTGTTTGTTTCACGCAAAGGATACTTCTTAGAAACTAAGTTCCATATGGAAGGACCTAGTGAAAAGAGAGTGGAACTTGAAGAGGTTCAAGAATCACTGGATGATACACAGTTGGTCGATACTAGCTTTCAACACGAGGATGTTGAAGGTGATCAAATGGTTGATCATACACACGTTGCTCGCAGATCTAGTAGGGTTAGTCAACCTCCCGAGAGATATGGATTTCTCGTGGATGGTTGCTACTTGGTCGATTCGGATGAACCGATCTCCTACAAAGATGCTATGTCACAACCTGATTGTGAAAAATGGCTTGAAGCCATGAGCGCCGAGATGCAATCCATGCACGATAACCAAGTTTGGGAATTGGTTGATCGTCCACTTAACTCCAAACTGGTTGGATGTAAGTGGGTCTTCAAGAAGAAGACCGATATGCATGGAAATCTAGATACTTACAAAGCACGACTTGTAGCAAAAGGTTTCACACAAACTCAGGGATTGATTATGATGAAACCTTCTCACCGGTCGCGATGCTTAAGTCGATCAGGATATTGTTTGCCATTGCAGCTCATTTTGATTATGAAATATGGCAGATGGATGTCAAGACCGCTTTTCTTAATGGATATCTTGAGGAAGATGTCCATATGGTTCAGCCTGAAGGTTTTGTCGATCCATCGAATCCTGACAAAGTATGTAAGTTAAGGAAATCAATCTACGGGTTGAAACAAGCATCACGGATGTGGAATCATCGTTTTAATGAAGAAATCAAAGCGTTTGGTTTCGTCCAAAACGGTGATGAGGCGTGTGTGTATAAATGGGCTAGTGGGAGTATAGTCATGTTCCTTATTTTGTATGTCGATGATATACTTTTATTTGGAAATGATATACCAAGTATGGAAAACGTTAAAGCGTGGTTAAGTAGTCGTTTCTCAATTAAGGATCTTGGAGAAGCGACATATATCTTGGGAATAAAAGTCTATAGGGATAGACAAAGGAAATTGATCGGACTCAATCAAAGTGCGTACATTGATAAAATCCTGAAAAGGTTCAGGATGGAAAACTCTAAGAAAGGTTTGGTACCTATTCCTAGAGGAACTGTGTTAAGCTCATCCCAAAGTCCTAGCTCTAAGGAAGAGCAGGATAGGATGAAGCATGTTCCTTATGCTTCGGCAATAGGATCTATTATGTATGCAATGATGTGCACTAGACCGGACGTCTCGTATGTTTTAAGCATAACAAGTAGATACCAGCACAACCCAGGTGACAGTCATTGGATGGCTGTCAAGAATATATTAAAATACCTTAGAAGGACTAAGGATATGTTTTTAATATATGGGTCTGGTGAGGAGGAACTCGTCGTAAAGGGTTACGTGGATGCGAGTTTCCAAACTGACCGAGATGATTCTCGGTCACAGTCGGGATATGTCTTCATTTTGAATGGAGGCGCTGTCTCTTGGAAGAGTTCGAAGCAGGATGTTGTCGCGTTATCCACTACAGAATCTGAGTACATCGCCGCTTCAATGGCAGCCCAAGAGGCTGCATGGATGAAAAAGTTCATCATGGATCTAGGGATTATCTCTACCATTCAGGAGCCCCTAGAGATATTCTGTGACAATGAGGGTGCTATTGCACAGATCAAGGAGCCTCGTGCTCATCAGAAAACGAGGCACATTGAGCGCAGATTCAACTAATTAAGGGATGAAGTTGAAAAGGGAAATATATGTATTCATAAAGTTCATACCGATCAAAATATTGCGGACCCACTCACGAAGCTCCTCGATAGGCCAAAGCATGAGGGTCATGTTTGTGCATTAGGACTTCGGTATTCTAGTGAGTGGATTTAATCTGTGTTTAGTGTTTGTATAAGAACGAATGTAATGGGTATCTCATGAAAATTAATTATGTTTTAATTATTCAATGAGTTATGTTCTATATTTGCATGTTTAATCCATGAATGACTTATGTTGTCCTAAACGTCCGTAGTCGATCATACTTGTGGGAACAAGTATGAAGGTAAGACTATTATGAACCCGGATTGGTTGATATTCATGTGATGAATATAGGGCATAGGTTTGCCACCAAAGTTCATAGATATTTGTGGGATACAAATATTGGACTGACCCGCTCTCAAGGATCACTGCATGGAGTTAGTGTAACTGATCATAAGTAATCCTTGAGTAAAGGCGAGTATCATTGTGTCCTTTGACCTGAGATGCATATTGGATCTGGTTTTTCATCAAGTCTGATAACTTGACTCTCTTCTTTGTTATTTCGGTAACACGATAACGTGTAAGAAAGAGCTCAGATATCATACGAGATGTCAACAAGGGTGTATGCAGTCAAGATGGGATTTGTTCCTCTTATGTGTTGAGAGTTTAGATGTCTAAGGCCTGTTAAGTTAAATCATTGAGAGAATGATCACTCTGTGTCTCTTCGATTTGACAGGACATCTAGTAACAAAGGGATGTAATGATAAGACTTACCTATATCATATCAAGTACGGACTTGAAGGGGATGATGTTATTGAATGGCACTTAGTCAAACACACTAGGGATGGTGACCTGTTGTTAGGCGGTATTCACCATTAGCATTAACTTCCCATGAGTCTCGTGCAAGTGGGAGATTGTTGGAATACCGTATGCCCAAGACACATAATTAGGTTAATGTGGCTAGCCGTGTTTGATCCAAGTCGGGTCATACCCAATAACGAGTTAGACACACACCAATTATGTATTTGTTGAGATATGATCTATATAACAAATACAGAACACAACACATTCAGAAATCGGGTTTCTGAATAATTACTTGAAAGTGTTAAATAAATTAATTGGTTAATTTATTTATTCATATAATTATTATTGGAATGATTATTTAAACATGTGTTCTTTTATAAAATGGTTTATAAAAGATGGGATGTTTATATATTTTATAAGGTATAAAATATATATTATTTAGACATGTATGCCTTACACCCCATACACTTGGTCAAAGTTGGTAAGGACTTGATGGAGGTTGAGTAACTTTTACTTGACCAAAAACCTAACTTAAGATATGAATGAGATATGATCTCATTTATATAAAGATCAACATACTTTCAAGATATAAGAAGTAACCACAACTCTCTATTTCCCTCTAGCTTTTGGTTCGGCCAAAATCAAGAAACAAAAGAGGTTCGAGTCTCGGTTTCTCGTGTTCAAGCTTCCTAACATAGCTCGGTGTGTGTTGGAGACTCGGGGTATCTTCCGTTTGAGGATTTTCCCTTTGAAAGTCTAGCATCAACATCATCATCTTCTTCAACCATCAACTACATCTCTTAAGGAGTTAAGAATGTAAGTTTTACAAGCTTTGATAGTTTAGTTTTTCCGTATTATTTGATCCTTGCCTCGGGTTTCTAATATATAGATTATTGGTAATCTTATGACATGAATAAACTAAGTTGTTCATGAACACATATCATATAAACTTGTAATACATATATGTACATAAAGTTTATAGATAATCACGATTCCGCCTTTTAATGACTAGTTAAATGATTAACTAAGTCTAAAATATCCATAGAAACCCAACAGGTACTACGATAACAGAACTGGCGAGGCCGTCATTGTTCTTGGTACAGGTTTAAAGACGGAGCTGATCAAGATCATCGATCCGATGTGGCTGTTTAACTTAACTAAGACCGACAACGACGTGCTACACAAGAATAAAATATTGATTGAGCGCAATGAAGACTATGATCTGGCTATGCAGTTCCAACGCATTGTGCGTGTATGTTATGAGAACGGAATTCATAGTTGCAGAGACTGGCGGTTCAAGCGTTTCAAGTAAAGTAAAGACAAAGACAAAGACAAAGAGCTCAAGACGAGGGGGTGTCTGTTAGTACACGGTTTTGCGTCTCGAGTCTTTGTATTTATCATTAACGTATTTGTCGTTTTGTTTTATGTAATAAACAATTATTTTATCTTGTAGTTCGTTAATGTAATGTTTAGTTCGCTAAGGATGTTCAGCGAACTAGATCTAAGTCATTATCCCTCCTGTTTCGTTAAGGATGTTTAACGAACCAGGGGGTGATTCGCTAAGTTTATTTCCTTTAATGTATGTAACGAAGTAGACTCTAGTTCGTTATGGAATGTTAACGAACTAGGTCTATCTTCTATATATAATGAACACTGTTCACTGATAATTTAAGTTTTGAGTTTTTAATTATCGAACCTCTGTCCAATTCGCTCTCAAGCTTCATACTAATATTATACACATACTTACAACTGATAATATATACATATAACATACAATCAAACGTAATAATGAACTACATCCGTATTTAGGTTTAATCGTATTCATACATGTATCAGATCAGAGATCTGCTTATTGTTTAAGGACTAATCCGTGGTCAAACAAGATATTGAGAGAACGTCATAGAGAGCAAGATCTAGCCGCTAATACGATACATCAACACGAAATCGATACTTTAAATATATACTTTATTGATAAATATAGATTAATACATTAGAGAGAATAATAAGTTATGGAGAGGATAATTTAGATCTATGTACAAGTTCTCTATCTAATTATGAGCATGAGTTCCCTATTTATAGCATATTTTACAATATACATTAAATACAAAGACTAAACCGCCTATAACTTATTCGATCGCTACGGACACCGAAACCGTGCACTAACATCACGATTTGAAAGCAGAATATGATACTAAACAAATGATTCTGGAACATCGGTTTTGTCACACCCCGACAAAGGCGGCGGAACATGCTGGGCGTAACGTATAGATTGGACAATAACTCAAAATACACTAATTAAGGCGACAATAATTATTTAATTTCATTAATATTGAAACAAGTACACAAATTAAATAATCGGAACAAATACTTTAAAATATTGTATTTTAAAGTAAATATCCTAAGTAAAAATAATGTCTTTGATATTGAATACACTACTAGAAAAAAGGTCTTCCATGACATATGCACAATGACACGCGTCGATTTATGACACGCAATTATGCTAGTCATTAAAAAATTGTCATAAATTTTGTAAAATTGAAGATTTTTGACACTTTTTTTTGTTTGTTGTTAAACAGCTGTCATAAATTTCCAAAAAGGAGTTTGCGTGTCATAATCTTTCATTCAATATTGTAAACTTAATCACGGCGCCAAATATGCGTGTCCTTAAACCTTGACCAAGTTTGACCCTAATTATAATATATTATAATATATGAAATAAAACTTAAAATTGTGTAAAGTATCGTTATCTGAAGAAAGCCCCAATATTATCAATAAACCCTTTCTACAAACCTCCACTCCCACCCCTAACCAGATGCACGACCACCACCATTCCAACCCCGAACGCCGGCCACCACCATGAACGCCGTCCACCACCGCACGAACGCCGACCACTACAACTAACGCCGGCCAGTAACGTTGAAGAATTGAACACCAAAGACGACCTTCTACCACCAGTCACGAACACCACGACCTGATTTTTTTAATAATTAAAGCACAAGTATAAGTTTATTGAAGGAGTTATTGAAGGAATTCATCTTCTTTGAGGTAGATTTCTTCAATTTTACCTTATTCTACCATTAATTGGCTAGGGTTTAAAAACAGAGTGCTAAGTTATTTCTGAAACATAATTTTTTTAGTTTTATAAATGTTGAATTGTGAAGCATAATTGATAGTTCATATGAACTTTTAGTCTTAGGGGTAAAACTGACAGTGAAATATCCTAATTCTGAAACATAATTGAACCGTTATATAATAAACGGTTACTCCAAATGCTGAATTTAATTCTAAAACTTATCGAGCCCGAGCTAAATGGGAAGCTCGTCGAGCC
This sequence comes from Bidens hawaiensis, assembly GCF_021521415.1. Classification (NCBI taxonomy): domain Eukaryota; kingdom Viridiplantae; phylum Streptophyta; class Magnoliopsida; order Asterales; family Asteraceae; genus Bidens; species Bidens hawaiensis. Next base: position 492,110 of record NW_027491660.1, on the reverse strand, counting down.
TTAACGAGCAATGTGTTATAAAATTAATAAAAATGTATATTAATTAATTACTAAATAACACGAGCCCAATATTGAAAAAATAACCCATGAGTCGAGCTCGAGATTTAGTAAAATTGCTCGAGCCTAGTCGAGCTAGAGTTCTATTAACAATTCTTTTACCAACAACAACAACAACAACAACAACAACAACAACAACAACATAATAATAATAATAATAATAATAATAATAATAATAATAATAATAATACAACTACTTAACTAAACAAAATGATAATACAACTACTTAGATATAAATTTTGATTTTGTTTTCTGTTATGGTGTCAATATAGAAACAAATGGGCATCGATAAATCATGGATTTCGTCTGATAGATTATCAAATGTGTATGAGGAAGGTGTGGATGCCTTTTTAGAGTTTGCTCAAAACAATAATCCAATATCAAATGTGATACCATGTCCTTGTGTAAAATGTATCAATTTGTGTCACCACTCTGTTGTTGATGTCCGTTATCATCTGTTTGCCCATGGTTTCAACAAAAACTACAAGGTTTGGTCTTTCCACGGAGAAAAACTTCATAATAAATCTAGCCCTCCCGAATTTGGTTATAACTATACAAGTGACTATAATTATACAAAGGAAATGCTAAATGATGCCTTTGCATATATGGACCAAGAACCTGAATCATTGAAATCACTTCTTGAAGAATGTGATAAGCCACTTTATCTAGGTTCAAAGTATAATGCACTTAGTGGATTGTTGAAGTTCCAACATTTAAAGGGCCAATATGGCTGGTCTGATTCTAGCTTTGTGCGTTGTTGGATGCCTTAAAAGATGTTTTACCATTAGATAATACAATCCCTAGCTCCGTATATGAGGCCAAGAAGTTGCTAAAAGGAATAGGTCTCTAATATGAAAAGATTCATGCTTGTGAAAATGATTGTGTTCTATTCTGGAAAGAACATAAGGATGCTTCTCATTCTCCAACTTGTGGCACATCCCGTTGGAAGAATAATACCAAAAACGTTCCTTAAAAAGTTTTGTGGTATTTCCTCCTACCCCTAGATTTCAAAGAATTTTTTCATCACCCGAGATCGCGCATGACTTAACTTGGCATGCACGTGGTCACGTTAATAATGGTAAGCTAACTCATCCTCGTGATTCCCCCGCTTGGAAGCTTGTTGACAACACCGGAAAGAATTCGGAAAAGAAGATCGAAATATTAGATTAGCCTTGTCAGCTGATGGTATTAATCCTCACAAGTCATTAAGTTACATGTATAGTTGTTGGCCCATTATTCTAATAACGTACAATCTACCCTCTTATTTGTGTATGTCAAGAAAATTCATGATGTTGACTCTATTGATATCAGGGCCAAACCAACCTGGTAACAATATTGATGTCTACTTGGCACCATTGATAGAGGATCTAAAACTCTTGTGGGAAACAGGCATTAATACATTTAATGCTCATAAGAAAGAATACTTCAATCTAAGAGTAGTATTACTTTGGACTATAAAAGACTTTCCCGCATATGGTAATCTTTCGGGGTGTGTTACCAAAGGTTATCATGCTTGCCCAATATGTTCAGAGAATACTTCTTCACAATGGTTGCCAAAGTCCAGAAAAGTATGTTTTCTTGGTCATAGAAAATTTCTCCCACTCGCTCATCCTTTTCGTAAAAGAAAAAAAGATTTTAACAATCAACAAGAGATGGATGTTTTAAAAAACCCATTACCGGGTGAAGAAATTTACAACAATCTGGTGGGGTTTAAGAATACATGGGGTAAGAAAAAAAAGATAAAGAGGGAAAAATCAAAGAAGGAAACGTCAAAGAAGAAATTGACAAAAAAGAAACCGCCAAAGAAGAAAACACCAAAGAAGAAAACATCAAAAAAGGAAAAAGAAAGTATCGACGAGAGAACTAAATTGTGGCATAAAAAAACAATTTTTTTTTAACTTGAATATTGGAAGAAGTTGCTTGTTCACCATCAGTTAGATGTTATGCACATAGAAAAGAATGTGTGTGATAGCGTTTATGGGACTTTGTTGAATTTGCCTCACAAAACGAAGGATGGGTTACACGCACGACAAGATCTTGAGGAGTTGGGCATTAAGCTTGAATTACAAACTCAACCGAAATGGTTTCAACTTTATCTTCCGCCTGCATGCTACACATTAAATACCTCGGAGAAACATTTATTTTATGATACCTTGTCTAATATAAAAGTTCCTAATGGGTATTGCTCTAATTTCAAGAATCTCGTGTCCGATGATGGTTCAAAGATGAATGGTTTGAAGTCTAATGATTGTCATGTACTAATGCAACAACTTCTTCCCATTGCAATCAAGGGGGTGTTACATGAGAAAGTGAGGAAACCAATAATAAGTTTGTGTCATTTTTTCAACAGGTTGTGTAGTAAAGTTGTTGACGTTAGTAAGCTAAGTAAATTGCAAAGTGACATCGTATTAACCTTGTGTTTGTTAGAGAAGTATTTTCCACCTTCGTTTTTTGATGTCATGATTCACTTGATGGTGCATTTAGTCAGAGAGGTGAGGTTATGTGGCCCGGTTCATTTTAGGTGGATGTATCCATTTGAGAGATACATGAAAACACTCAAAGGGTATGTACGAAATCATTATCGACCTGAGGGCTGCATTGCAGAATATTACGTGGCAGAGGAAACCTTAGAATTTTTCTCGAACGACTTAAAAAACATGAAATCAATTGGTAACCCCTATGAGCGTGTTGATGAAAGGACCCGCACCGGCAAGCCTTTATCACGGGCTACAATCGACGTTGTGGATGCTAATTTGCTTGATCAAGCTCATCTATATGTACTACGAAACACTGTTGTTGTGGAGCCGTATATAGAGTAAGAATTACACATAATAGTATATTATATTTTTTTAGGCTAACTCATCCAATACATTAAATTTCTTCAAACTTATATGATTTAGGAAACATATGTTGGAATTGAAGGATCTCAACCCCCGTTTATCTCGAAGCAGTACATCGTTACAGAACCAACACACTCGGACTTTTGTTAACTGGCTTAAGAAAGAGGTGTATTTTTAAATAAGTTTGTTACAAATAAAAATATTTTTTTTAATAATTTTGTTTGAATTACCTTAATTCTTTTTGAAATAGGTTGAAAGACGCTTGGCTAACGGGGAAGATGTTATTGATAGTGTTCGTTGGTTGGCTAAAGGGCCTAGTTATTCTGTTAATAAATATAGTGGTTTTGCCATAAACGAGTATCAATTCCATACAACATCCCAAGATGAATCTAGAACAACTCAGTGTAGTGGAGTATCTTTAGTTGCACATGCATTACAGATTGCTAGTGCAAAAGATTCCAATCCCGTGTATGATGCGGTTACTTACTTTGGTCGTATAAAAGAGAATTGGGATCTTAATTATCACATGTTTAAGGTTCCTGTTTTCATGTGTGATTGGGCTGATAGTCGTAGAGTAAAAAAGGATGATTTTGGATTCACGGTAGTTAACTTTGATAGGCTTGGTCACCAAACTGAACGCTTCATATTAGCTAGTCAAGCCAGACAAGTTTTTTATGTTAAGGATCAGCAAGATGAGAAGTTGTCTGTTGTTGGCTTAGTTGGGTTTTAACAAGATTATCAAAGTGATAAAATCCCTATTTTACCAAAAACGCAGCGGATATAAAAGTTTTAAATCTTGTTAATATGATATGTATAAAACCAATTTTAAACATGCAAAACCCAAACCCGGATCCAAATACGAATTACACACTATCAAATACATGCATGTCACTATAAGTCCATGCATGTTACTACTACCTTTCAATATGACAAAACCGGGTGAAAGAGATGATGATTGAAAGGTAAGAACTTGAATATGGAAGCTCCTCAAGCTAGCATACCCCAAGCTTCAACAACACACCACTTCTAGCTAGGATTTTCACTTGAAATTTTCTTCTTCTTTTCTTATGTTGGATGAAAATACCCAAGAGAGGAAGAGAGAAAAGTTTACTTGGAAATTATGTGTGTTATGAAAGAATGAAAGAGAAAGACTTGGTTTTATTTAAAGGCATCTTTCTCTCCACCAATAATAACCATTGCATGTCTCCACTCAAACATATAATAATATTACATTTGAAAGAGTTATTATCTTTTTCTTTTATAAAACTTTAAACATATATATATATATATCCATATATCCATACATATATACTTTTATAAGTTTATAACTTATAACTTATAAAACCTATTATATGTTAAGAGACATGCTTGGTTATTATTATTCACATATTGTTATTTAACCAACTTAAATAACACTATGTAATGTTCTTTCATAAAACATAAATCATCCATATGATTTGTTTATTACACAAGTACATTTTATTTAGAAACCCCTTTCCAAATAACTCAAGTGTTAATATTCATTTGTTATGATCACATCATATATGAACGAATATTATCGGTGTTTGTCTAGCTTGTTACTGGGTATGACCCGACTTGGATCATAACGTACTAGCCACATCAATTTAATATGTCTCTTGGGCAGACCGAGTCCAACAATCTCCCACTTGCACAAGAAACATAGAAGATTGATGCAAGTAGCAAATACCGCGTAACTACGGTTTACTACCCCTAATACGTATGACGAAGTGCCATTCAATAACATCATCCTTTTCAAGTCCCATACTTGAAATTGATTTAGGTGAAACTATCATTTATCCTTTTGCCACAAATGTCATGTTAAATCCAGAGACACAGAGTGATCATTCTCTGTTGATTTAACTTGTCAGACCTTAGACATTTAACTCTCAACGAATAAGAGGGACAAATCCCATATTGACTACATACGTCTCTCACTATCACCTTGTACTATACTTGAGCTTAGCCTTATGTACTGACATATTTCAGAGCAGCGAAGAACTAAGTCAAAGCATAATAGTCGATGAATATCAAGACCCAATATGTATCTCAGGTCGGAGGATACTATGAAGTTCGCCTTTACTCAAATTTACATATGATCACAAATCCCAAGGATTCCATGCAGTAAAATTGAGAGCGGGTCAGTCCAATATTTATCCCATAAATATCTATGAACCTTGGCAGCAACCCTTTGCTATATTCATACCTCATGAATATCTACCAATCCAAGTTCATAATAGTCTTACTTTCACATTTGTTCCCACAATTATGAACGACTACGGACGTTTAGAATAATTCAAATTATTCACGGATTTAAACATACTAAAATGGAACATAACTCAAGAACATGACCATAACCAAAACCATATGATTGAGTTAAAATAAAATTGTTCCAATATCCAAATACAAATTTTTTATCAAATCCAATCACTAGAATATCGAAGTCCTAAGGCGCAAGTATGACTCTCATGCTTCGGCCTTTCAAGGAGTTTCGTGAGTGGGTCCGCAATGTTTTGATCAGTGTGAACTTTGCGAATACATATATTTCCCTTTTCAACTTCATCCCTTATGTAGTTGAATCTCCGCTCAATGTGCTTAGTCTTTTGATGTGCGCGGGGTTCCTTGATTTGAGCAATCGCACCCTCGTTGTCACAAAAGATCTCTAGAGGGTCCTGAATGTTACGAACCACTCCTAGATCGGCAATGAACTTTCTAATCCATGCAGCTTTTTGAGCTGCCAGGGAGGCGGCGATGTATTCAGATTCAGTGGTGGATAAAGCTACCACGTCTTGTTTTGCACTCTTCCATGAGACAGCACCACCATTGAGAACGAAAACGTATCCCGATTGTGATCGAGAATCATCTCGGTCAGTTTGGAAACTCGCATCAGTGTAACCCTTTACAACGAGTTCCTCCTCACCAGAGCCATATATTAGAAACATATCCTTAGTCCTTCTAAGGTATTTCAATATGCTCTTAACAGCCATCCAATGGCTAGTTCCCGGATTTTGTTGGTATCGACTTGTCATGCTCAAGGCGCATGACACATCCGGTCTAGTGCAAATCATGGCATATATGATGGATCCTATAGCAGATGCATATGGGATACCACTCATTTTGTCTTGCTCATCCTTTGAGCTTGGACATTGAGAAGCACCCAACATCGTTCCTCTTTGAATAGGTACCAAACCTTTCTTAGAGTTTTCCATCTTGAACCTTTTCAAGATCTTGTCAATGTATGCACTTTGATTCAAACCTATCAACCGCCTTGATCTATCCCTATAGATTCTTATTCCCAGAATATAGGCGGCTTCACCAAGATCCTTTATGGAAAAACAGCTTCCAAGCCAGGCTTTCACACCTTCCAAGGTTGGAATGTCATTTCCAAACAGTAATATGTCATTGACATATAATACCAGAAAGGTTATGATGCTCCCACTAGCTTTCTTATACACACAAGCTTCATCAGCGTTTTTGATGAATCCAAATTTCTTAACTTCATCATCAAAACGGTGATTCCAACTTCTGGATGCTTGTTTCAATCCATAGATTGATTTCTTCAACTTGCATACTTTGTTAGGATGTTGTGGATCGACAAAACCTTCAGGTTGAACCATATAAACATCTTCATTAAGATGCCCATTTAGAAAAGCAGTTTTGACATCCATTTGCCATATCTCATAGTCATAATATGCGGCTATGGCAAACAATATCCTTATAGACTTTAGCATCGACACGGGCGAGAAAGTTTCATCATAATCAACCCCTTGAGTTTGAGTGAAACCCTTTGCTACAAGTCTAGCTTTATAAGTATCCAAGTTTCCATGCATATCAGTTTTCTTCTTGAAAACCCACTTACTTCCAACCAGCTTGGAATTTAGAGGTGGAGCAACCAAGTCCCATACTTGATTGTCATGCATGGATTGCATCTCAACATTCATGGCTTCTAGCCATTTGTCACAATCAGATTGCGACATTGCATATCGGTATGTGGTGGGTTCATCCGAATCAACCACGTAGCATCCATCCATGAAAAATCCATATCTCTCAGGTGGGGTGCTAACTCTACCAGATTTGCGAATGTTTTGTGTGTTTTGATCAACCATTTGATCATCCTCAACAACCTCTTGTTGATTGCTAGTGTCAACTAAACGTGTATCGGCTTGTAGTTCTCGATCTCTTCGAGTACTATAGTTCTATCAGTTCCTTCCATAAGGAACCTTCTTTCCAAGAACTTAGCCTTTCGAGCTATAAACACTTTATGCTCGCTTGGATTGTAGAAATAATATCTCATCGAATCCGTGGGATATCCTACAAATATACACTTAGTGGATCGACATTCAAGTTTGTCAGGGGTGTAGATCTTAACATAAGCCTCACAACCCCATAGCTTTAAATATGAAAATTTTGGAGCCTTTCCATGCCATATTTCAAAAGGTGTCCTATCACTTTCTTGGTTTGTGCCATATTTAAAATACGGGCAGCAGAGATCACAGCAAAACCCCAAAATGATAGAGGTAATGAGCTTCTAGCCATCATGGATCGAACCATGTCCAATAAAGTTCGATTCCTCCTTTCGGACACACCATTATGTTGTGGTGTTCCAGGTGGAGTAAGTTGTGAGATAATCCCACAACTCCTAAGATGTTCTAGAAACGCATCATTGAGGTATTCACCTCTTCTATCGGAACGTAGTACTTTGATTGTTTTGTTGAGTTGATTTTGTACTTCATTTTGGATGACTTTGAACATTTCAAAGGCCTCATTTTTGTTTCTTAACAAGAACACATACCCATAGCGACTATAATCGTCGGTAAAGGTAATGAAGTATCTTTCACCATTTCTTGTCATTGTCCTAAAAGGTCCACATACATCCGAATGTATGATACCTAATAAGTCTTTCACCCTTTCATTTGTTGTATTAAAGGGTTCTTTAGTCATCTTTCCCAATAAACAAGATTCACATTCATCAAATGAATCAACATTTGATTTCAAAAGACCATTCTTTCGAAGTGTATGAATACGATTCTTATTTATGTGACCAAGACGACAATGCCAAAGAAAAGTATTACTCAAATCCATTTTGAGTATTTTGGTGTTAGCTTGGTACAATGAGTTATCAATGTATGAGTCATCATGAATTAATTCATAAATGCCATAAAACGGCATCGCTTTAAAATAAAAGACATTATCCATGAAAACATAAATACCATTATCAACAAACTTAAAGTCGTAACCAGATTGTCTTAATACAGAAACAGAGATAATATTCCTAGTCAAACTGGGGGAATATAAAATGTTTTTCAAAACAATTTCCAAACCATTTGGAAGCTTTAAAACATAATCTCCTCGGGCTTGGACGTCAACCTTTGCTCCATTGCCCATGAAGAGACTTATATCTCCTTTCTTCACCTTATTTCTTCTTTTGAACCCCTGCAATGAATTGCATATGTGAGTTCCACATCCGGTATCCAATACCCATGTGTTAGAAGAAATAATATTAAGATCAATGTGAATCATGAAAGTTGTACCTGAGGTTTGCCCCGCATCCCTCTTAGCTTTCAACTCCTTGAGATAGGTCGGACAGTTTCTCATCCAATGACCTATCTCACCACAACCAAAGCACGGATCCTCAGCGCTAACCTTTAGCTTCTTGGGCTTTGGCTCCGCCTTTGCCTTTCCCTTGAACCCCTTCTTGACTTGCCCCTTACCAACGGCAACCTTTGCTTTTGGTTCCGGGTGATGCCTTTTCTTTGAGCCACCCTCATTGATCGCAAGAACGGGTAAAACCTTTTTACCCATGCCGGCTCGGCTGTCTTAAGCATTGCGTGAGGCTCACCAATGCTTTTGTCCCATCCATTCATGTTGTAGTTCATGACGAATGTCTCAAACCTTTTAGTTAAGCCATTTAGGATTAAATCCGTGGCTAACTCTTTTGAGACGGGACAGTTAAGCCGTTCATGCCGATCAATGTGGCTCTTCATCTTAAGTACATAAGATGAAACAGATTGGGTTTCTTCCATATGACATACATGAAGCGCTCGAACCGTTTCGAATCGCTCAACCCGAGCTTGAGTAAGGAACATTTCCTTAAGTTGGGTTATCATATCATACGCCCCATGATTCTCGAAATCCTTTTGGATCTCGGGAATCATTGTTCCTAACATGAGGCAAGAAACTTGCACCGAATCCTCGGTGTATTTTAACTAATCCGCTTAGGCATCCAAGTTATTGACATCGGGTTCATCGGGAATAGGATCGTCTAAAATATAAGACTTCTTTTCTTGCTTGAGAACAATTCTCAAGTTTCGATACCAATCCATGAAGTTGTTAAAGTTTAGACGATCCTTATCCAGAATGGATCTTAGTGATAGATTATGCACGTGTGGGAAAATTGCGTTCGGTGCGTTGTTTGCGGCCATCTAAAAGAATTTTAACAAAGTTCAAATTAGTATTTTTGATATTAATAAAATTTTAATCTTTAATACCCTTTAAATGTCTCCAAGACAATTATTGATTAAAATCTAGAACCCAACGTTTCATTCAAATAGTAGTTAGGTGACATTTATCCTACTATTCGAATTAACAAGGTAGTCAACGTTTGACAATTGCAACCCTCTGCAACTTCTAGTTTTATGGGTCGGTTAAACATCATATGTTTAGTTGGTATGTTAAATCCCATCAACACCTTTGAACGCCATGTTAAGGTGATCCTATAGTCATGGTTTCAAATCAAGTCGTCCTACTTATACACACGTGTGAGTTTACTCATACAAGTGGTTAGGTGATCCTAATGCCAAAAGTACTTGTAAAATCACCTTAATATCACAAGTTTTCTTAAAAGTGCTTAGGTGATCCTAACTCACTTTCAAGTCTACAAGTGACTTAAGTGTCGTATAAAAGGATGGTGTTTAACTTGTTTTTAAAAAGGGATTTTAGTTTTCTAAATTCTAGATTGGAAAACTATGTATTGTACCTTTCATTTGCATGCATTCAAATGTATGGTACTTAGTTGAAAAACCCATTTTCAAAGTTCCAATTAATAAAACCCATTTTTATTATGAAATCATTAGTTATTAATAAAACCAATTTTTATTACCTAACGATTTCTAAGGAACCAATTTTATGCTAGTTGATTTTAAGTTGTTAAGCAAACCATATTGCAAATAATAAGTAAATCAACCATGCAAGCATAAAATATACGCAACCACAAGTTCATAACCATAGCCTCCTAATATTGACCACACTTGTTGACCGAAGACAAGTGTGTTCAAAAGTCTCTCCTAAGGGACCCAAAAGAACATGCACTTGTGTCGGTGAACTCCCACTTGATTCCGCATCCATATGCTCCAAGTGTTTACTCCTGGTGTTATGGTCTTCATCATTTTATTTGGGCTTCCATCCATGCATCTTCTTTTACAAAATATAAACAGAAACAGTTAAAAAGTCGTTGGTTTGGTAGTTTGGTTTTCACTGTTTGGGTTTATCGGGTCTTTAAATAAAAATTAAATTAAGATTTTAATTTAAAAATCCAGTTTAAATAAAAAACATAAAAAAAAAGCTGCCGAAAACAGGTCGTAAAACTGAATTATTTAAACTAAATGAAGGTGCTAATATATATGGGTTTAGTTTTTAAAGCGAACCAAAACAGACCCAAAACAGAAATGGTATGTTCAGATTTTAAAGCGAACCAAACCGACCCATTACGAACGATTTAGTTTTGGTTTGGTTTTCGGTTTTCACGGTTTGGGTTTATCGGGCCTCTAAATAAAAATGAATAATAAAAATAAAGTTAAGATTTGTTTTGCCTTTTTATATGTATATACATAAAAAGACAGTTAAATAGAAACAGACTGTTAAATAGGAACAAAAACACAGAAACAATAACAGGATGTTAAACCGAAACAGAAATAGAAAGTTAAAAAATATATACAGAAACAGTTAAAAAATCATTGGTTTGGTACTTTGGTTTCCACGGTTTAGGTTTATCGGACTTTTAAATAAAAATTAAATTAAGATTTTAATTTAAAAATCCTGTTTAAATAAAAAACATAAAAAAAAGCTGTCGAAAACAGGTCGTAAAACTGAATTATTTAAACTAAATAAAGGTGCTAATATATATGGGTTTAGTTTTTAAAGCGAACCTAAACAGACCCAAAAACTGAAAAGGTATGTTCAGATTTTAAAACGAACCCAACCGACCCGTTACGAACGATTTAGTTTTGGTTTGGTTTTCGGTTTTCATGGTTTGGGTTTATCGGGCCTCTAAATAAAAATGAATAAAAAAAGTTAAGTTAAGATTTGTTTTGCATTTTTATATGTATAGACATAAACTGACTGTTAAACAGAAACAATCTGTTAAACCGAAACAGAAACAGCCTGTTAAACCGAAATTGAAACAACCTGTTAAAAAATAGAAACAGAAACAGTTAAAAAATCGTTGGTTTGGTACTTTTGGTTTTCACGGTTTGGGTTTATCGGGCCTTTAAACAAAAATTAAATTAAGATTTTAATTTAAAAATCTTGTTTAAATAAAAAACATAAAAAAAAACTGTCAAAAACAGGTCGTAAAACTGAATTATTTAAACTAAATGAGGTGCTAATATATATGGGTTTAGTTTTTAAAGCGAACCTAAACAGACCCAAAAACTGAAAAGGTATGTTCAGATTTTAAAACGAACCAAACCGACCTGTTACGTACGATTTAGTTTTGGTTTGGTTTTCGGTTTTCATGGTTTGGGTTTATCGGGCCTCTAAATAAAAATGAATAAAAAAGTTAAGTTAAGATTTGTTTTGCATTTTTATATATATATACATAAACAGACTGTTAAACAGAAACAATCTGTTAAACCGAAACAGAAACACCCTGTTAAACCGAAATAGAAACAGACTGTTAAAAAATAGAAACAGAAACAGTTAAAAAATCGTTGGTTTGGTACTTTGGTTTTCACGGTTTGGGTTTATCGGGCCTTTAAATAAAAATTAATGATTTTAATTTAAAAATCCTGTTTAAATAAAAAACATAAAAAAAACCTATCGAAAACAGGTCGTAAAACTGAATTATTTAAACTAAATGAAGGTGCTAATATATATGAGTTTAGTTTTTAAAGCGAACCGAAACAGACCAAAAACTGAAAAGGTATGTTCAGATTTTAAAACGAACCAAACCGACCCGTTACGAATGATTTAGTTTTGGTTTGGTTTTCGGTTTTCATGGTTTGGGTTTATCGGGCCTCTAAATAAAAATGAATAATAAAAGTTAAGTTAAGATTTGTTTTGCATTTTTATATGTATAGACATAAACTGACTGTTAAACAGAAACAATCAGTTAAACCAAAACAAAACAACCTGTTAAACTGAAACAGAAACTGACTGTTAAAAAATAGAAACAGAAACAGTTAAAAAATCGTTGGTTTGGTAGTTTGGTTTTCACGGTTTGGGTTTATCGGGCCTTTAAATAAAAATTAAATTAAGATTTTAATTTAAAAATCCTGTTTAAATAAAAAACTAAAAAAAAAGCTGCCGAAAACAGGTCGTAAAACTGAATTATTTAAACTAAATGAAGGTGAATATATATTTGGGTTTAGTTTTTAAAGCGAATCAAAACAGACCCAAAACAGAAAAGGTATGTTCAGATTTTAAAACGAACCAATCCGACCCGTTACGAATGATTTAGTTTTGGTTTGGTTTCGGTTTTAATGGTTTGGGTTTATCGGGCCTCTAAAAATGAATAATAAAGTTAAGTTAAGATTTGTTTTGCATTTTTATATGTATAGACATAAACTGACTAATAAACAGAAACAATCTGTTAAACCGAAACAGAAACAGCCTCTTAAACCGAAACAGAAACAGACTGTTAAAAAATAGAAACAGAAACAGTTAAAAAATCGTTGGGTTGGTACTTTGTTTTTCACGGTTTGGGTTTATCGGGCCTTTAAATATAAATTAAATTAAGATTTTAATTTAAAAATCTTGTTTAAATAAAAAACATAAAAAAAGCTGCCGAAAACAGGTCGTAAAACTGAATTATTTAAACTAAATGAAGGTGTTAATATATATTGGTTTAGTTTTTAAATCGAACCGAAACAGACACAAAAACTGAAAAGGTATGTTCAGATTTTAAAACGAACCAAACCGACCCGCTACGAACGATTTAGTTTTGGTTTGGTTTTCGGTTTTCATGGTTTGGGTTTATCAGGCCTCTAAATAAAAATGAATAATAAAAATTAAGTTAAGATTTGTTTTGTATTTTTATATGTATATACATAAACAGACTGTTAAACAGAAACAGTTTGATAAACCGAAACCGAAACAGAAACAGCCTGTTAAACCGAAACTAAAATAGACTGCTAAAAAATAAAAACACAAACAGTTAAAAAATCGTTGGTTTGGTAGTTTGGTTTTCACGGTTTGGGTTTATCGGGCCTTTAAATAAAAATTAAATTAAGATTTTAATTTAAAAATCCTGTTTAAATAAAAAACATAAAAAAAACCTATCGAAAACAGGTCGTAAAACTGAATTATTTAAACTAAATGAAGGTGCTAATATATATGAGTTTAGTTTTTAAAGCGAACCGAAACAGACCAAAAACTGAAAAGGTATGTTCAGATTTTAAAACGAACCAAACCGACCCGTTACGAAGGATTTAGTTTTGGTTTGGTTTTCGGTTTTCATGGTTTGGGTTTATCGGGCCTCTAAATAAAAATGAACAAAAAAAGTCAAGTTAAGATTTGTTTTGCATTTTTATATGTATAGACATAAACTGACTGTTAAACAGAAACAATCTGTTAAACCGAAACAGAAACACCCTGTTAAACTGAAATAGAAACACACTGTTAAAAAATAGAAACAGAAACAGCTAAAAAATCGTTGGTTTGGTACTTTGGTTTTCACGGTTTGGGTTTATCGGGCCTTTAAATAAAAATAAATTTAAGATTTTAATTTAAAAATCATGTTTAAATAAAAAACATAAAAAAAAGCTGCCGAAAACTGGTCGTAAAACTGAATTATTTAAACTAAATGAAGGTGCTAATATATATGGGTTTAGTTTTTAAAGCGAACCAAAACAGACCCAAAATAGAAATGGTATGTTCAGATTTTAAAGCGAACTAAACCGACCCTTTACGAACAATATAGTTTTGGTTTGGTTTTCGGTTTTCACAGTTTGGATTTATCGAGCCTCTAAATAAAAATGAATAATAAAAATTAAGTTAAGATTTGTTTTGCCTTTTTATAGGTATATACATAAACAGACTGTTAAATAGAAACAGACTGTTAAATAGGAACAAAAACACAGAAACAAAACAGGATGTTAAACCGAAACAGAAATAGACGGTTAAAAAATATAAACAGAAACAGTCAAAAAATCATTGGTTTGGTACTTTGGTTTCCACGGTTTAGGTTTATCGGACTTTTAAATAAAAATTAAATTAAGATTTTAATTTAAAAATCCTGTTTAAATAAAAAACATAAAAAAAGCTGTCGAAAACAGGTCGTAAAACTGAATTATTTAAACTAAATAAAGGTGCTAATATATATTGGTTTAGTTTTTAAAGCGAACCAAAACAGACCCAAAAACTGAAAAGGTATGTTCAGATTTTTAAACGAATCAAACCGACCCGTTACGAACGATTTAGTTTTGGTTTGGTTTTCGGTTTTCATGGTTTGGGTTTATCGGGCATCTAAATAAAAATGAATAAAAAAAGTTAAGTTAAGATTTGTTTTGCATTTTTATATGTATAGACCTAAACTGACTGTTAAACAGAAACAATCTGTTAAACCGAAACAGAAACGCCCTGTTAAACCGAAATTGAAACAACCTGTTAAAAAATAGAAACAGAAACTGTTAAAAAATCGTTGGTTTGGTACTTTGGTTATCACGTTTTAGGTTTATCGTGCCTTTAAATAAAAATTAAATTAAGATTTTAATTTAAAAATCCTGTTTAAATAAAAAACATAAAAAAAACCTATCGAAAACAGGTCGTAAAACTGAATTATTTAAACTAAATGAAGGTGCTAATATATATGAGTTTAGTTTTTAAAGCGAACCGAAACAGACCAAAAACTGAAAAGGTATGTTCAGATTTTAAAACGAACCAAACCGACCAGTTACGAACGATTTAGTTTTGGTTTGGTTTTCGGTTTTCATGGTTTGGGTTTATCGGGCCTCTAAATAAAAATGAATAAAAAAATTTAAGTTAAGATTTGTTTTGCATTTTTATATGTATAGACATAAACTGACTATTAAACAGAAACAATCTGTTAAACCGAAACAGAAACACCCTGTTAAACTGAAATAGAAACAGACTGTTAAAAAATAGAAACAGAAACAGTTAAAAAATCGTTGGTTTGGTACTTTGGTTTTCACGGTTTGGGTTTATCGGGCCTTTAAATAAAAATTAAATTAAGATTTTAATTTAAAAATCCTGTTTAAATAAAAAACATAAAACAAAGCTGCCGAAAACAGGTCGTAAAACTGAATTATTTAAACTAAATGAAGGTGCTAATATATATGGGTTTTGTTTTTAAAGCGAACCAAAACAGACCCAAAACAGAAATGGTATGTTCAGATTTTAAAGCGAACCAAACCGACCCTTTACGAACGATATAGTTTTGGTTTGGTTTTCGGTTTTCACGGTTTGGGTTTTTCGGGCCTCTAAATAAAAATGAATAATAAAAATTAAGTTAATATTTGTTTTGCCTTTATATATGTATATACATAAACAGACTGTTAAATAGAAACAGACTGTTAAATAGGAACAAAAACACAGAAATAAAAACAGGATGTTAAACCGAAACAGAAATAGACGGTTAAAAAATATAAACAGAAACAGTCAAAAAATCATTGGTTTGGTACTTTGGTTTCCACGGTTTAGGTTTATCGGACTTTTAAATAAAAATTAAATTAAGATTTTAATTTAAAAATCCTGTTTAAATAAAAAACATAAAAAAAGCTGTCGAAAACAGGTCGTAAAACTGAATTATTTAAACTAAATAAAGGTGCTAATATATATGGGTTTAGTTTTTAAAGCGAACCAAAACAGACCTAAAAACTGAAAAGGTATGTTCAGATTTTAAAACGAACCAAACCGACCCGTTACGAACGATTTAGTTTTGGTTTGGTTTTCGGTTTTCATGGTTTGGGTTTATCGGGCCTCTAAATAAAAATGAATAAAAAAAGTTAAGTTAAGATTTGTTTTGCATTTTTATATGTATAGACATAAACTGACTGTTAAACAGAAACAATCTGTTAAACCGAAACAGAAACAGCCTGTTAAACCGAAATTGAAACAACCTGTTAAAAAATAGAAACAGAAACAGTTAAAAAATCGTTGGTTTGGTACTTTGGTTATCACGTTTTGGGTTTATCGGGCCTTTAAATAAAAATTAAATTAAGATTTTAATTTAAAAATCCTGTTTAAATAAAAAACATAAAAAAAAGCTATCGAAAACATGTCGTAAAACCGAATTATTTAAACTATATGAAGGTGCTAATATATATGAGTTTAGTTTTTAAAGCGAACCGAAACAGACCAAAAACTGAAAAGGTATGTTCAGATTTTAAAACGAACCAAACCGACCCGTTACGAACGATTTAGTTTTGGTTTGGTTTTCGGTTTTCATGGTTTGGGTTTATCGGGCCTCTAAATAAAAATGAATAAAAAAAGTTAAGTTAAGATTTGTTTTGTATTTTTATATGTATAGACATAAACTGACTGTTAAACAGAAACAATCTGTTAAACCAAAACAGAAACACCCTGTTAAACTGAAATAGAAACAGACTGTTAAAAATAGAAACAGAAACAGTTAAAAAATCGTTGGTTTGGTAGTTTGGTTTTCACGGTTTGGGTTTATCGGGCCTTTAAATAAAAATTAAATTAAGATTTTAATTTAAAAATCCTGTTTAAATAAAAAACATATAAAAAATGCTGTCGAAAACAGGTCGTAAACTGAATTATTTAAACTAAATGAAGGTGCTAATATATATGGGTTTAGTTTTTAAAGCGAACCGAAACAGACCCAAAAACTGAAATGGTATGTTCTGATTTTAAAACGAACAAAACCGACCCGTTACGAACGATTTAGTTTTGGTTTGGTTTTCGGTTTTCATGGTTTAGGTTAATCGGGCCTCTAAATAAAAATGAATAAAAAAAGTTAAGTTAAGATTTGTTTTGCATTTTAATATGTATAGACATAAACTGACTGTTAAACAGAAACAATCTGTTGAACCGAAACAGAAACAGCCTGTTAAACCGAAAGAGAAACAGCCTGTAAAACCGAAAGAGAAACAGCCTGTTAAAAATTGAAACCGAAACAGTTAAAAAATCGTTGGTTTGGTACTTTGGTTTTCACGGTTTGGGTTTATCGGGCCTTTAAATAAAAATTAAATTAAGATTTTAATTTAAAAATCTTGTTTAAATAAAAAACATAAAAAAAGCTGTCGAAAACAGGTCGTAAAACTGAATTATTAAAACTAAATGAAGGTCCTAATATATATGGGTTTAGTTTTTAAAGCTAGCCGAATCAGACCCAAAAACTGAAAAGGTATGTTCAGATTTTAAAACGAACCAAACCGACCCGTTACGAACGATTTAGTTTTGGTTTGGTTTTCGGTTTTCATGGTTTGGGTTTATCGGGCCTCTAAATAAAAATGAATAAAAAAGTTAAGTAAAGATTTGTTTTGCATTTTTATATGTATAGACATAAACTGAGTGTTAAACAGAAATAATCTGTTAAACCGAAACAGAAACAGCCTGTTAAACCGAAATTGAAAAAACCAGTTAAAAAATAGAAACAGCAACAGTTAAAAAATCGTTGGTTTGGTACTTTGGTTTTCACTGTTTAGGTTTATCGGGCCTTTAAATAAAAATTAAATTAAGATTTTAATTTAAAAATCCTGTTTAAATAATAAACATAAAAAAAAGCTGTCGAAAACAGGTCGTAAAACTGAATTATTTAAACTAAATGAAGGTGCTAATATATATGGGTTTAGTTTTAAATCGAACCGAAACAGACCCAAAAACTGAAAAGGTATGTTTAGATTTTAAAACGAACCAAACCGACCCGTTACGAACTATTTAGTTTTGGTTTGGTTTTCGGTTTTCATGGTTTGGGTTTATCGGGCCTCTAAATAAAAATGAATAAAAAAAGTTAAGTTAAGATATGTTTTGCATTTTTATATGTTTAGACATAAACTGACTGTTAAACAGAAATAATATGTTAAACCGAAACAGAAACACCCTGTTAAACCTCAAACAGAAATAGACTGTTAAAAAATAGAAACAGAAACAGTTAAAAAGTCGTTGGTTTGGTAATTTGGTTTTCACGGTTTGGGTTTATCGGGCCTTTAAATAAAAATTAAATTAAGATTTTAATTTAAAAATTCTGTTTAAATAAAAAACATAAAAAAAAGCTGCCGAAAACAGGTCGTAAAACTGAATTATTTAAACTAAATGAAGGTGCTAATATATATGGGTTTAGTTTTTAAAGCGAACCAAAACAGACACAAAACAGAAATGGTATGTTCAGATTTTAAAACGAACCAAACCGACCCGTTACGAACGATTTAGTTTTGGTTTGGTTTTCGGTTTTCATGGTTTGGGTTTATCGAGCCTCTAAATAAAAATGAATAAAAAAAGTTATGCTAAGATTTGTTTTGCATTTTTATATGTATAGACATAAACTGACTGTTAAACAGAAATAATCTGTTAAACCGAAACAGAAACAGCTTGTTAAACCAAAATTGAAACAACCTGTTAAAAAATAGAAACAGAAACAGTTAAAAATCGTTGGTTTGGTACTTTGGTTTTCACGGTTTGGGTTTATCGGGCCTTTAAATAAAAATTAAATTAAGATTTTAATTTAAAAATCCTGTTTAAATAATAAACATAAAAAAAAGCAGTCGAAAACAGGTCGTAAAACTGAATTATTTAAACTAAATGAAGGTGCTAATATATATGGGTTTAGTTTTAAATCGAACCGAAACAGACCCAAAAACTGAAAAGGTATGTTTAGATTTTAAAACGAACCAAACCGACCCGTTACGAATGATTTAGTTTTGGTTTGGTTTTCGGTTTTCATGGTTTGGGTTTATCGGGCCTCTAAATAAAAATGAATAAAAAAAGTTAAGTTAAGATTTGTTTTGCATTTTTATATTTATAGACATAAACTGACTGTTAAACAGAAACAATCTGTTAAACCGAAACAGAAACAGCCTGTTAAACCGAAAGAGAAACAGCCTGTTGAACCGAAAGATAAACAGCCTGTTAAAAAATAGAAACAGAAACAGTTAAAAAATTGTTGGTTTGGTACTTTGGTTTTCACGGTTTGGGTTTATCGGGCCTTTAAACAAAAATTAAATTAAGATTTTAATTTAAAAATCCTGTTTAAATAAAAAACATAAAAAAAGCTGTCGAAAACAGGTCATAATACTGAATTATTTAAACTAAATGAAGGTGCTAATATATATGGGTTTAGTTTTTAAAGCGAACCGTAACAGACTCAAAAACTGAAAAGCTATGTTCAGATTTTAAAACGAACCAATCCGACCCGTTACGAACTATTTAGTTTTGGTTTGGTTTTCGGTTTTCATGGTTTGGGTTAATCGGGCCTCTAAATAAAAATGAATAAAAAAAGTTAAGTTAAGATTTGTTTTGCATTTTTTTATGTATCTGTTAAACCGAAACAGAAACAGCCTGTTAAACCGAAAGAGAAACAGCCTGTTAAAAAATAGAAACAGAAATAGTTAAAAAATCGTTGGTTTGGTACTTTGGTTTTCACGGTTTGGGTTTATCGGGCCTCTAAATAAAAATAAAATTATGATTTTAATTTAAAAATCCTGTTTAAATAAAAAACATAAAAAAAGCTGTCGAAAACAGGTTTTAAAACTGAATTATTTAAACTAAATGAAGGTGCTAATATATATGGGTTTAGTTTTTAAAACAAACCAAAACAGACCCAAAACTGAAAAGGTATGTTCAGATTTTAAAGCGAACCAAACCGGCCCGTTAAGAACGATTTAGTTTTGGTTTGGTTTCGGTTTTAACAGTTTGGGTTAATCGGGCCTCTAAATAAAAATGTATAATAAAAGTTAAGTTAAGATTTGTTTTGTATTTTTATATGTATATACATAAACAGACTGTTAAACCGAAACAGAAACAGCCTGTTAAACCGAAACCCAAACAGACTGTTAAAAATAGAAACAGAAACAGTTAAAAAATCGTTGGTTTGGTACTTTGGTTTTCACGGTTTGGGTTTATCGGGCCTTTAAATAAAAATTAAATTAAGATTTTAATTTAAAAATCCTGTTTAAATAAAAAACATAAAAAAAAGCTGCCGAAAACAGGTGGTAAAACTAAATTATTTAAACTAAATGAAGGTGCTAATATATATGGGTTTAGTTTTTAAAGCGAACCGAAACAGTCCCAAAAACTGAAAAGGTATATTCAGATTTTAAAATGAACCAAACCGACCCACTACGAACGATTTAGTTTTGGTTTGGTTTTCGGTTTTCATGGTTTGGTTTTATCGGGCCTCTAAATAAAAATGAATAATAAAAGTTAAGTTAAGATTTGTTTTGCATTTTTATATGTACAGACATAAACAGACTGTTAAACAGAAACAATCACTTAAACCGAAACAGAAACAGACTCTTACAAAAAGTAGAAACAGAAACAGTTAAAAAATCGTTGGTTTGGTACTTTGGTTTTCACGGTTTGGGTTTATCGGGCCTTTAAATAAAAATTAAATTAAGATTTTAATTTAAATATCCTGTTTAAATAAAAAACATAAAAAAAAGCTGTCGAAAACAGGTCGTAAAATTTAATTATTTAAACTAAACGAAGGTGCTAATATATATGGGTTTAGTTTTTAAAGCGAACCAAAACAGACCAAAAAACTTAAAAGGTATGTTCACATTTTAAAACGAACCAAACCGACCCGTTACGAATGATTTAGTTTTGGTTTGGTTTTCGGTTTTCATGGTTTTGGTTTATCGGGCCTCTAAATAAAAATGAATAATAAAAGTTAAGTTAAGATTTGTTTTGCAATTTTATATGTATAGACATAAACTGACTGTTAAACAGAACCGAAACAGAAACAGACTGTTAAAAAATCAAAACAGAATCAGTTAAAAAATCGTTGGTTTGGTACTTTGGTTTTCACTGTTTGAGTTTATCGGGCCTTTAAATAAAAATTAAATTAAGATTTTAATTTAAAAATCCTGTTTAAATAAAAAACATAAAAAAAGCTGCCGAAAACAGGTCGTAAAACTGAATTATTTAAACTAAATGAAGATGCCAATATATATGGGTTTAGTTTTTAAAGCGAACCAAAACAGACCCAAAACAGAAAAGGTATGTTCAGATTTTAAAACGAACCAAACCGACCTGTTACGAACGATTTAGTTTTGGTTTGGTTTTCGGTTTTCATGGTTTGGGTTTATCGGTCCTCTAAATAAAAATGGATAATAAAAGTTAAGTTAAGATTTGTTTTGCATTTTTATATGTATAGACATAAACTGACTGTTAAACAGAAACAATCTGTTAAACCGAAACAAAATAGCCTGTTAAACCAAAAGAGAAACAGACTGTTAAAAAATAGAAACAGAAACAGTTAAAAAATCGTTGGTTTGGTAGTTTGGTTTTCACTGTTTGGGTTTATCGGGCCTTTAAACAAAAATTAAATTAAGATTTTAATTTAAAAATCCTGTTTAAATAAAAAACATAAAAAAAGCTGTCGAAAACAGGTCGTAATACTGAATTATTTAAACTAAATGAAGGTGCTAATATATATGGGTTTAGTTTTTAAAGCGAACCGTAACAGACCCAAAAACTGAAAAGGTATGTTCAGATTTTAAAACGAACCAAACCGACCCGTTACGAACTATTTAGTTTTGGTTTGGTTTTCGGTTTTCATGGTTTGGGTTAATCGGGCCTCTAAATAAAAATGAATAAAAAAAGTTAAGTTAAGATTTGTTTTGCATTTTTTTATGTATCTGTTAAACCGAAACAGAAACAGCCTGTTAAACCGAAAGAGAAACAGCCTGTTAAAAAATAGAAACAGAAATAGTTAAAAATCGTTGGTTTGGTACTTTGGTTTTCACGGTTTGGGTTTATCGGGCCTCTAAATAAAAATAAAATTATGATTTTAATTTAAAAATCCTGTTTAAATAAAAAACATAAAAAAGCTGTCGAAAACAGGTTTTAAAACTGAATTATTTAAACTAAATGAAGGTGCTAATATATATGGGTTTAGTTTTTAAAACAAACCAAAACAGACCCAAAACTGAAAAGGTATGTTCAGATTTTAAAGCGAACCAAACCGGCCCGTTACGAACGATTTAGTTTTGGTTTGGTTTCGGTTTTAACAGTTTGGGTTAATCGGGCCTCTAAATAAAAATGTATAATAAAAGTTAAGGTAAGATTTGTTTTGTATTTTTATATGTATATACATAAACAGACTGTTAAACCGAAACAGAAACAGCCTGTTAAACCGAAACCGAAACAGACTGTTAAAAATAGAAACTGAAACAGTTAAAAAATCGTTGGTTTGGTACTTTGGTTTTCACGGTTTGGGTTTATCGGGCCTTTAAATAAAAATTAAATTAAGATTTTAATTTAAAAATCCTGTTTAAATAAAAAACATAAAAAAAAGCTGCCGAAAACAGGTGGTAAAACTGAATTATTTAAACTAAATGAAGGTGCTAATATATATGGGTTTAGTTTTAAATCGAACCGAAACAGACCCAAAAACTGAAAAGGTATGTTCAGATTTTAAAACGAACCAAACCGACCCGTTACGAATGATTTAGTTTTGGTTTGGTTTTCGATTTTCATGGTTTGGGTTTATCGGGCCTCTAAATAAAAATGAATAAAAAAAGTTAAGTTAAGATTTGTTTTGCATTTTTATATTTATAGACATAAACTGACTGTTAAACAGAAACAATCTGTTAAACCGAAACAGAAACAGCCTGTTAAACCGAAAGAGAAACAGCCTGTTGAACCGAAAGATAAACATCCTGTTAAAAAATAGAAACAGAAACAGTTAAAAAATTGTTGGTTTGGTACTTTGGTTTTCACGGTTTGGGTTTATCGGGCCTTTAAACAAAAATTAAATTAAGATTTTAATTTAAAAATCCTGTTTAAATAAAAAACATAAAAAAAGCTGTCGAAAACAGGTCGTAATACTGAATTATTTAAACTAAATGAAGGTGCTAATATATATGGGTTTAGTTTTTAAAGCGAACCGTAATAGACCCAAAAACTGAAAAGATATGTTCAGATTTTAAAACGAACCAAACCGACCCGTTACGAACTATTTAGTTTTGGTTTGGTTTTCGGTTTTCATGGTTTGGGTTAATCGGGCCTCTAAATAAAAATGAATAAAAAAAGTTAAGTTAAGATTTGTTTTACATTTTTTTATGTATCTGTTAAACCGAAACAGAAACAGCCTGTTAAACCGAAAGAGAAACAGCCTGTTAAAAAATAGAAACAGAAATAGTTAAAAAATCGTTGGTTTGGTACTTTGGTTTTCACGGTTTGGGTTTATCGGGCCTCTAAATAAAAATAAAATTATGATTTTAATTTAAAAATCCTGTTTAAATAAAAAACATAAAAAAAGCTGTCGAAAACAGGTTTTAAAACTGAATTATTTAAACTAAATGAAGGTGCTAATATATATGGGTTTAGTTTTTAAAACAAACCAAAACAGACCCAAAACTGAAAAGGTATGTTCAGATTTTAAAGCGAACCAAAACGGCCCGTTACGAACGATTTAGTTTTGGTTTGGTTTCGGTTTTAACATTTTGGGTTAATCGGGCCTCTAAATAAAAATGTATAATAAAAGTTAAGTTAAGATTTGTTTTGTATTTTTATATGTATATACATAAACAGACTGTTAAACCGAAACAGAAACAGCCTGTTAAACCGAAACCCAAACAGACTGTTAAAAATAGAAACAGAAACAGTTAAAAAATCGTTGGTTTGGTACTTTGGTTTTCACGGTTTGGGTTTATCGGGCCTTTAAATAAAAATTAAATTAAGATTTTAATTTAAAAATCCTGTTTAAATAAAAAACATAAAAAAAAGCTGCCGAAAACATGTGGTAAAACTGAATTATTTAAACTAAATGAAGGTGCTAATATATATGGATTTAGTTTTTAAAGCGAACCGAAACAGTCCCAAAAACTGAAAAGGTATATTCAGATTTTAAAATGAACCAAACCGACCCACTAAGAACGATTTAGTTTTGGTTTGGTTTTCGGTTTTCATGGTTTGGTTTTATCGGGCCTCTAAATAAAAATGAATAATAAAAGTTAAGTTAAGATTTGTTTTGCATTTTTATATGTATAGACATAAACAGACTGTTAAACAGAAACAATCACTTAAACCGAAACAGAAACAGCATGTTAAACCGAAACAGAAACAGACTCTTACAAAAAGTAGAAACAGAAACAGTTAAAAAATCGTTGGTTTGGTACTTTGGTTTTCACGGTTTGGGTTTATCGGGCCTTTAAATAAAAATTAAATTAAGATTTTAATTTAAAAATCCTGTTTAAATAAAAAACATAAAAAAAAGCTGTCGAAAACAGGTCGTAAAATTTAATTATTTAAACTAAACGAAGGTGCTAATATATATGGGTTTAGTTTTTAAAGCGAACCAAAACAGACCAAAAAACTTAAAAGGTATGTTCACATTTTAAAACGAACAAAACCGACCCGTTACGAATGATTTAGTTTTGGTTTGGTTTTCGGTTTTCATGGTTTGGGTTTATCGGGCCTCTAAATAAAAATGAATAAAAAAAGTTAAGTTAAGATTTGTTTTGCATTTTTATATTTATAGACATTAACTGACTGTTAAACAGAAACAATCTGTTAAACCGAAACAGAAACAGCCTGTTAAACCGAAAGAGAAACAGCCTGTTGAACCGAAAGATAAACATCCTGTTAAAAAATAGAAACAGAAACAGTTAAAAAATTGTTGGTTTGGTACTTTGGTTTTCACGGTTTGGGTTTATCGGGCCTTTAAACAAAAATTAAATTAAGATTTTAATTTAAAAATCCTGTTTAAATAAAAAACATAAAAAAAAGCTGCCGAAAACAGGTGGTAAAACTGAATTATTTAAACTAAATGAAGGTGCTAATATATATGGGTTTAGTTTTTAATGTTGGAATTACGTATGCCCGAGACACATACTTATACTAATGTGGCTAACTGTGTTTGATCCAAGTCGGGTCATACCCAATAACAAGCTAGACAACACCAAATGTATTCTTTAATGATTTGATCATTTAAACGAATACCGAACACTACGTGTTTAGAAAATTGGTTTTCTAAACAAACACACTTGATAATTTAAATAAATTATCTGGATAATTTATTTATATAAATTAATTATTTAATTGGTTAAATAATTAAGATAGCATGCATGATTTATAAAATTATTTTTATAAAGTATAAGATGGAGATGGAGATGTTTTAATTGTTAAAACAAAAACAAAAAAAAAAAAAAAACAAAACAAAACCGGCCACCCATGTGGGGTGGTGGTTTTACCCAATCAAATGCCTTGTCTCCATGTGATGACAAGTTGATTTATCTCCACATCCAAGACATGCAATTGTATCTTTAAATTTTGAATTTTTCAAGTGTTGAATTAAGTTCATACTCTCTCTCTCCCTCTCAAAACTCATGTTAGGACCGATCGGGAGACGGTTTCCCAACGATTCTCGGGGGCAACGTGTTAGAGTGCGGAATCCTACTAACACGGCGACTCGGTGGTAATCAACGACACAAACGGTAGCAATTCCTAGGATGATATGACGACCAGGTGCGGAGGAAAGGACCGAAGGGGTTGACGGGCAGAGAGGATTTCCGGGGAACAGGTCGGCTGTGTATGTGTGTTATGTGTGCTCTGTCCCTCTGAAAATCCCTAAGTAACGTTTATATATCGAAGACTCATTCGATCGGATGAGTCTCTCATTCGATCGAGTGAAGCTTTGTTCGATCGAATGAGCCTGGTTCGATCGAATCAACCTTTTGTTCGATCGAACCAGTTTTCGTTTGACATTTACAATACGTTAACTAGGTTTCACTATCTTTAGTCTCACGCCGACCTACCCTGATAGAACTGGGGACATATATATGACATTTCATGTCCTAACAAACTCCCCCTTGGAGCCAGTTCTATTTATGTTTTAACCAATCGAGATTTCTTGCTCGACTGCAACTCCCCCTTGGAGTTATCTCTCCCTCTCTGTTCTCAAAGCTAGTGGTGCCCTCATTGCATCCACCAAACTCCTGTCTTCATGGAGTTATCTCACGATCCAATGGTGCAGTCCGTCAGACTTACCATAGGTTCCACATATCATGAGATGCTGTCAAATGGAATATAAGATTAACATTTAAGCACAGTTGTAGTAGATTATCAAACATGAAAGTAAAGCATAATCTAGCACAATATTCCAAAGTATATTAAAATCACTCCAAAAACAATTACAACCAGAAGATAAAACTTTGAATTACAAAGAAACCAAATAAACAAAACATATAACAATTAATCACTGGTTCCCTGTGTATATTTCTTCTGTTGTTCCTTCCAGTTAGATCCTGCATGTATGTCATAGGCAAAACAGATCCTAATGACATTTCTGTACTTTAGCGCTTGCTCCATGTCATCGGGGGCATAAAGAATTTCTGTCTTGTATAGAGTAAAAACATCCTCCCTTGACAAGTTGGTGAGCCACATAGGATCAAAAATGCGGATTGTGCTCCAATTACCATTGTCGTTGAGCACTATAACTGCTTCATGTAGTCTTCCGTCGTAGTACCAATGCCTGAACGATTTGTAGAAGTCCTGCTTCATCTTTCGTAGCGGAATCTTCTTCATTGTAAGTGGTGGCATGTACTTCAAAATGACTTTCGGCCTGTTGGTGATCGGATCGATCTCCTTTTTACTTGTATAACGCTTTGGCCTTTGCGGTGTAATCAATCTCCATTTTGAGTTGTATTCCTTTCGTAATACACTCTGATAGTACGATGCGAATGGAGATGAGCTTGCGTATAGCATGTCCAGGTAATTAAGACGATTAAGATCGTAAGTTGGAAGAGTCTTCAAGTCTGTGATTCGTTGATAGTACTCAACCCCCTTTTCCCTTTTGACAGCTACGCAGTTCAGGTCTTTCAGACACGCCCAAGCTAGGATTTCTCCAGAGGTTCTCCGACCCTTAGTATCATATGACTTTGTGTGAGGAATGGTCGGTTTCGCTTGGCGTTTAGACCTGATCTTTTCAAGAATAGCATTGAACGCTTTCTTGCATTCTTCTGTTTTGTCTTTAAATTCGGCTTGATCGGCTTCAGACGGCTGTTTCATAGCATTTGACCTTTCGTCAGCCTTCTTCTGCACTTCCTCCTCGTTTACGTTTTGAAAGAAGCTTGATGAGTTGGGAATATCGTCAGTTTGCGACGTGTAGTACTCAGGATATTCTTCCCTTGTCAAGTCTTCTATTTCGACATCTTCGAAGTGAGGAGGATCGACTTGTGTCGGATCAGCGGCCGTCGGTGATGGTGAGTCGGTTGAAGCAGCTGCAGCAGATGTGGATTCTGTTGAAGGCAAGGCCAGAACTTTGCCTGTTTCTTCGTTTGAAAACTCGAACATTTGCTCTAGCTCTTCTTCCGTGAAATTGTGCGAAATCTCACCTTCTTCCAAGTCTCCACTTGAGAAGATTTGCTGTTCATCTGGGTTGTCCAAGAGATACGTGAAAAACTCCGCTGCTGTTTTTGACTGCAGCGGTTGGACATTTGATGTATCAGCATCACCTGCTTGATTAATAATCATAACACAGTAACAAAAAAAATTTTTTTTTTAAATAAACATATGTAATATCATAAACGTTAAGTACAAAACAATTACATATGACAATGGAATATAAATAAGGATTACAAGATTTAAACATTAAAATCCTCACTACATTCACTCAAAAATCACTCAGTTACCTTCACCTTCATCATCATCTGAGTTCAGCTCGTCGGTGTCCACATCAACATTAGCTGGACCTTCCAGACGAAGAACGTCTCCTTTAAGCTCAGTCACCTTAGCTTCAAGGTTTCTGTTTGACTCCACAAGGCTTTTATTGGACTCTACCAGGCTTTGATTTGACTCTTTGAGCTCTGTGATAGCAGATCCCTGTTCAGCAACAGTAGCAGTGAGCTGAGTGTTCTCAATCTTCAACCTGTCGTTGTCAGCTTGAAGTTGAGCCATTTGTTCATCTCTGATTCTGTTATGCTCTTCCTGCTGTGTCCTGAACATGAACATCTGCATCATCGCCTTGTGCAGGTCGGCAATTTCAGAAGCGACCTTGGGAGGGAGGGAGATCTCCTGTTGAGGTTGAGGAGGAGGTGGCGGTGCGGACTGAGGTGTTGGAGGAGGAGCTTGTTGTGCTGGAGGAGCAGTAGAAGAGGTCCCAACTGATGGTAACATTGCGGGACGAGGTTGGCTGGGAAATAAATTCCTGTACTTTCGAGTAACCTTCCTCTTTTGTCTCTTCGCCGGCCTTTCTTCACCTGTCGGTTGATCAGCAGGCTGCTCCTCAAACACTACTTCTTCACCGGTTTCCAAATCTTCAACATTTAAGTAGGTATCAGCTTCCTTCTCTGCATCAGTCCTGGTGTCCTCAGGGACTACTTCCTCTTCAGTGTCTGATTCATCACTGGTTTTCTGATACGGAAGGTCCTCGACATCTGAGTCACTTGAGGTGTTCCTCCACTTCCTCTTTGGTGGAGCCTGATAAAACGGATTCGCCACATGCCCAAAACAACGTTTGTGTGGGGGCCTTGTTGGACGATCCTTGTACGACTTGAGACGGTTCAAAGTCTCATTCTTCATGTGGTCTAGCTTTACCACATCTCCGTCATTCTCTTTCAACAGCCCCGGTGCCTGGTCATCAACTATCATCTGCACAAACCTCGGGTACCGTAGAAACTTCTCACCCGCCCCTTGTTTTATGGTGATGTTTTCCACCATGTGACTGAATGTCATTTGAGAGAAATTGAAGGGGCGGTTCATCACGAGTGCTGCCACGGTGAATTGCATGCTCTCCCTTATCTTATCAAAACTTGTACGTTGAGGACCCAGACAGTGCATCACCACGTGCGCCAGATATTTGAATTCTGGGCACAAATTTGCTTTGAGAAGCAGACCGGCATTGAGATCGCCGTCATACTTCATGCGTGCGAAACATCCTCTCGTTGCTGCAGGATGTAATGTGGTCGGGTCAGAGTCTGTATCTGCAAACCCGCAGACATCTCTAAGAATCTGGGCAGAAACAACAATTTGATGCCCTCGGACTGTGGAGCGTATCACCGACGGCTCGACGGACTTGTCGTGCGTGGCGTTTCTCCAAAACTCCTGTTGAACCGACATTATCGGCTCAACGATCCTTGAGATAGGAATGAAGATCCTTGACCTCTTTAAAAACTTAATCATCTGCGCAAAGTCCTTGCCGTGACTTGATTTTTCATCTAAAAATGCCACAATGTTGTGTTTGATCGACGTTTTGTACGGAGCAATAACCTGTGCAGCTTCAGCCATTGAATCTGTATACATAGACATGTTAAAACAGACAGATATCTAAAAGACTGAATTTGTAAAAAAAAATTTTTTTTTTTTTTTTTTTTTTTTTTTTTTTTTTTTTTTTTTTTTTTTTTTTTTTTTTTTTTAACTTCTGGACTGGTTCGATCGAATTATAAAGGATTCGATCGAATGAACTAATCATCCGATCGAGTGAGACATATATTCGATCGATTTAGACTGGTTCGATCGAATGGACTCATTCGATTCCTTCAACCAGAACCCAGATTTCAACGAGACCCGAATCGGTTTTTCGACCGATTAACCACAATCAACATGTGCGAAACATTGAAAGATGTTGTTTACATGTTTTCCAATGACCCTCATGACCCGAAAACTAAAAAAAAACTCAGTTTTATTGTCGGGACCGTTTCCGACACCAAAAACGGCCCGAAAACCTATCGAAACGCGGACGAAAATCAATAAAACTTACATTTTTGAAATCTACGCGAAAAAGTGAATAAACTGGTCGGATCAAAAAGAGGTTTTAGCACGATCGATTTTGAGAGGGAAATTTCAAATTCTTTTCGGATGAAAATGTCCGATCGAATGACTTCTGCTATTTATACAGATTTTTGACTCATCCGATCGAATAAACTTGTTCGCTTGACTCATCCGATCGAATGAGACACACAATTCGATCGGATGGATTTCTTCCCTCAAACTGATTTTTCACAATAACTTATCCGATCGATTTGGCACATTCGATTGACTGACTCGATCGAATGGCTACATGTTCGATCGAATGAGGAAAAGTTTTAGAAAAATTTGACTTTTAAACTTCTTATTCCCCGTCATCGATTACGGTGCTTTTGAACCTGCAAGAAAACTTAAACTTTTGACGTTTGGTTAGTTAGCATAGAAATTTTCCGATTTTGTGAGCTCAGTTCCTGTAGAACATAAAGATCATAAAACGTTAGTAAACACACAGAAAATATCAGGTCCAACCAACTTCGGTTTTATTGCAACTTCTTCCTTCTCTCATTACACACTTGGTTGCGCAGATAAACGTTTAGCAACCTGCATGAGTTTTTCTTTCATTCCTACACACTGAATAAACATTTAGTAGGAACAGACAGGGATCAGACTACCTGTCACAATGATTTCTCATCGACTTTCAAACATTAAGAATAAAATAAAATAACCAAAAATAAAATCTTAA
The DNA here is from genome assembly GCF_021521415.1 of Bidens hawaiensis. NCBI lineage: Eukaryota > Viridiplantae > Streptophyta > Magnoliopsida > Asterales > Asteraceae > Bidens > Bidens hawaiensis. The sequence continues at coordinate 461,408 of NW_027491660.1, read as the reverse complement.
TTATTTATTTACAGGGAGGGACAGGGATCAGACTACCTGTCACAATGATTTCTCATCGACATTAAAGCAGAATAAAATTAAAGAAAAATTAATTCAGAATAAAAATGTTTTTGAATTTTTGTCTTGTTTCTTTTTATAATATTCAAACTGAAATAAACATCTGTACAAAAAAAATTTAAAACACATTATTTTTGGTTGAGAAGGATCTATAATAAGAAATCATACAGACGTATATGACTATCTACTGAGACTTTTTGAGATTTTTTTTTTTTTTTTTTAATATACGAAGTTGAACAAGACATAATGAATATTCTTTTTGTGAGAAAGATCCGAACAGGAATCATACTAATTAAGTGACTGTCACATAGATCCGTGTTGAGCTGTATTATGACATAAAGAAACAGGTTATGAGCATGAAAATAACTTAAAATGGTTTTCATCGTTTCTGTGATACGAGTTAGGTTCAATTATGTCTCAAAATTTAAGTGAATAACAACTCAGAGATTATGATGCCTCCTATCTATTCTCAAAGCGTATTTGGCTTTCCCCAAGTCACCCCGAATTGACTTTGACCCATAGTGTCTGATTAAGGTTGTAAGTGTCTTCATCTGCTTCCCGTTTTCTTTCTTACTCCATGATTGAGAAGTCTTGACATTGTTAACTCTAGAATGTTTCAATAACTCATAAAGAATAATTTTTTTTTTTTTTTTTTTTTTTTTTTTTTTTTTTTTTGTGAATGTTACATAGACTTCAGAGTAGTAAAACAATTGCAAGTCCCGAATCTGGATCACTGCAGTTTCTTCATGCACTATCTTTACGGGAATCAGAACACTTATGGGCTCGTGTATGACTGGGTAATCGCTTTTCTGCCTATCATTCGGAAAGATATATATGAAGACAAACAAAACTCTTAAGGAGTTTCCACGTAAAATCGAGTAGATTTAGTTTGTATCACATCTACTTTTACGCACCATAAAAAGCTACCATGACACACAATGACTGTTCTAAAGCCTTTTAAGCCTAATAACTTCACTAGTTAAGCACACAGAATCAGTATATCTATCATTTTCCAAGGTTGGATCAATTTCTCATTTTCTGAATATAAATGAATGTCTTTAAAAAAACGTTTAAATTATTTCGCCCCGATCAAGTCAAAGTCTTCAGGTAAACGGCTATCCTGAAGATCCAATGGATCAACTGGACCGACCACATACGAGTATGTGTCCTTCTAACTAAGTATAACCGACTATTTTTCAGCGAAAGAATAAAAACCATCAAAACCCGCCCCGATCACTTTCAGTCATCTGGTTAATGGCTATCCTCATAATCTACTAGTAGAAATAAGGACCAAAACACATCCGAAAATGTGTCCATCAAACTGAGGTAACCGACATAATTTTAAGCGATAGTGATGTATAAAAATTTAATATAAGAAAAATGAAAATAAGCTGTACAGAAATAGCAAATCTTTTTGATGTCTCAGTATGATAGCGTCTGTGTACTATCACCTTTCTTGTAACAAGATCAACTTCTCAAAATTTTGAAAAATTTTTTAATGTTTTTGGGTTTTTTTATTTTATATTGTTTTTGGTTTTTCTTGAACCTTTTCTCCCCCTAGAATTTATAAAAAACAAAATCTTTTTGGATTTTTTTTTTAAATTTTTAAGAAAAGAAAAATGAAAACAATTTAAATGATATCTTCAGGAACATCATCTGATATACGTTTAACGCCGTTGATCTCTAGTAAATATAAAAACCGTGGTTTATCAAATGCTTTAGTGAAGAGATCAGCGCGTTGTTCCTGAGTGGGGATTTTTATCACATCGATTAACTTCTTTTCGTAGCAGTCACGAAGGAAGTGATATCGAATTTCGATGTGCTTCGTTTTGCTAAAATGAACCGGATTTTTGGTAATTGAAATTGCAGCAGAATTATCAATATATATGGGAGTAGTAGAGCATTCAATACCGTAGTCACGCATTTGTTGCTGAATCCAAATAACTTGAGAACAGCAACTGGCAGCCGCAATATATTCCGCCTCAGCTGTTGAAGTGGAGACTGACGTCTGCTTTTTGCATTGCCACGTTACTAAACGACTTCCAAAGAACTGACATCCTGCTGTTGTTGATTTGTAATCGAGTTTACAACCACCATAATCCGAATCACTATACGCATGAAGATCAAAGTTGTCATCATAAGGATACCAAAGACCCCAATCTGGAGTACCCTTCAGATAACGCAAAATTCTTTTGACTGCAATCAGATGGGAGACCTTCGGCTTTGACTGGTAACGTGCACAGAGACACGTAGCAAACATTATGTCTGGCCGAGAAGCAGTCAGGTACATTAGAGATCCGATGATCCCTCTATAGTGAGTTGGATTGATCAATTCACCCTTCTCGTCAGGATTAATCCCGTGATTAACCTCTAAAGGAGTTCTCTGTGAAGAAGAACTCAACATCTCAAACCGTTTCAAGATGTCATTGACGTATTTTGTCTGGTGAATGAAGATACCGGAATCTTTTTGATCAACTTGAAGTCCTAAGAAGAACTTCATCTCACCCATGGAGCTCATTTCAAATTTTTCTTTCATCACTTGTTCGAACTCCTTACAAAGTGTTTTATTCGTGGACCCGAAGATGATGTCGTCCACGTACACTTGTACCATAATTAGATCTCCTTCTTTTTCTTTTGTGAATAGCGTGCAGTCAATGGTTCCCCTTCTAAACCCGTTGTTCAGAAGGTGTTTGGATAGTTCTTTATACCAAGCTCTCGGGGCTTGGTGAAGACCGTACAAAGCCTTGTTGAGCAGATAGGCTTTGTCCTTGTGATATGGGTCTTCAAAACCTGGAGGTTGTGCCACATATACGGTCTCTTCGATGTGACCGTACAAAAAGGCACTCTTGACGTCCATCTGATATACTTTGAATTTCTTGAAAGATGCATACGCCAAGAACATCCGGATTGCCTCCAAACGAGCAACCGGAGCATATACCTCATTGTAGTCTAGGCCTTCGATTTGCCTAAACCCTTGGACCACCAGCCGGGCTTTGTTGCGAACAATCACTCCACGATCGTCACGTTTACATTTTAGTACCCACTTAGTGCCAATTTTCTTCTGACCTTTGGGGAGATCCACCAGCTTCCACACACCAAGTCTTTTAAACTGCAATAATTCCTCTTGCATGGCTGTGACCCAGTTGGGATCTTTCAGCGCATCGGTGGTGCTGTGTGGTTCTTCTTGTGCTAAGAAGCATTCATGGGCATTAAGAGCAACTAATCCTGACTCCATCATTTCTGTGTAGAGACCAAAATTCAGCTGTCGACGAGTTTTGACACCCTGTTGAATGTCCCCTATAATATTGTCTTGTGGATGATCACGTTCAGTCCTAACAACCGGATTGTCAGGAACGACAACATTTTGTTCCAAGTTTGTTAAGTTCGGCTCAGGAACTGGAGCGGTTTGTTCCATGTTGTTTGTGTTCAGCTCAGGAACTGGAGCGAATTGTGGTGCTGCCTCTGAAGTAGACGTTAGAGGCGGATCTGTGATAGACACATCTTGATTTGACGAGGACGGTTGTGAAATAACATGTGTCGGTGCCGGTCGTACAAAGTCTGTTGGTGTTTCATCTTCAGATTCGGAATCAGATGACTCAAGAACTTGTTCTGTTGACTCTGTGGAAGAAGACGTTGACGGACCAGGATGAGATGAGCGTTGCTGTGATTCATCAGGAGGTGCATTTTGCGCCTCATACATCATTTGAATAGCAACATCATTCAGATTGAATGACTTGACCCATTTGTCAAAGTCAAACAACCAGTCTTCACCTGTCCCTTTGGCTGGTTCTGTGTAGCGTTGAACATCGACGTGGTACCATTCTTCAACCAATTTTGTTGATCGGTTGTAGACCCTTTTGAGAGGAACGCTATAACCCAGAAAGTAACCCTTAATAATCTTCTCCTCGAACTTGTTATCAACTTGCCTTTTGAGTAACGTGCAAAGAGCCCCAAATGGTTCCAGGTGCTCTAAGTTAGGCCTTCGACGTTGAAGAAGCTCGAAACTAGTCTTGCCGTGGCGCTTGACAATGCCAACCCGATTCAGTGTGAAACAGGCGTTGGCAATTGCCTCATTCCAAAACGTGACTGGCAACACTGAGTCAGCTAACATGGTTCTTGCTGTCTCGATTAACGTACGGTTTTTCCTTTCAGCAACCCCGTTCATTTGTGGAACATACGGAGCACTGAATTCTTGAACGATGCCTTTTTCTTTGCAGTAAGTATCAACGTTTGCGTTCTTAAACTCTGTACCGTTATCTGACCGAATTCTTCGAACCTTCAGCTTGTATTGCGACTCAAGAGTCGTGACTAGCAGACTAATACACCCAAAAGTTTCAGACTTCGCTTTTAGGAAAAACACCCATGAGAATCTTGAATATTCATCAGTGACCACTAGACAGTATGAGTGCCCAGCAATACTTTTGACGCTGATTGGGCCAAAAAGATCCATATGTAGAAGTTCCAACGGCATATCAATGGAGTGGAAACTCTTAGACTTGTGGGACCTTTTTCGTTGTTTTCCGGCTTTACACTGAACGCATGAATCAGGGAGATGAAAACTTCTTAGATTGACTCCCTCAACCATTCTATTGTGCACCAGCTTGTTCATGTTCCTGACGTTTATGTGTCCCATCCGTTTATGCCAAATGACAGTATCACGTTCGGATGCCTTGGACACAAAACATGTTGCAGTTGGAGATGATGACCCTGCCTTAGCCATATCCAGAATGTAGAGATCACTCTGGCGTGCGGCTGACATTAGAACTTTGTCTTCAGGAAAGTTGACGTCCTTAGACAAGATGTGGCAGTCTCGTTCATCAAACAATACTTTGAAACCTTTGTCGCAGATTTGACTTATGGACAACAGGTTGTTCTCCAACTCTTTGATGAAATTAACTTTCTCAAACGAAACTCGCCCATTAGACACAATTCCTTGGGCCGTGATAAAACCTCCTTGATTTCCTGCAAAGGAAACTGCACCTCCTTTTATTTGTCTGACATTTGAAAGAAGATTCATGTTTCCAGTCATGTGCCTGGAAGCTCCTGAGTCTATGATCCACATGTTGAATCTTGGATCATATAGAGCAACCTGCACACAAAGACAAAAGGTTTAAATATCATTGGAAACCCAAGCCCTTAAGGTCTTGGGTTTTCCATCTTCATCACGAATGAACAATTCAATCCATTTACCCTCATTAACACTGTTTTCAGATTTGACGTTGTTATCAACAGTGTTAGTTTTCTTTGGTTTCCAAAAGTCAGTCTTCTTCTCAACATGTTTGAGATAGCTGGTTGAAGACTGGGTTTCACTTGTCGAAGTGGAAACCTTTGAAACTGATGGGTTTGAGAATTGGTGTGGTGAGGTTGGCTGAGGTTTCCGAGGAGAAACCGACCTCGGTGTGTGAAACCGTTCTTGACCTTGAATGTCAATGGTCGGTCTCCTCCTAGGAGGTGACTTGACATACCTCGGATCCGGAGTCGATATGTACTGCTTAGGATCCGTGTACTTATAGCAAAATCTTGCTATATGCCCTACCTCTCCACACGAAAAACAGTAGTTTCTCCCCCTTTGACTTGGTGGAGAGAAATAACTCTGGTTTTGTCTGTTATCATAGTACCCCCTGGATTTGACATTTTGGGGTGGAGTTTGTCTAGGAGGGTGTTTTGGGAAATTATGTTTTTCATTAACGTTACCCTCCTTTACAAACTGGGTACTATGTTCCACATAGACTTTCTCAGATTTAGGATTAAACTTTTTCTTCTGAGAACTTCTTGTTGTTGTTGCCTTTGACTTAGATGGTGGTGGGCCCGATTTAGTTGTAGAACCTAAGTCTGTGGCATCAACATTTTGTTTGGACTCAGGAGCCGGGTCAATGACTTCTTTACCCTTAGACTTAGAAATTTGGTTTGTGTCCTCGGGTATATAATCATTTGATTCATCATCCGGCACAGCTCCTGGTGTGCTTGCAAATTGATTCAGGATCGGGGGTGGGACATTGTTGTATCCCACTCCTTTTTCCTTTTTGCCTCGGAACTCGGGAATAATGTGTTCTAATAAATAAGATGAATTTGAATAACTTTTTAATTTGAAATTTAATGATTCAAAATCAGCTTTCAAGTTTTCCAATTCTTTTTTCAAAACATTATTCTTATTTATGTGAAAATTGATAGAATCTTGTTGATTAAGAACACATATTTCAAGTTCCTTGTTCTGACGCTTAAGGCCATCAATCTTTTCTTTAAAAACAGACTCTTTCTGCTTCCAAGCCTTATTCTGTGCAAGCGCGTCAGTCAGTTCCATTAAAGATCTTGAGGCTGCTTGTTTGTAAGCCTCGAGATCTTCAATTCTCTCTTTTAGAGATTGAATTTCTTGTTCATACAACTCACATTTTAAGCATTTAACATTTACAGATTTAGGAGTTGAAGGGTTAGAACTTACCTTGGCATTTGATGAAGTGTCTGCCATGAACGCGGAGCATAGTTTCCCCGCTCTACCCAAAAACGATGGAGAAGTTACTTTAATTTCTGCTTCTTTGACTTCTTCATCCTTAGCAGTCTCCTTGTGAATTGTTGAACTTTGAGATGTTTGAGGAGTGTTTGACTCGTTCTCATGATCCTCTTTCATCTCCGTAACTACCACTTCAGCCTCTGCATCTACTACTTGAACTTCAGTAGCTGGTTCCTCGACTATATATGCTTCGTTTTTCGAGGAAACCACAGACCCAGAATCTGAGTCTCCATCTAGATCAGCCATATTTATGTTGAAGTTCCAAGTTTCACCCTCATCTCCTTGAACTGCAAGAGCAGTTTCATTGTTGATGTTGTTGGTTGCTGTTGGGTTTTGAGGGACCAGTTGTCTCTCAAGATTGACATTTGCAGCAGCAGCCGTAGGAGTGGATGTTGAAGAAGTGGTTCGGAAAGGGTATTGATGACCTTCCCGTCTGGGCTTCGAACACTCCTTGGCGAAGTGACCAAGTTCACCACAGTTGTAACATTTGACTTTGTTTTTGTCAAAGCCGAACTTGGATTTGTTGTTGATAGTGAGGGCCTGACCGGTTTTCTTTGTCCATTTCTTGGCCCTTCGGAACGCACTGCCAAGTGCCCACATAATATCTATGCGTTCCATGTCGTCTTCATCCAATTGTTCGTAGTCATCGCTGTCCAGATGACTATTTCCCAACTTTCCAGCTACCATCAAACTGTATGACTCTATAATCGTACCCAGAGTTGCCATGTGTTCTTTGGCAACCTCAACAGTTACAGCTCCCAAGCCCTCTGTATTTAACGTTGCTTTTTCCATGGGCTTGGTTCCGGAGTTTGTACTTGCATTACCGGGAGTTGACGGTGGTGGAACAGACGATCTTGTTTCAGTCCCCTTTGAATTCGACACTGAGGAGACGAAAGCAGTCTTGATCGGTGCATGATCATTTACATCTGACAACGGAGATTTTGACATGTATAACGATTTGTCAGGTGTTGATCTTGGCTTTCTTGAGGAGGCTCTCAGTTCAGCATCCTCTTGTCTGATCTCTTTAATGAAATCAGAGAGAAGAATTGTTTCGAGTTGGTGACTTCTTCTCATCACCGTTAGAAAGGTGCTCCAACTGGGTGGGAGACCTTGTGCTAGACATCTCACTTTCTCAGTGCCAGTAGTTCTAACGTTGTAGGCCTTGAGCTCAGACATGAGATGATAAAATCTCGACAGCAGTGACTCGATATCTTCTCCTGATTCCGGACCAAACAAATCGAATTCACGCTTTAGTTCCCTAGCGTGAATATCTCTCAGTGAATCCGACCCTTCACATCTTTCAACCAAGGCGTTCCATAGTGTTGACGCTGTAGTGAATTGGTTGAACTGGTGAAACAAATCGCTGGAAAGGGCTTGTGATAGTAGTGAGAAAGCCTTCTTTTCAGCTTCAAATGCTGTCTTCTGTTCATCAGACAGCCTGAAATAGCTTAAAGCTTCACCATCGTCGTTGGTCGGATGAACCCAAGCTGTTTGAACAGCTTCCCATAATCCAGGATTCACACCGGTTATGTGAATCTGGAATCTAGTCTTCCAAGTGTTGAACTCGTTTAACGCCATTAGCTTAGGAGGCTTGTTATAGCTTCCCGATTCCGAGTCACTTTCGAGGATTGACTGGATCCTCTTGGTTGTGCTTGTACTTGAAGACATGTTTGCTTAACTCCGAGAAGACTGAAAAACACTTAAAATTTGCTAAGTGTTGAAAAAACAGTCTGCTGATCGAATGTGTTGTATTCGATCGGATGAGTGGTCTATTCGATCGGGTGTGAGCTGACTCGATCGAATGTCTGTTTGGGTTAAGGTTCTGGTGTTATGAGGCTGATTCGATCGAATGGGAACTTTTTCGATCGAATAGGGTGTTAGGTTCGGTCGGATAAGTATCTGGTTCGAACGAAACGGGTTGTGTATCTTGTTCGATCGATTGGGAACTAGTTCGATCGAATGGGGTTTTGGTTCGGTTCTGATGTTGACTTAGTCGATCGGATGGGTTATGACAATCGAATTTGACACTGATCGAATGGGTTGATCAAATGGGTGACTAAGTCGATCGGTTGGGTACTGGTTCGATCGAATGATTGGGACTTATTCGATCGAACGAAGGGAGCGTATGTTGAGGCGGGAAAAGCTGGTTCGGTCAACGTTTAAACTTGTTCGATCGAATAGGAGGGCTATTCGATCGAATGGGTTCCAAAAATAGACTGATTCGATCGGGAAATCTGGATTTTCCAAAATTAGAAGATTTTGACGAAAATTCGGATTTTGAAACAAAAACAAGAAATCTTGACGATCGAGGACCACTTTATGACTATTTTTAAACTTATAACATAAACACAACTTAATTCCAACCCAAAAACGGATCAAAACAACCAAAAACTCGAAGAACACGAAGAACGCGAAGAACGTTCTTGACGAAAACCCGAATTTTAACACGAAATCCTTTGATCAAAAACCAAAATATGACAATATTAACTGTTTTTGACACAAAACCGATGAACACAAGACCAAAAACCAAGATTTTACCGGAAATTTTACGTAAAAATAACGAATTTGACTCTAAAAACGCAATTTTTACCACGAATCTACCGAGAATCAAGAACCAAAGGCTCTGATGCCACTTTGTTAGGACCGATCGGGAGACGGTTTCCCAACGATTCTCAGGGGCAACGTGTTAGAGTGCGGAATCCTACTAACACGGCGACTCGGTGGTAATCAACGACACAAACGGTAGCAATTCCTAGGATGATATGACGACCAGGTGCGGAGGAAAGGACCGAAGGGGTTGACGGGCAGAGAGGATTTCCGGGGAACAGGTCGGCTGTGTATGTGTGTTATGTGTGCTCTGTCCCTCTGAAAATCCCTAAGTAACGTTTATATATCGAAGACTCATTCGATCGGATGAGTCTCTCATTCGATCGAGTGAAGCTTTGTTCGATCGAATGAGCCTGGTTCGATCGAATCAACCTTTTGTTCGATCGAACCAGTTTTCGTTTGACATTTACAATACGTTAACTAGGTTTCACTATCTTTAGTCTCACGCCGACCTACCCTGATAGAACTGGGGACATATATATGACATTTCATGTCCTAACAACTCACGGCCCCTTTTGGGCAGAAAATTGGGAGTCTTTGGGAGCTCATATAGTGTTCATAAAATCCTAGCAATTACTTGGTGTTGTCACAAATAGCTTAGGGTATCACACTCTTGAGGTCTTCTTCTTTGGAGGCTTGTCATTCATCCACCATCTCCTTCAACAAATCACTTGTTCTTCTAAAGGTAGAAGAAGGTACAATTTACATTTGTGAGCATCTTGTTCTTGTAATTTTGATCCTTGTTCTTTGGGTTTTAGTTTTAACATAATGGTATGTTCATAACAAGTTTTAAAATCTAAGCTTCCGTTGCGTTTTCATGTTAAATATGGTTAACTTGAACTTTGATAATCTTGTATAAAACCCAACAATGGCATCAAGAGCCGGTTACAAGGACTTATGCTTCTTACATGTTCATAGATTTCGGGTTTTTCATGGGTGAAAAAGGGGTCCGAAATTTTGGTGGATTTTACCCCTCATGGATTTGTAAGATCTTGACATGCATGGAAAGATCTTAGGAAACCATTATTAACATTTGGATGTTGAAAATAAAAAAAAAATAATAAAAAAATTTTGGGCCGTAGCCTCTTGGGGGGGGGGGGGCCGATTTTATTTGGTGATTTTGGGCATTGGTTGCTTAGGTTGCATGCTTAGAACATTTGGTATGTTTGGATGTGTCATAACCGAAACCTAGACCTTGGATGTGTTGATTATGTTTATTATTCAATATGGTTGTAATAATTCATAATCTTAGGCTTGTGTAATTTATTTATTCATAAGTTGGTTTGTAATAAATAGATTAGTTGCATTTTCTTTTTTTTAGAAAAATATGTATTAGGATACATTTTGTAAAAATTGAAGATGCAAGAATTGGTGGATTTGGGCCTTGGACCGAAATTTTGGGCTTGTTGGGCCTCACCGGCCCATCATGGGATTCAAGCCCATTAGGCCCATAAATTTCACTCTTGGGCCCAAGAAGACTTTTGGAAGTTTGGAGCCCATTAACAAGCCCAACAAGAACACAACAACTTGGAAAGGATACTTGAAGCATTTGGATGCAAGGTCAAGTGGGAGTCAACATTCCATCCTTGTGTCATGTTTTGTCCCTTAGGTGTGACTTATGACCTATACTTGTTTCGGCTAACAAGTATGGTCAAACTTAGCGGTTCTCGGTTATGACTATATTTTGCATATGTATGCTTGGTTGTTTGTTTTACTTTATGTAATGTGTGGTTGATAGATATTAGGATATCCAAACCGTCACATAGGAACGACAACAAGCATGAAACGGGTTCTAATATATATTTGGTAATATCGCGTCAATTAGTTTAATTAAATGGGTTTATTAAAACTAAGCGATTACTCACATATAATAAAATTGGTTTTATTATAACTTGAACCTTGAAAATTGGTTTTCAAAATCGCCATATTACTAAATGCATGTTAGGATATGGCATAATGTTTTTCAAACTAGAATATTGGAAAACTTAAAAATCCCTTTTTCATAATTACCAAGGAAACAAGTCTAACACCATCCTTTTGTATGACACTTAACGTATTAGGGAACTTTAAATGGGATAAAGGTCACCTAACCATTTTGAGCAAACTAATATACTTAGGGTAATATTAACATATTTGTGGGATAAAGGTCACCTAACCACTTGTATGTTAATCTTACATGTTTATACAAGTAGGACGACTTGAATTGGAAACCATGTGATAAAGGTCACCTAAGCATGGGGTCCAATGGTGTTGATGGGATAAACATGCCAACACGAAATAAGGATTTCGAATGGTCCCATACCTCTAGAAGTTGCAAAGGGTTGCAATTGTCAAGATTGACTACCTTGTTAAATCAAATAACGGGATAAAGGTCACCTAACCGAAATTTGATTTATCGTTGGATTCTAGAATTTAATTATTATTTTAAAATTTGGAATAAAAGGGTATTAATAATTAAATTGTTTATAATACTAAAATAAAACTTTGTTAAATTTTGTAGATGGCCGCTAACAATGCTAACACCTCTACCCATAACACCCGTAACCTATCCTTAAGAACCATCCTTGAAAAGGATCGTCTAAACCATAATAACTTTATGGATTGGTATCGCAACTTGAGAATAGTTCTCAAACAAGAAGAGATATCATATGTCTTAGACGATCCCATTCCCGACGAGCCTAACGTGGAAGATGAGGAGGCTTATAACGATTGGGTCAACTACACCAAAGATTCGGTGCAAGCCTCTTGCCTCATGTTAGCGACTATGATTCCCGAAATCCAAAAGGATTTCGAGCATCATGGGGCATACGACATGATAACTCAATTGAAGGAAATGTTCCTTCAACAAGCTAGAGCCGAACGTTTCGAAACGGTTCGAGCGTTTCATGCATGTCGTATGGAGGAAACCCAAAGCGTCTCATCTTATGTCCTAAAGATGAAAAGCTACATCGAAAAGCTTCGTAGGTTGAATTGTCCCGTGTCTAATGAGTTGGCTACGGATTTGATCCTCAACTCTTTGACCAAAAGGTTTGAAACCTTTGTCATGAATTATAACATGAATGGATGGGACAAAAGCATTGGTGAGCTTCACGCAATGCTAAGAACGGCCGAAGCGGGAATGGGTAAAAAGGTTTTACCCGTTCTAACAATCGATGAAGGGAAAAGGGGACATAACTCCAAACCCAAAGCAAGTGTTGCTAAGGGCAAGGGCCACGTCCAAGGAAAGGGAAAGAGGAAAGCCATCACGCCCTACAAACCGAAGGAAAAGAAGCAAAAGGTTGCGACGCAAGATCCATGCTTTGAGTGTGGAGAGATAGGTCATTGGAAAAGGAATTGTCCGACCTATCTCAATGCATTAAAAGATAAGAGGGATGCGGGGCATACCTCAGGTATTATCTTTACTATATATGTTGAACTGAATGTTATTTCTTCAAATACATGGGTACTTGATACCGGATGTGGAACTCACATTTGCAATTTGTTGCAGGGGTTCAAAAGAAGTAAACAACTCAACAAAGGGGACATTAGTCTCTTTATGGGCAATGGAGCAAAAGTTGAAGTCCAAGCTCAAGGAGACTACATGTTAAAGCTTCCAAGTGGTTTGGAAGTAATTTTGAAGAATGTTTTGTATGCTCCTAAGTTAAGGAGAAACATTATTTCCGTGTCCCTTTTAAAACAATGTGGCTTTGATTTTAAATTTATGGATTATGATATTCATGTTTTGATGAATGGCATATTTTATTTTAAAGCTATACCCATGAATGGTATATATGAAATAGATCAAAGTGGTATGTCACATAGTAGTTCAATGTACAATGTCAACACCAAGAAACTCAAGAAGGACTTGGGTGATCCCTATCTTTGGCATTGTCGCCTTGGACATATAAGCAAGAATCGCATGCAAACTCTTCGCAAGAGTGGTATTCTAGAAACAAATGAGTATGATTCATTTGATGTATGTGAATCTTGTTTACAAGGCAAAATGACAAAGCAACCCTTTAATAAAACTTTTGAAAGGTCAAAAGAATTATTGGGTATCATACATTCGGATGTATGTGGTCCTTTTAGACCAATGACTAGGAATGGTGAAAGATACTTCATTACCTTTATTGACGATTATAGTCGATATGGTTATGTGTACTTAATGAAACACAAAGATGAAGCTTTTGAAATGTTCAAAGACTTCAAAGCTGAAGTAGAAAGACAACTCAAGACCACAATCAAAGTACTTCGTAGTGACAGAGGAGGTGAATACCTAAGTGATGTTTTTCAAGATCATCTTAAGAGTTGTGGAATTATTTCACAACTTACTCCACCTGGAACACCACAACATAATGGTGTGTCTGAAAGGAGAAATCGTACCCTATTAGATATGGTTCGATCGATGATGGCTAGAAGCAGTTTACCTCTATCATTTTGGGGCTATGCTTTACTTTCCGCTGTTCGCATATTGAATATGGCTCCAACCAAGAAAGTGGAGAAGACACCTTTTGAAATATGGCATGGAAAGGCTCCATCGCTATCATTCTTAAGAGTTTGGGGTTGTGAAACTTATGTAAAGCAATACACCCCAAACAAATTAGAAGTCCGATCCACTAAATGTATCTTTATAGGTTATCCTAAAGATGATATAGGATATTACTTTTACGACCCTAGTGAGCAAAATGTTATTATTGCTCGAAAGGGTAAGTTCTTGGAAACTAAGTTCCTTGAGGAAGGAACTAATAGTAGAACAGTGAAATTTGATGAGGATCAAGAATCACAAGATGATACACAATTGGTTGATACTAGCACTCAACAAGAGGTTGTTGAAAGTGATCAAGTGGTTGATCAAAACACACAAAACGTTCGCAGATCTGGTAGAGTTAGCAATCCACCTGAAAGATATGGATTTTTTATAGAAGGTTGCTACGTGGTAGATTCTGATGAACCAACCACATACCGTGATGCAATGTCCAAGAATGATTGTGACAAATGGCTTGAAGCCATGAACGTTGAGATGCAATCCATGTATGACAACCAAGTTTGGGAATTGGTTGAACTACCACTCAACTCCAAAGCTGTTGGAAGTAAGTGGGTTTTCAAAAGAAAAACTGATATGCATGGAAACTTGGATACTTATAAAGCAAGACTTGTAGCTAAAGGTTTCACTCAAACTCAAGGGGTTGATTATGATGAAACTTTTTCGCCTGTGGCAATGCTAAAGTCTATTAGGATATTATTTGCCATAGCTGCATATTATGATTATGAAATTTGGCAAATGGATGTCAAGACCGCTTTCCTAAATGGATATCTTGAGGAAGATGTCTATATGGTTCAGCCTGAAGGTTTTGTCGATCCGAAACATCCTAATAAAGTATGCAAGTTAAAGAAATCAATCTATGGATTGAAACAAGCATCTAGAACTTGGAATCATCGTTTTGATGAAGAAATCAAAAATTTTGGATTCATCAAGAACGCTGATGAGGCTTGTGTGTATAAAAAGGCTAGTGGGAGTATAATTACCTTCTTAGTATTGTATGTCGATGACATTCTACTATTTGGAAATGACATTCCAACCATGGAAAGCGTTAAGGCTTGGCTTGGAAGTAGATTTTCCATCAAGGATCTTGGTGAAGCTGCCTATATTTTGGGAATAAAGATCTATAGGGATAGGTCAAGGCGCTTGATAGGTTTGAACCAAAGTACATACATTGATAAAATCTTGAAAAGGTTCAAGATGGAAAACTCCAAGAAAGGTTTTGTACCTATTCAAAGAGGGACTATATTGAGTTCAGCTCAATGTCCAAGCTCAAAGGGTGAGCAAGAAACAATGAAACAAATCCCATATGCTTCTGCTATAGGATCCATCATGTATGCGATGATATGTACTAGACCGGATGTGTCATGCGCTTTGAGCATGACAAGCAGATACCAACAAAATCCAGGAAACAGTCATTGGATGGCTGTTAAGAACATATTGAAATACCTTAGGAGAACTAAGGATATGTTTCTGATATATGGATCTGGTGAGGAGGAACTCGCTATAAAAGGTTACACGGATGCGAGCTTCCAAACTGATCGAGATGATTCTCGATCACAATCTGGGTATGTGTTCACTCTTAATGGAGGAGCTGTCTCTTGGAAGAGCTCAAAACAGGAAGTGGTAGCATTGTCCACTACAGAATCAGAATACATCGCCGCTTCATTGGCAGCTCAGGAAGCTGCATGGTTGAAGAAATTCATTACTGATCTAGGGGTGGTCTCTTCCATTCAAGACCCCCTAGAAATCTTTTGTGACAACGAGGGTGCGATTGCACAAATCAAGGAACCTCGTTCGCACCAAAAGACAAGGCACATAGAGCGGAGATTCAACTACATAAGGGATGAAGTTGAAAAGGGAAAGATATGTATTCGCAAAGTTGGAACTGATCAAAATCTTGCGGATCCATTCACGAAGCTCCTAGAAAGACCGAAACATGAGCGTCATGCGAGTGGCTTAGGACTTCGATATTCTAGTAATTGGATTTGATCTATTTTGTATTAAAGTTTAAAAGACTTTTGTAATTTAACTCTTTTATATGATTATGGAATCTTGAGTTAAATTCTAATTGTGCATGTTTAATCCATGAATAAGTTATCTTATTCTAAAAGTCCGTAGTCGATCACATTTGTGGGAACAAATATGAAGCAAGACTATTATGAACTAGGATTGGTGGATATTCATAAGGAATGAATATAGAACATAGGTATGCTGCCAAGGTTCATAGATATTTGTGGGATACAAATATTGGACTGACCCGCTCTCAATATTACTACATGGAGTCGATTGACCTGATCATTAGTAATTTTGAGTAAAGGAGAATTTCATATTATCCTTAGACCTGAGATGTATACTGGGTCTTGATTTTCACCAAGTATTACACTTTGACTCTCCCCTTCGCTATTCGTAAAAGATGGTACATAAGGATGAGCTCGGGTGGAGTATAAAGTGATAGTGAGAGGCGTATACAGTCAAGAAGGAATTTGTTCCTCTTATGTGTTGAGAGTTTAGATGTCTAAGGCCTGATAAAGTTGAATTGTAAAGAGAATGATCACCTATGTCTCTTAGATCCAACATGACATCTAGTAACAAAGGGATATAATGATAGATTCACCTAAATCATATCAAGTAAGGGACTTGAAGGGATGATGTTATTGAATGGCACTTCGTCAAACACATTAGGGGTGGTGAACTGTTGTTAGGCAGTATTCACCACTTGCATTAATTTTCTATGTATCTCGTGCAAGTGGGAGATTGTTGGAATTACGTATGCCCGAGACACATACTTATACTAATGTGGCTAACTGTGTTTGATCCAAGTCGGGTCATACCCAATAACAAGCTAGACAACACCAAATGTATTCTTTAATGATTTGATCATTTAAACGAATACCGAACACTACGTGTTTAGAAAATTGGTTTTCTAAACAAACACACTTGATAATTTAAATAAATTATCTGGATAATTTATTTATATAAATTAATTATTTAATTGGTTAAATAATTAAGATAGCATGCATGATTTATAAAATTATTTTTATAAAGTATAAGATGGAGATGGAGATGTTTTAATTGTTAAAACAAAAACAAAAAAAAAAAAAAAAACAAAACCGGCCACCCATGTGGGGTGGTGGTTTTACCCAATCAAATGCCTTGTCTCCATGTGATGACAAGTTGATTTATCTCCACATCCAAGACATGCAATTGTATCTTTAAATTTTGAATTTTTCAAGTGTTGAATTAAGTTCATACTCTCTCTCTCCCTCTCAAAACTCACGGCCCCTTTTGGGCAGAAAATTGGGAGTCTTTGGGAGCTCATATAGTGTTCATAAAATCCTAGCAATTACTTGGTGTTGTCACAAATAGCTTGGGGTATCACACTCTTGAGGTCTTCTTCTTTGGAGGCTTGTCATTCATCCACCATCTCCTTCAACAAATCACTTGTTCTTCTAAAGGTAGAAGAAGGTACAATTTACATTTGTGAGCATCTTGTTCTTGTAATTTTGATCCTTGTTCTTTGGGTTTTAGTTTTAACATAATGGTATGTTCATAACAAGTTTTAAAATCTAAGCTTCCGTTGCGTTTTCATGTTAAATATGGTTAACTTGAACTTTGATAATCTTGTATAAAACCCAACATTTAAAGCGAACCGAAACAGTCCCAAAAACTGAAAAGGTATATTCAGATTTTAAAATGAACCAAACCGACCCACTACGAACGATTTAGTTTTGGTTTGGTTTTCGGTTTTCATGGTTTGGTTTTATCGGGCCTCTAAATAAAAATGAATAATAAAAGTTAAGTTAAGATTTGTTTTGCATTTTTATATGTATAGACATAAACAGACTGTTAAACAGAAACAATCACTTAAACCGAAACAGAAACAGCCTGTTAAACCGAAACAGAAACAGACTCTTACAAAAAGTAGAAACAGAAACAGTTAAAAAATCGTTGGTTTGGTACTTTGGTTTTCACGGTTTGGGTTTATCGGGCCTTTAAATAAAAATTAAATTAAGATTTTAATTTAAAAATCCTGTTTAAATAAAAAACATAAAAAAAAGCTGTCGAAAACAGGTCGTAAAATTTAATTATTTAAACTAAACGAAGTGCTAATATATATGGGTTTAGTTTTTAAAGCGAACCAAAACAGACCAAAAAACTTAAAAGGTATGTTCACATTTTAAAACGAACCAAACCGACCCGTTACGAATGATTTAGTTTTGGTTTGGTTTTCGGTTTTCATGGTTTTGGTTTATCGGGCCTCTAAATAAAAATGAATAATAAAAGTTAAGTTAAGATTTGTTTTGCAATTTTATATGTATAGACATAAACTGACTGTTAAACAGAAACAATCCGTTAAACCGAAACAGAAACAGACTGTTAAAAAATCAAAACAGAATCAGTTAAAAAATCGTTGGTTTGGTACTTTGGTTTTCACTGTTTGGGTTTATCGGGCCTTTAAATAAAAATTAAATTAAGATTTTAATTTAAAAATCCTGTTTAAATAAAAAACATAAAAAAACTGCCGAAAACAGGTCGTAAAACGGAATTATTTAAACTAAATGAAGGTGCCAATATATATGGGTTTAGTTTTTAAAGCGAACCAAAACAGACCCAAAACAGAAAAGGTATGTTCAGATTTTAAAACGAACCAAACCGACCTGTTACGAACGATTTAGTTTTGGTTTGGTTTTCGGTTTTCATGGTTTGGGTTTATCGGTCCTCTAAATAAAAATGGATAATAAAAGTTAAGTTAAGATTTGTTTTGCATTTTTATATGTATAGACATAAACTGACTGTTAAACAGAAACAATCTGTTAAACCGAAACAAAATAGCCTGTTAAACCGAAAGAGAAACAGACTGTTAAAAAATAGAAACAGAAACAGTTAAAAAATCGTTGGTTTGGTAGTTTGGTTTTCACTGTTTGGGTTTATCGGGCCTTTAAACAAAAATTAAATTAAGATTTTAATTTAAAAATCCTGTTTAAATAAAAAACATAAAAAAAGCTGTCGAAAACAGGTCGTAATACTGAATTATTTAAACTAAATGAAGGTGCTAATATATATGGGTTTAGTTTTTAAAGCGAACCGTAACAGACCCAAAAACTGAAAAGGTATGTTCAGATTTTAAAACGAACCAAACCGACCCGTTACGAACTATTTAGTTTTGGTTTGGTTTTCGGTTTTCATGGTTTGGGTTAATCGGGCCTCTAAATAAAAATGAATAAAAAATGTTAAGTTAAGATTTGTTTTGCATTTTTTTATGTATCTGTTAAACCGAAACAGAAACAGCCTGTTAAACCGAAAGAGAAACAGCCTGTTAAAAAATAGAAACAGAAATAGTTAAAAATCGTTGGTTTGGTACTTTGGTTTTCACGGTTTGGGTTTATCGGGCCTCTAAATAAAAATAAAATTATGATTTTAATTTAAAAATCCTGTTTAAATAAAAAACATAAAAAAGCTGTCGAAAACAGGTTTTAAAACTGAATTATTTAAACTAAATGAAGGTGCTAATATATATGGGTTTAGTTTTTAAAACAAACCAAAACAGACCCAAAACTGAAAAGGTATGTTCAGATTTTAAAGCGAACCAAACCGGCCCGTTACGAACGATTTAGTTTTGGTTTGGTTTCGGTTTTAACAGTTTTGGTTAATCGGGCCTCTAAATAAAAATGTATAATAAAAGTTAAGCTAAGATTTGTTTTGTATTTTTATATGTATATACATAAACAGACTGTTAAACCGAAATAGAAACAGACTGTTAAACCGAAACCGAAACAGACTGTTAAAAATAGAAACTGAAGCAGTTAAAAAATCGTTGGTTTGGTACTTTGGTTTTCACGGTTTGGCTTTATCGGGCCTTTAAATAAAAATTAAATTAAGATTTTAATTTAAAAATCCTGTTTAAATAAAAAACATAAAAAAAAGCTGCAGAAAACAGGTGGTAAAACTGAATTATTTAAACTAAATGAAGGTGCTAATATATATGGGTTTAGTTTTAAATCGAACCGAAACAGACCCAAAAACTGAAAAGGTATGTTTAGATTTTAAAACGAACCAAACCGACCCGTTACGAATGATTTAGTTTTGGTTTGGTTTTCGGTTTTCATGGTTTGGGTTTATCGGGCCTCTAAATAAAAATGAATAAAAAAAGTTAAGTTAAGATTTGTTTTGCATTTTTATATTTATAGACATAAACTGACTGTTAAACAGAAACAATCTGTTAAACCGAAACAGAAACAGCCTGTTAAACCGAAAGAGAAACAGCCTGTTGAACCGAAAGATAAACATCCTGTTAAAAAATAGAAACAGAAACAGTTAAAAAATTGTTGGTTTGGTACTTTGGTTTTCACGGTTTGGGTTTATCGGGCCTTTAAACAAAAATTAAATTAAGATTTTAATTTAAAAATCCTGTTTAAATAAAAAACATAAAAAAAGCTGTCGAAAACAGGTCGTAATACTGAATTATTTAAACTAAATGAAGGTGCTAATATATATGGGTTTAGTTTTTAAAGCGAACCGTAACAGACCCAAAAACTGAAAAGGTATGTTCAGATTTTAAAACGAACCAAACCGACCCGTTACGAACTATTTAGTTTTGGTTTGGTTTTCGGTTTTCATGGTTTGGGTTAATCGGGCCTCTAAATAAAAATGAATAAAAAAAGTTAAGTTAAGATTTGTTTTACATTTTTTTATGTATCTGTTAAACCGAAACAGAAACAGCCAGTTAAACCGAAAGAGAAACAGCCTGTTAAAAAATAGAAACAGAAATAGTTAAAAATCGTTGGTTTGGTACTTTGGTTTTCACGGTTTGGGTTTATCGGGCCTCTAAATAAAAATAAAATTATGATTTTAATTTAAAAATCCTGTTTAAATAAAAAACATAAAAAAAGCTGTCGAAAACAGGTTTTAAAACTGAATTATTTAAACTAAATGAAGGTGCTAATATATATGGGTTTAGTTTTTAAAACAAACCAAAACAGACCCAAAACTGAAAAGGTATGTTCAGATTTTAAAGCGAACCAAACCGGCCCGTTACGAACGATTTAGTTTTGGTTTGGTTTCGGTTTTAACATTTTGGGTTAATCGGGCCTCTAAATAAAAATGTATAATAAAAGTTAAGTTAAGATTTGTTTTGTATTTTTATATGTATATACATAAACAGACTGTTAAACCGAAACAGAAACAGCCTGTTAAACCGAAACCCAAACAGACTGTTAAAAATAGAAACAGAAACAGTTAAAAAATCGTTGGTTTGGTACTTTGGTTTTCACGGTTTGGGTTTATCGGGCCTTTAAATAAAAATTAAATTAAGATTTTAATTTAAAAATCCTGTTTAAATAAAAAACATAAAAAAAAGCTGCCGAAAACATGTGGTAAAACTGAATTATTTAAACTAAATGAAGGTGCTAATATATATGGATTTAGTTTTTAAAGCGAACCGAAACAGTCCCAAAAACTGAAAAGGTATATTCAGATTTTAAAATGAACCAAACCGACCCACTAAGAACGATTTAGTTTTGGTTTGGTTTTCGGTTTTCATGGTTTGGTTTTATCGGGCCTCTAAATAAAAATGAATAATAAAAGTTAAGTTAAGATTTGTTTTGCATTTTTATATGTATAGACATAAACAGACTGTTAAACAGAAACAATCACTTAAACCGAAACAGAAACATCCTGTTAAACCGAAACAGAAACAGACTCTTACAAAAAGTAGAAACAGAAACAGTTAAAAAATCGTTGGTTTGGTACTTTGGTTTTCACGGTTTGGGTTTATCGGGCCTTTAAATAAAAATTAAATTAAGATTTTAATTTAAAAATCCTGTTAAAATAAAAAACATAAAAAAAAGCCGTCGAAAACAGGTCGTAAAATTTAATTATTTAAACTAAACGAAGGTGCTAATATATATGGGTTTAGTTTTTAAAGCGAACCAAAAAAGACCAAAAAACTTAAAAGGTATGTTCACATTTTAAAACGAACAAAACCGACCCGTTACGAATGATTTAGTTTTGGTTTGGTTTTCGGTTTTCATGGTTTTGGTTTATCGGGCCTCTAAATAAAAATGAATAATAAAAGTTAAGTTAAGATTTGTTTTGCAATTTTATATGTATAGACATAAACTGACTGTTAAACAGAAACAATCCGTTAAACCGAAACAGAAACAGACTGTTAAAAAATCAAAACAGAATCAGTTAAAAAATCGTTGGTTTGGTACTTTGGTTTTCACTGTTTGGGTTTATCGGGCCTTTAAATAAAAATTAAATTAAGATTTTAATTTAAAAATCCTGTTTAAATAAAAAACATAAAAAAAGCTGCCGAAAACAGGTCGTAAAACTGAATTATTTAAACTAAATGTAGGTGCTAATATATATGGGTTTAGTTTTTAAAGCGAACCAAAACAGACCCAAAACAGAAAAGGTATGTTCAGATTTTAAAACGAACCAAACCGACCTGTTACGAACGATTTAGTTTTGGTTTGGTTTTCGGTTTTCATGGTTTGGGTTTATCGGTCCTCTAAATAAAAATGAATAATAAAAGTTAAGTTAAGATTTGTTTTGCATTTTTTTATGTATCTGTTAAACCGAAACAGAAACAGCCTGTTAAACCGAAAGAGAAACAGCCTGTTAAAAAATAGAAACAGAAATAGTTAAAAATCGTTGGTTTGGTACTTTGGTTTTCACGGTTTGGGTTTATCGGGCCTCTAAATAAAAATAAAATTATGATTTTAATTTAAAAATCCTGTTTAAATAAAAAACATAAAAAAGCTGTCGAAAACAGGTTTTAAAACTGAATTATTTAAACTAAATGAAGGTGCTAATATATATGGGTTTAGTTTTTAAAACAAACCAAAACAGACCCAAAACTGAAAAGGTATGTTCAGATTTTAAAGCGAACCAAACCGGCCCGTTACGAACGATTTAGTTTTGGTTTGGTTTCGGTTTTAACAGTTTGGGTTAATCGGGCCTCTAAATAAAAATGTATAATAAAAGTTAAGCTAAGATTTGTTTTGTATTTTTATATGTATATACATAAACAGACTGTTAAACCGAAACAGAAACAGCCTGTTAAACCGAAACCGAAACAGACTGTTAAAAATAGAAACTGAAACAGTTAAAAAATCGTTGGTTTGGTACTTTGGTTTTCACGGTTTGGGTTTATCGGGCCTTTAAATAAAAATTAAATTAAGATTTTAATTTAAAAATCCTGTTTAAATAAAAAACATAAAAAAAAGCTGCCGAAAACAGGTGGTAAAACTGAATTATTTAAACTAAATGAAGGTGCTAATATATATGGGTTTAGTTTTAAATCGAACCGAAACAGACCCAAAAACTGAAAAGGTATGTTCAGATTTTAAAACGAACCAAACCGACCCGTTACTAATGATTTAGTTTTGGTTTGGTTTTCGGTTTTCATGGTTTGGGTTAATCGGGCCTCTAAATAAAAATGAATAAAAAAAGTTAAGTTAAGATTTGTTTTACATTTTTTTATGTATCTGTTAAACCGAAACAGAAACAGCCTGTTAAACCGAAAGAGAAACAGCCTGTTAAAAAATAGAAACAGAAATAGTTAAAAATCGTTGGTTTGGTACTTTGGTTTTCACGGTTTGGGTTTATCGGGCCTCTAAATAAAAATAAAATTATGATTTTAATTTAAAAATCCTGTTTAAATAAAAAACATAAAAAAAGCTGTCGAAAACAGGTTTTAAAACTGAATTATTTAAACTAAATGAAGGTGCTAATATATATGGGTTTAGTTTTTAAAACAAACCAAAACAGACCCAAAACTGAAAAGGTATGTTCAGATTTTAAAGCGAACCAAACCGGCCCGTTACGAACGATTTAGTTTTGGTTTGGTTTCGGTTTTAACATTTTGGGTTAATCGGGCCTCTAAATAAAAATGTATAATAAAAGTTAAGTTAAGATTTGTTTTGTATTTTTATATGTATATACATAAACAGACTGTTAAACCGAAACAGAAACAGCCTGTTAAACCGAAACCCAAACAGACTGTTAAAAATAGAAACAGAAACAGTTAAAAAATCGTTGGTTTGGTACTTTGGTTTTCACGGTTTGGGTTTATCGGGCCTTTAAATAAAAATTAAATTAAGATTTTAATTTAAAAATCCTGTTTAAATAAAAAACATAAAAAAAAGCTGCCGAAAACATGTGGTAAAACTGAATTATTTAAACTAAATGAAGGTGCTAATATATATGGATTTAGTTTTTAAAGCGAACCGAAACAGTCCCAAAAACTGAAAAGGTATATTCAGATTTTAAAATGAACCAAACCGACCCACTAAGAACGATTTAGTTTTGGTTTGGTTTTCGGTTTTCATGGTTTGGTTTTATCGGGCCTCTAAATAAAAATGAATAATAAAAGTTAAGTTAAGATTTGTTTTGCATTTTTATATGTATAGACATAAACAGACTGTTAAACAGAAACAATCACTTAAACCGAAACAGAAACATCCTGTTAAACCGAAACAGAAACAGACTCTTACAAAAAGTAGAAACAGAAACAGTTAAAAAATCGTTGGTTTGGTACTTTGGTTTTCACGGTTTGGGTTTATCGGGCCTTTAAATAAAAATTAAATTAAGATTTTAATTTAAAAATCCTGTTAAAATAAAAAACATAAAAAAAAGCCGTCGAAAACAGGTCGTAAAATTTAATTATTTAAACTAAACGAAGGTGCTAATATATATGGGTTTAGTTTTTAAAGCGAACCAAAAAAGACCAAAAAACTTAAAAGGTATGTTCACATTTTAAAACGAACAAAACCGACCCGTTACGAATGATTTAGTTTTGGTTTGGTTTTCGGTTTTCATGGTTTTGGTTTATCGGGCCTCTAAATAAAAATGAATAATAAAAGTTAAGTTAAGATTTGTTTTGCAATTTTATATGTATAGACATAAACTGACTGTTAAACAGAAACAATCCGTTAAACCGAAACAGAAACAGACTGTTAAAAAATCAAAACAGAATCAGTTAAAAAATCGTTGGTTTGGTACTTTGGTTTTCACTGTTTGGGTTTATCGGGCCTTTAAATAAAAATTAAATTAAGATTTTAATTTAAAAATCCTGTTTAAATAAAAAACATAAAAAAAGCTGCCGAAAACAGGTCGTAAAACTGAATTATTTAAACTAAATGTAGGTGCTAATATATATGGGTTTAGTTTTTAAAGCGAACCAAAACAGACCCAAAACAGAAAAGGTATGTTCAGATTTTAAAACGAACCAAACCGACCTGTTACGAACGATTTAGTTTTGGTTTGGTTTTCGGTTTTCATGGTTTGGGTTTATCGGTCCTCTAAATAAAAATGAATAATAAAAGTTAAGTTAAGATTTGTTTTGCATTTTTTTATGTATCTGTTAAACCGAAACAGAAACAGCCTGTTAAACCGAAAGAGAAACAGCCTGTTAAAAAATAGAAACAGAAATAGTTAAAAATCGTTGGTTTGGTACTTTGGTTTTCACGGTTTGGGTTTATCGGGCCTCTAAATAAAAATAAAATTATGATTTTAATTTAAAAATCCTGTTTAAATAAAAAACATAAAAAAGCTGTCGAAAACAGGTTTTAAAACTGAATTATTTAAACTAAATGAAGGTGCTAATATATATGGGTTTAGTTTTTAAAACAAACCAAAACAGACCCAAAACTGAAAAGGTATGTTCAGATTTTAAAGCGAACCAAACCGGCCCGTTACGAACGATTTAGTTTTGGTTTGGTTTCGGTTTTAACAGTTTGGGTTAATCGGGCCTCTAAATAAAAATGTATAATAAAAGTTAAGGTAAGATTTGTTTTGTATTTTTATATGTATATACATAAACAGACTGTTAAACCGAAACAGAAACAGCCTGTTAAACCGAAACCGAAACAGACTGTTAAAAATAGAAACTGAAACAGTTAAAAAATCGTTGGTTTGGTACTTTGGTTTTCACGGTTTGGGTTTATCGGGCCTTTAAATAAAAATTAAATTAAGATTTTAATTTAAAAATCCTGTTTAAATAAAAAACATAAAAAAAAGCTGCCGAAAACAGGTGGTAAAACTGAATTATTTAAACTAAATGAAGGTGCTAATATATATGGGTTTAGTTTTTAAAGCGAACCGAAACAGTCCCAAAAACTGAAAAGGTATATTCAGATTTTAAAATGAACCAAACCGACCCACTACGAACGATTTAGTTTTGGTTTGGTTTTCGGTTTTCATGGTTTGGTTTTATCGGGCCTCTAAATAAAAATGAATAATAAAAGTTAAGTTAAGATTTGTTTTGCATTTTTATATGTATAGACATAAACAGACTGTTAAACAGAAACAATCACTTAAACCGAAACAGAAACAGCCTGTTAAACCGAAACAGAAACAGACTCTTACAAAAAGTAGAAACAGAAACAGTTAAAAAATCGTTGGTTTGGTACTTTGGTTTTCACGGTTTGGGTTTATCGGGCCTTTAAATAAAAATTAAATTAAGATTTTAATTTAAAAATCCTGTTTAAATAAAAAACATAAAAAAAAGCTGTCGAAAACAGGTCGTAAAATTTAATTATTTAAACTAAACGAAGGTGCTAATATATATGGGTTTAGTTTTTAAAGCGAACCAAAACAGACCCAAAACTGAAAAGGTATGTTCAGATTTTAAAGCGAACCAAACCGGCCCGTTACGAACGATTTAGTTTTGGTTTGGTTTCGGTTTTAACAGTTAAGATTTGTTTTGCATTTTTTTATGTATCTGTTAAACCGAAACAGAAACAGCCTGTTAAACCGAAAGAGAAACAGCCTGTTAAAAAATAGAAACAGAAATAGTTAAAAATCGTTGGTTTGGTACTTTGGTTTTCACGGTTTGGGTTTATCGGGCCTCTAAATAAAAATAAAATTATGATTTTAATTTAAAAATCCTGTTTAAATAAAAAACATAAAAAAGCTGTCGAAAACAGGTTTTAAAACTGAATTATTTAAACTAAATGAAGGTGCTAATATATATGGGTTTAGTTTTTAAAACAAACCAAAACAGACCCAAAACTGAAAAGGTATGTTCAGATTTTAAAGCGAACCAAACCGGCCCGTTACGAACGATTTAGTTTTGGTTTGGTTTCGGTTTTAACAGTTTGGGTTAATCGGGCCTCTAAATAAAAATGTATAATAAAAGTTAAGTTAAGATTTGTTTTGTATTTTTATATGTATATACATAAACAGACTGTTAAACCGAAACAGAAACAGCCTGTTAAACCGAAACCGAAACAGACTGTTAAAAATAGAAACTGAAACAGTTAAAAAATCGTTGATTTGGTACTTTGGTTTTCACGGTTTGGGTTTATCGGGCCTTTAAATAAAAATTAAATTAAGATTTTAATTTAAAAATCCTGTTTAAATAAAAAACATAAAAAAAAGCTGCCGAAAACAGGTGGTAAAACTGAATTATTTAAACTAAATGAAGGTGCTAATATATATGGGTTTAGTTTTTAAAGCGAACCGAAACAGTCCCGAAAACTGAAAAGGTATATTCAGATTTTAAAATGAACCAAACCGACCCACTACGAACGATTTAGTTTTGGTTTGGTTTTCGGTTTTCATGGTTTGGTTTTATCGGGCCTCTAAATAAAAATGAATAATAAAAGTTAAGTTAAGATTTGTTTTGCATTTTTATATGTATAGACATAAACAGACTGTTAAACAGAAACAATCAGTTAAACCGAAACAGAAACAGCCTGTTAAACCGAAACAGAAACAGACTCTTACAAAAAGTAGAAACAGAAACAGTTAAAAAATCGTTGGTTTGGTACTTTGGTTATCACGGTTTGGGTTTATCGGGCCTTTAAATAAAAATTAAATTAAGATTTTAATTTAAAAATCCTGTTTAAATAAAAAACATAAAAAAAAGCTGTCGAAAACAGGTCGTAAAATTTAATTATTTAAACTAAACGAAGGTGCTAATATATATGGGTTTAGTTTTTAAAGCGAACCAAAACAGACCAAAAAACTGAAAAGGTATGTTCACATTTTAAAACGAACCAAACCGACCCGTTACGAATGATTTAGTTTTGGTTTGGTTTTCGGTTTTCATGGTTTTGGTTTATCGGGCCTCTAAATAAAAATGAATAATAAAAGTTAAGTTAAGAATTGTTTTGCAATTTTATATGTATAGACATAAACTGACTGTTAAACAGAAACAATCTGTTAATCCGAAACAGAAACAGACTGTTAAAAAATCAAAACAGAAACAGTTAAAAAATCGTTGGTTTGGTACTTTGGTTTTCACTGTTTGGGTTTATCGGGCCTTTAAATAAAAATTAAATTAAGATTTTAATTTAAAAATCCTGTTTAAATAAAAAACATAAAAAAAGCTACCGAAAACAGGTCGTAAAACTGAATTATTTAAACTAAATGTAGGTGCTAATATATATGGGTTTAGTTTTTAAAGCGAACCAAAACAGACCCAAAACAGAAAAGGTATGTTCAGTTTTTAAAACGAACCAAACCGACCTGTTACGAACGATTTAGTTTTGGTTTGGTTTTCGGTTTTCATGGTTTGGGTTTATCGGTCCTCTAAATAAAAATGAATAATAAAAGTTAAGCTAAGATTTGTTTTGCATTTTTATATGTATAGACATAAACTGACTGTTAAACAGAAACAATCTGTTAAACCGAAACAAAATAGCCTGTTAAACCGAAACAGAAACAGACTGTTAAAAAATAGAAACAGAAACAGTTAAAAAGTCGTTGGTTTGGTAGTTTGGTTTTCACTGTTGGGGTTTATCGGGTCTTTAAATAAAAATTAAATTAAGATTTTAATTTAAAAATCCAGTTTAAATAAAAAACATAAAAAAACCTGCCGAAAACAGGTCGTAAAACTGAATTATTTAAACTAAATGAAGGTGCTAATATATATGGGTTTAGTTTTTAAAGCGAACCAAAACAGACCCAAAACAGAAAAGGTATGTTCAGATTTTAAAACGAACCAAACCGACCCGTTACGAACGATTTAGTTTAGGTTTGGTTTTCGGTTTTCACGGTTTGGGTTTATCGGGCCTCTAAATAAAAATGAATAATAAAGTTAAGTTAAGATTTGTTTTGCATTTTTATATGTATAGACATAAACTGACTGTTAAACTGAAACAATCTGTTAAACCGAAACAGAAACAGCCTGTTAAACCGAAATTGAAACAACCTGTTAAAAAATAAAAACAGAAACAGTTAAAAAATCGTTGGTTTGGTACTTTGGTTTTCACGTTTTGGGCTTATCGGGCCTTTAAATAAAAATTAAATTAAGATTTTAATTTAAAAATCCTGTTTAAATAATAAACATAAAAAAAAGCTGTCGAAAACAGGTCGTAAAACTGAATTATTTAAACTAAATGAAGGTGCTAATATATATGGGTTTAGTTTTAAATCGAACCGAAACAGACCCAAAAACTGAAAAGGTATGTTTAGATTTTAAAACGAACCAAACCGACCCGTTACGAACGATTTAGTTTTGCTTTGGTTTTCGGTTTTCATGGTTTAGGTTTATCGGGCCTCTAAATAAAAATGAATAAAAAAAGTTAAGTTAAGATTTGTTTTGCATTTTTATATGTATAGACATAAACTGACTGTTAAACAGAAACAATCTGTTAAACCGAAACAGAAACAGCCTGTTAAAAAATTGAAACAGAAACACTTAAAAAATCGTTGGTTTGGTACTTTGGTTTTCACGGTTTTGGTTTATCGGGCCTTTAAACAAAAATTAAATTAAGATTTTAATTTAAAAATCCTGTTTAAATAAAAAACATAAAAAAAAGCTGTCGAAAACAAGTCGTAATACTGAATTAATTAAACTAAATGAAGGTGCTAATATATATGGGTTTAGTTTTTAAAGCGAACCGTAACAGACCCAAAAACTGAATAGGTATGTTCAGATTTTAAAACGAACCAAACCGACCCGTTACGAACGATTTAGTTTTGGTTTGGTTTTCGGTTTTCATGGTTTGGGTTTATCGGGCCTCTAAATAAAAATGAATAAAAAAATTTAAATTAAGATTTGTTTTGCATTTTTTTATGTATCTGTTAAACCGAAACAGAAACAGCCTGTTAAACCGAAAGAGAAACAGCCGGTTAAAAAATAGAAACAGAAATAGTTAAAAAATCGTTGGTTTGGTACTTTGGTTTTCACGGTTTGGGTTTATCGGGCCTTTAAATAAAAATAAAATTATGATTTTAATTTAAAAATCCTGTTTAAATAAAAAACATAAAAAAAGCTGTCGAAAACAGGTCGTAAACTGAATTATTTAAACTAAATGAAGGTGCTAATATATATGGGTTTAGTTTTTAAAACAAACCAAAACAGACCCAAAACTGAAAAGGTATGTTCTTATTTTAAAGCGAACAAACCGGCCCGTTACGAACGATTTAGTTTTGGTTTGGTTTCGGTTTTCACAGTTTGGGTTAATCGGGCCACTAAATAAAAATGTATAATAAAAGTTAAGTTAAGATTTGTTTTGTATTTTTATATGTATATACATAATTAGACTTTTAAACCGAAACGGAAACAGCCTGTTAAACCAAAACCGAAGCAGACTGTTAAAAATAGAAACAGAAACAGTTAAAAAATCGTTGGTTTGGTACTTTGGTTTTCACGGTTTGGGTTTATCGGGCCTTTAAATAAAAATTAAATTAAGATTTTAATTTAAAAATCCTGTTTAAATAAAAAACATAAAAAAGCTGCCGAAAACAGGTGGTAAAACTGAATTATTTAAACTAAATGAAGGTGCTAATATATATGGGTTTAGTTTTTAAAGCGAACCGAAACAGACCCAAAAACTGAAAAGGTATATTCAGATTTTAAAATGAACCAAACCGACCCACTACGAACGATTTAGTTTTCGGTTTTGTTTTCGGTTTTCATGGTTTAGGTTTATCGGGCCTCTAAATAAAAATGAAAATAAAAGTTAAGTTAAGATTTGTTTTGCATTTTTATATTTATAGACATAAACAGACTGTTAAACAGAAACAATCAGTTAAACCGAAACAGAAACAGCCTATTAAACCGAAACAGAAACAGACTGTTACAAAAAGTAGAAACAGAAACAGTTAAAAAATCGTTGGTTTGGTACTTTGGTTTTCACGGTTTGGGTTTATCGGGCCTTTAAATAAAAATTAAATTAAGATTTTAATTTAAAAATCCTGTTTAAATAAAAAACATAAAAAAAAGCTGTCGAAAACAGGTCGTAAAACTTAATTATTTAAACTAAACAAAGGTGCTAATACATATGGGTTTAGTTTTTAAAGCGAACCAAAACAGACCAAAAAACTGAAAAGGTATGTTCAAATTTTAAAACGAACCAAACCGACCCGTTACGAATGATTTAGTTTTGGTTTGGTTTTCGGTTTTCATGGTTTGGGTTTATCGGGCCTCTAAATAAAAATGAATAATAAAAGTTAAGTTAAGATTTGTTTTGCAATTTTATATGAATAGACATAAACTGACTGTTAAACAGAAACAATCTGTTAAACCGAAACAGAGTGTTAAAAGATCAAAACAGAAACAGTTAAAAAATCGTTGGTTTGGTACTTTGGTTTTCACAGTTTGGGTTTATCGGGCTTTTAAATAAAAATTAAATTAAGATTTTTATTTAAAAATCCTGTTTAAATAAAAAACATAAAAAAAAGCTGCCGAAAACAGGTCGTAATACTGAATTATTTAAACTAAATGTAGGTGCTAATATATATGGGTTTAGTTTTTAAAGCGAACCAAAACAGACCCAAAACAGAAAAGGTATGTTCAGATTTTAAAACGAACCAAACCGACCTGTTACGAACGATTTAGTTTTGGTTTGGTTTTCGGTTTTCATGGTTTGGGTTTATCGGTCCTCTAAATAAAAATTAATAATAAAAGTTAAGTTAAGAATTGTTTTGCAATTTTATATGTATAGACATAAACTGACTGTCAAAAAGAAACAATCTGTTAAACCGAAACAAAACAACCTGTTAAACCGAAAAAACAAACAGACTGTTAAAAAATAGAAACAGAAACAGTTAAAAAATCGTTGGTTTGGTAGTTTGGTTTTCAGGGTTTGGGTTTATCGGGCCTTTAAATAAAAATTAAATTAAAATTTTAATTTAAAAATCCTGTTTAAATAAAAAACATAAAAAAAGCTGTCGAATACAGGTCGTAAAACTGAATTATTTAAACTAAATGAAGGTGCTAATATATTTGGGTTTAGTTTTTAAAGCGAACCAAAACAGACCCAAAACAGAAAAGGTATGTTCAGATTTTAAAACGAACCAAACCGACCCGTTACGAACGATTTAGTTTTGGTTTGGTTTTCGGTTTTCACGGTTTTGGTTTATCGGGCCTCTAAATAAAAATGAATAATAAAGTTAAGTTAAGATTTGTTTTGCATTTTTATATGTATAGACATAAACTGACTGTTAAACAGAAACAATCTGTTAAACCGAAACAGAAACATCCTCATAAACCGAAACAGAAACAGACTGTTAAAAAATAGAAACATAAACAGTTAAAAAATCGTTGGTTTGGTACTTTAGTTTTCACGGTTTGGGTTTATCGGGCCTTTAAATAATAATTAAATTAAGAATTTAATTTAAAAATCCTGTTTAAATAAAAAACGTAAAAAAAGCTACCGAAACAAGTCGTATAACTGAATTATTTAAACTAAATGTAGGTGCTAATATATATGGGTTTAGTTTTTAAAGTGAACCAAAACAGACCCAAAACAGAAAAGGTATGTTCAGATTTTAAAACGAACCAAACCGACCTGTTACGAATGATTTAGTTTTGGTTTGGTTTTCGGTTTTCACGGTTTGGGTTTATCGGGCCTCTAAATAAAAATGAATAATAAAAATTAAGTTAAGATTTGTTTTGCCTTTTTATATGTATATACATAAACAGACTGTTAAATAGAAACAGACTGTTAAACAGAAACAAAAACATAGAAACAAAAACACAGAAACAAAAACAGCCTGTTAAACCGAAACAGAAATAGACGGTTAAAAAATAGAAACAGAAACAGTTAAAAAATCGTTGGTTTGGTACTTTGGTTTCCACGGTTTGGGTTTATCGGGCCTTTAAATAAAAATTAAATTAAGATTTTAATTTAAAAATCCTGTTTAAATAAAAAACATAAAAAAAAGCTACCGAAAACAGGTCGTAAAACTGAATTATTTAAACTAAATGAAGGTGTTAATATATATGAGTTTAGTTTTTAAAGCGAACCGAAACAGACCAAAAACTGAAAAGGTATGTTCAGATTTTAAAACGAACCAAACCGACCCGTTACGAACGATTTAGTTTTGGTTTGGTTTTCGGTTTTCATGGTTTGGGTTTATCGGGCCCCTCTAAATAAAAATGAATAATAAAAATTAAGTTAAGATTTGTTTTGCATTTTTATATGTATATACATAAAAAGACTGTTAAATAGAAACAGACTGTTAAACAGAAACAATGTGTTAAACCGAAACAGAAATAGTCTGTTAAACCGAAACAGAATGTTAAAAAAATAGAAACAGAAACAGGTCGTAAAACTGAATTATTTAAACTAAATGAAGGTGCTAATATATATGGTTTTATCGATGTTCAATTTGTAGGATAATTCGTGTTTTCTTGCGGTTGACGTCGTCTCGAACATAGTCGCCACAGGAACGATAATGGGAGAAATAGACGAGAACATGAAAGTAATGATGGTATGCAGTTTAAAAGGAGAATTTATGCTACCGATTCCGCTGGATGATGAGCTCATTATTCAAGTCAAAGATGGAGTGGGACACATCCTTAGTTGGCCAAGACATCTTGTGATTCGAGTATCGGACTTGGTAATATTATTTACACACGTTTAATGCATTTTGTATTTCAATTTATGAACAAGACAGGTTATAAAGTGCATGTTAATAAACAAAAATATTAAGTCAAAGTCAAAAGTATTTATTTATATTTTTTGTAGGAAAAAGCAGTGAGGAAACCAATTGAAAAACCATTACCGGTTCTTCAAGGTGAGTAAACCAAAAAACGGCTACGAGAGCCTGCTGATGAAAAAGAAAAAAAAGGTTGGAAAAGAAAACGAAGCAGCGGAAAAAGAAAAAAAGGATGGAAAAGAAAACGAGAAAATGGAAAAAGAAAAAAAGAAAGGAAACATAATTGAGACAAAGGAAAAAACAAAAAAAACAAAAAAAGCCGATTCAAATGAGGACGAGAGCAAAAAGGAAGACAAGGGTAAGAATCGAAAAAAGTACCATATTGACGTTGGCGGCAGTGATGGTTGATGGACAACTTGCAAAGGTTGATTCCATAAAAGTGCAGACAGATGATGATTGTTTCGGGTATGAAAGTTACGCGTACCTAAGTATGGAAGATTTCAAAGCCGTCTTTGCACTAGAGTGGATGACCGGTTCTGTTATTAGTGTATAGATTTAATTTAAAGAATTGTTTGCGAAATACAACATTGTTAATCTTGCTGTTAACAGGAACTTATACGAGCAAATCAAGAACGGACCGATTCAAGATCGTGGATATGTTTTGTTACTGCGACTGCAACCATGACGGATGAACGTAAAACAAAATCCAAACATATTTATGACTCAAGTAAACTACTTGCAAATCGGCTAACCAAACGAAACAACAAGGACATCGTCACAGTGCCCTACAATCCCGGGTCAGAATTTTCATTTAATTAACGGTTCAAAATAAATTAGGACTCAATGTTGACTTTTTTTGGTTTTCGTATCTTGTAGAAAACACTGGGTGCTGGCTGTATTACACATGAAAACTACTACTTGTTATTATCTGGATTCGTTAAGGCCTATCGATGTCAATCCGACAATCCGGAACTGAAACAAATTATTGATGCGTAAGTAATACAAATTATTCAAACATTGTATATCATATTCATTGATATATTTCATTATTTTGTTTGTAGGCAATGGTATTGTACGCTGTAAAAACCGGATCCGACATGCGGGTAAAAGTCAACTGGGTCAATTGCAAGGTGAGAACTTAATATATTTGGTATTTTTGATAGCATGTAATTATAAACCTTTATTATTTCTTAATATGTTT
The DNA here is from genome assembly GCF_021521415.1 of Bidens hawaiensis. Classification (NCBI taxonomy): domain Eukaryota; kingdom Viridiplantae; phylum Streptophyta; class Magnoliopsida; order Asterales; family Asteraceae; genus Bidens; species Bidens hawaiensis. Next base: position 426,671 of record NW_027491660.1, on the reverse strand, counting down.
GTAATTTTGTAGTCCGACTCAATCGGGAAGTACAGAGTGTGGTTATTACATCTTAAATTTCATGAAGGAGATCGTTTATTAAGGACTTCAAATCCTTGTTGATAACAATGTAAGTGAAATTTATTTATTTTATTATTTTTCTGTTTTATTGTGGTTTATATAACTTGGACTTAACGTATTTTTTGTATAATTTTTCAACTTAGGTTGGGGGAGGCAAACACGAATACACGGAGGCAGATTTCGATGCGGTTCGAGAAGATTGGTCAGCGTATACGACCCAGTTTATATTTCGTTAGTGATATGTACTATCCTAAATATTAACCGATACTTTTGTTAACTTAGGGATTATATGTAATCTTTTGATTTAGGATGATTATTTTGGAAATGGAATGTATAGTTTTGTTGCTATATTTTAAGCTATTAATTTAAATATTATTAATTATGCAAAACAAAAAAAAAAATAAAAAATTAAAAGTTATAAGATGACACGCATACATGAATGTCGTTAATTGCTGTCATAAACACCAGTATTAAAAGCGCGTCATAAATGCATGTCAAAAACGTGTGTCATAAACGTGTGTCATTAAAGCGTGTCATTAAATACGACACGCGGAAAGTATGTCATACCCAATTTATGACAGGGGCTTCAATGACACACATTTGCGAGTCATAAGGGTCCTTTAATGACACGCAATGCTTGTCATTGAAGGCCTTTTTTCTAGTAGTGATAATATCAACTACTTGTACATGTAGCATGCATAAAAATAGGGTTATCAACTACTTGTACATGTAGCATGTATAAAAATAGGGTTCATCAACACGAATGTTGATGAGAATACATAAGTTTCGTTTTATATATACATAGATAGGTAAACCAAAATTCATATGTGAATGGTGAGCATTACAATTCTTATGAAAATGTAAGCAACTAAATAGATGTAGACTCATTCATATTGATACAAATAAGCGTACTTGGATAATTGTATGATCATACTATATGAGGATGAGATACCAACCACCAAATATAAAATAATCTCTTAAGCACATCGAGCATAGTCATAGATCATGCAATCATTACCCGTAAACATGAATTGAATTGTGTTTAAATAGATGCTGTAAAAAACATAAGTAATGTAAATAAGGTATATGTGCGACCCCAAAATGTGTAAAAAGTAAAAATGGGTATGTAAATCACTTGAAATAAAGAAAGCAATAACAAGTAGACGGTTTAAGCGAGTTGGTTAATCGCGCAAGAATCCAACAAGTTATCATAACTTTAATAGTAATAAAGAAATAAATCTACTAACGAAAATAAATGAATAAGACACCATATAATGGATTTATTTATTTATATAAGTTTATATTAGGTTATGCTGGAAAATATATATTTATAAGTAAAATCATATATACATATACATATACATATACATATACATATACATATACATATATATGGTTTGGATCAAATACAAACTAAATTAACGTGTTAATTGTGATAATCAAGTAGAGTAATTATATATACAAGTAGAGTAATTATGTAATTACTCTATGATATATTTACATAATTACTCTACTTGTATAAATAATACTCTACTTGAGTCTCACAATTAGCACGTAATTTCATTTGTACGTCAACTTCCCTACATACATACATGCATGCATGCATGCATGCATGCATACATACATACATACACGCACGCACGCACGCACGCACACACACGCAGACATACATGCATCCATCCATCCATCCATCCATCCATCCATACATACATACATACATACATACATACATACATATACCAAGGAATATATATCTATGAAAAAAGTAAACGATAATTTATTTGAGAGTATTCACAACTTTTTGAAAAATTCATCCCAAAATTAAAGAAAACCCATAACATAACGGTAGAAAACAAAAGTCTAGAGAGATGTTTTAAAATAAAAATAGCACAAATATTTGAGTGACCCGAATAATGCTACAAACGACAAATATGATAAGGACACTCATATATAGAATTTACCAGTGGCGTATCCACCATGCCCTTATCACATCAACATTTGTTTTGTTATTCAAATTCACTCTGGTATCTGAGTTATGACACACAACCGTATTCACTATGAGTTACATGCGAAGACTTTGATAATTATACGTGCACTCATAATTATTCAGATCGTGCATGATGCACATAGTTCCTTCCGTTGTACGGGTTCAAATACGAGGTAATAGAAAACTTTTTAAATCAATAATTAAATTGAGTTATTTGATCAAGAGAAATAAAATGAATCTATATAAAAGAGTGAATATGATAACCGTAAATTGTTGGAATTACGTATGCCCGAGACACATACTTATACTAATGTGGCTAACTGTGTTTGATCCAAGTCGGGTCATACCCAATAACAAGCTAGACGACACCAAATGTATTCTTTTAATGATTTGATCATTTAAACGAATACCGAACACTACGTGTTTAGAAAATTGGTTATCTAAACAAACACACTTGAGGATTTAAATGAATTATCTGGATAATTTGTTTATATAAATTAATTATTTAATTGGTTAAATAATTATATAAATGTATGAACATTTTATAAAAATGAGTTTTATAAAATGAATGGAGATGTTTTAAATGGTTAAAACAAAACAAAAAAAAAAAAAAAATAATAATAATAATAATAAGTATAACCGGCCACCCCATGTGGGTGGGGGTTTTTGGTCCAATTAAATTGCATGCTTCCTTTGCATGTTAGGTGATCTTTTTTTTAAAAACTCTCCATACAAATTACATGCATTTTGGTCCTACTCTTGGCATCTTTATCAAGTGTTTTACAAGCTTCAAACTCTCTCTCTCCCTCTCCATAAACTCACGGCAGCAGCAGCAGGAAAAAGGAGAGCTTTTTGAGCTTGTTTTGGTGTTCCTAATCCTAGCAAAACAACTTGGTGTTGTCACAAATAGCTTGGGGTATCACACTCTTGAGGTCTTCTTCTTTGGAGGCTTGTCATTCATCCACCATCCCTTCAACAATCCACTTGTTCTTCTAAAGGTAGAAGAAGGTACTATTTACATTTTGTGAGCATATTGTTCTTGTAATTTTGATCCTTGTTCTTTGGGTTTTAGTTTTAACATAATGGTATGTTCATAACAAGTTTTAAAATCTAAGCTTCCGTTGCGTTTTCTAGTTAAATATGGTTAACTTGAACTTTGATAATCTTGTATAAAACCCATCAATGGCATCAAGAGCCGGTTACATGGACTTATGCTTCTTACATGTTCATAGATTTCGGGTTTTTCATGGGTGAAAAAGGGGTCCGAAATTTTGGTGGATTTTACCCCTCATGGATTTGTAAGATCTTGACATGCATGGAAAGATCTTAGGAAACCATTATTAACATTTGGATGTTGAAAATAAAAAAAAAAAATAATAAAAAAAATTTGGGCCGTAGCCTCTTGGGGGGGGGGGCCGATTTTATTTGGTGATTTTGGGCATTGGTTGCTTAGGTTGCATGCTTAGAACATTTGGTATGTTTGGATGTGTCATAACCGAAACCTAGACCTTGGATGTGTTGATTGTTGTTTGTGTATGTTGATTATGTTTATTATTCAATATGGTTGTAATAATTCATAATCTTAGGCTTGTGTAATTTATTTATTCATAAGTTGGTTTGTAATAAATAGATTAGTTGCATTTTCTTTTTTTTAGAAAAATATGTATTAGGATACATTTTGTAAAAATTGAAGATGCAAGAATTGGTGGATTTGGGCCTTGGACCGAAATTTTGGGCTTGTTGGGCCTCACCGGCCCATCATGGGATTCAAGCCCATTAGGCCCATAAATTTCACTCTTGGGCCCAAGAAGACTTTTGGAAGTTTGGAGCCCATTAACAAGCCCAACAAGAACACAACAACTTGGAAAGGATACTTGAAGCATTTGGATGCAAGGTCAAGTGGGAGTCAACATTCCATCCTTGTGTCATGTTTTGTCCCTTAGGTGTGACTTATGACCTATACTTGTTTCGGCTAACAAGTATGGTCAAACTTAGGGGTTCTCGGTTATGACTATATTTTGCATATGTATGCTTGGTTGTTTGTTTTACTTTATGTAATGTGTGGTTGATAGATATTAGGATATCCAAACCGTCACATAGGAACGACAACAAGCATAAAACGGGTTCTAATATATATTTGGTAATATCGCGTCAATTAGTTTAATTAAATGGGTTTATTAAAACTAAGCGATTACTCACATATAATAAAATTGGTTTTATTATAACTTGAACCTTGAAAATTGGTTTTCAAAATCGCCATATTACTAAATGCATGTTAGGATATGGCATAATGTTTTTCAAACTAGAATATTGGAAAACTTAAAAATTCCTTTTTTTCATAATTACCAAGGAAACAAGTCTAACACCATCCTTTTGTATGACACTTAACGTATTAGGGAACTTTAAATGGGATAAAGGTCACCTAACCATTTTGAGCAAACTAATATACTTAGGGTAATATTAACATATTTGTGGGATAAAGGTCACCTAACCACTTGTATGTTAATCTTACATGTTTATACAAGTAGGACGACTTGAATTGGAAACCATGTGATAAAGGTCACCTAAGCATGGGATCTAATGGTGTTGATGGGATAAACATGCCAACACGAAATAAGGATTTCGAATGGTCCCATACCTCTAGAAGTTGCAAAGGGTTGCAATTGTCAAGATTGACTACCTTGTTAAATCAAATAACGGGATAAAGGTCACCTAACCGAAATTTGATTTATCGTTGGATTCTAGAATTTAATTATTATTTTAAAATTTGGAATAAAAGGGTATTAATAATTAAATTGTTTATAATACTAAAATAAAACTTTGTTAAATTTTGTAGATGGCCGCTAACAATGCTAACACCTCTACCCATAACACCCGTAACCTATCCTTAAGAACCATCCTTGAAAAGGATCGTCTAAACCATAATAACTTTATGGATTGGTATCGCAACTTGAGAATAGTTCTCAAACAAGAAGAGATATCATATGTCTTAGACGATCCCATTCCCGACGAGCCTAACGTGGAAGATGAGGAGGCTTATAACGATTGGGTCAACTACACCAAAGATTCGGTGCAAGCCTCTTGCCTCATGTTAGCGACTATGATTCCCGAAATCCAAAAGGATTTCGAGCATCATGGGGCATACGACATGATAACTCAATTGAAGGAAATGTTCCTTCAACAAGCTAGAGCCGAACGTTTCGAAACGGTTCGAGCGTTTCATGCATGTCGTATGGAGGAAACCCAAAGCGTCTCATCTTATGTCCTAAAGATGAAAAGCTACATCGAAAAGCTTCGTAGGTTGAATTGTCCCGTGTCTAATGAGTTGGCTACGGATTTGATCCTCAACTCTTTGACCAAAAGGTTTGAAACCTTTGTCATGAATTATAACATGAATGGATGGGACAAAAGCATTGGTGAGCTTCACGCAATGCTAAGAACGGCCGAAGCGGGAATGGGTAAAAAGGTTTTACCCGTTCTAACAATCAATGAAGGGAAAAGGGGACATAACTCCAACCCCAAAGCAAGTGTTGCTAAGGGCAAGGGCCACGTCCAAGGAAAGGGAAAGAGGAAAGCCATCACGCCCACCAAACCGAAGGAAAAGAAGCAAAAGGTTGCGGCGCAAGATCCATGCTTTGAGTGTGGAGAGATAGGTCATTGGAAAAGGAATTGTCCGACCTATCTCAATGCATTAAAAGATAAGAGGGATGCGGGGCATACCTCAGGTATTATCTTTACTATATATGTTGAACTAAATGTTATTTCTTCAAATACATGGGTACTTGATACCGGATGTGGAACTCACATTTGCAATTTGTTGCAGGGGTTCAAAAGAAGTAAACAACTCAACAAAGGGGACATTAGTCTCTTTATGGGCAATGGAGCAAGAGTTGAAGTCCAAGCCCAAGGAGACTACTTGTTAAAGCTTCCAAGTGGTTTGGAAGTAATTTTGAAGAATGTTTTGTATGCTCCTAAGTTAAGGAGAAACATTATTTCCGTGTCTCTTTTAAAACAATGTGGCTTTGATCTTAAGTTTATTGATTATGATATTCATGTTTTGTTGAATGGCATATTTTATTTTAAAGCTATACCCATGAATGGTATATATGAAATAGATCAAAGTGGTATGTCACATAGTAGTTCAATGTACAATGTCAGCACCAAGAAACTCAAGAAGGACTTGGGTGATTCCTATCTTTGGCATTGTCGCCTTGGACATATAAGCAAGAATCGCATGCAAACTCTTCGCAAGAGTGGTATTCTAGAAACAAATGAGTATGATTCATTTGATGTATGTGAATCTTGTTTACAAGGCAAAATGACAAAGCAACCCTTTAATAAAACTTTTGAAAGGTCAAAAGAATTATTGGGTATCATACATTCGGATGTATGTGGTCCTTTTAGACCAATGACTAGGAATGGTGAAAGATACTTCATTACCTTTATTGACGATTATAGTCGATATGGTTATGTGTACTTAATGAAACACAAAGATGAAGCTTTTGAAATGTTCAAAGACTTCAAAACTGAAGTAGAAAGACAACTCAAGACCACAATCAAAGTACTTCGTAGTGATAGAGGAGGTGAATACCTAAGTGGTGTTTTTCAAGATCATCTTAAGAGTTGTGGAATTATTTCACAACTTACTCCACCTGGAACACCACAACATAATGGTGTGTCTGAAAGGAGAAATCGTACCCTATTAGATATGGTTCGATCGATGATGGCTAGAAGCACTTTACCTCTATCATTTTGGGGCTATGCTTTACTTTCCGCTGTTCGCATATTGAATATGGCTCCAACCAAGAAAGTGGAGAAGACACCTTTTGAAGTATGGCATGGAAAGGCTCCATCGCTATCATTCTTAAGAGTTTGGGGTTGTGAAGCTTATGTAAAGCAATACACCCCAAACAAATTAGAAGTCCGATCCACTAAGTGTATCTTTATAGGTTATCCTAAAGATGATTTAGGATATTACTTTTATGATCCTAGTGAGCAAAATGTTATTATTGCTCGAAAGGGTAAGTTCTTGGAAACTAAGTTCCTTGAGGAAGGAACTAATAGTAGAACAGTGAAATTTGATGAGGATCAAGAATCACAAGATGATACACAATTGGTTGATACTAGCACTCAACAAGAGGTTGTTGAAAGTGATCAAGTGGTTGATCAAAACACACAAAACGTTCGCAGATCTGGTAGAGTTAGCAATCCACCTGAAAGATATGGATTTTTTGTAGAAGGTTGCTACGTGGTAGATTCGGATGAACCAACCACATACCGTGATGCAATGTTCAAGAATGATTGTGACAAATGGCTTGAAGCCATGAACGTTGAGATGCAATCCATGTATGACAACCAAGTTTGGGAATTGGTTGAACCACCACTCAACTCCAAAGCTGTTGGAAGTAAGTGGGTTTTCAAAAGAAAAACTGATATGCATGGAAACTTGGATACTTATAAAGCAAGACTTGTAGCTAAGGGTTTCACTCAAACTCAAGGGGTTGATTATGATGAAACTTTTTCGCCTGTGGCAATGCTAAAGTCTATTAGGATATTATTTGCCATAGCTGCATATTATGATTATGAAATTTGGCAAATGGATGTCAAGACCGCTTTCCTAAATGGATATCTTGAGGAAGATGTCTATATGGTTCAGCCTGAAGGTTTTGTCGATCCGAAACATCCTAATAAAGTATGCAAGTTAAAGAAATCAATCTATGGATTGAAACAAGCATCTAGAACTTGGAATCATCGTTTTGATGAAGAAATCAAAAATTTTGGATTCATCAAGAACGCTGATGAGGCTTGTGTGTATAAAAAGGCTAGTGGGAGTATAATTACCTTCTTAGTATTGTATGTCGATGACATTCTACTATTTGGAAATGACATTCCAACCATGGAAAGCGTTAAGGCTTGGCTTGGAAGTAGATTTTCCATCAAGGATCTTGGTGAAGCTGCCTATATTTTGGGAATAAAGATCTATAGGGATAGGTCAAGGCGCTTGATAGGTTTGAACCAAAGTACATACATTGATAAAATCTTGAAAAGGTTCAAGATGGAAAACTCCAAGAAAGGTTTTGTACCTATTCAAAGAGGGACTATATTGAGTTCAGCTCAATGTCCAAGCTCAAAGGGTGAGCAAGAAACAATGAAACAAATCCCATATGCTTCTGCTATAGGATCCATCATGTATGCGATGATATGTACTAGACCGGATGTGTCATGCGCTTTGAGCATGACAAGCAGATACCAACAGAATCCAGGAAACAGTCATTGGATGGCTGTTAAGAACATATTGAAATACCTTAGGAGAACTAAGGATATGTTTCTGATATATGGATCTGGTGAGGAGGAACTCGCTATAAAAGGTTACACGGATGCGAGCTTCCAAACTGATCGAGATGATTCTCGATCACAGTCTGGGTATGTGTTCACTCTTAATGGAGGAGCTGTCTCTTGGAAGAGCTCAAAACAGGAAGTGGTAGCATTGTCCACTACAGAATCAGAATACATCGCCGCTTCATTGGCAGCTCAGGAAGCTGCATGGTTGAAGAAATTCATTACTGATCTAGGGGTAGTCTCTTCCATTCAAGACCCCCTAGAAATCTTTTGTGACAACGAGGGTGCGATTGCACAAATCAAGGAACCTCGTTCGTGTTGGGTTTTATACAAGTTTATCAAAGTCAAGTTAACCATATTTAACTAGAAAACGCAACGGAAGCTTAGATTTTATAACTTGTTATGAACATACCATTATGTTAAAACTAAAACCCAAAGAACAAGGATCAATATTACAAGAACAATATGCTTACAAAATGTAAATGGTACCTTCTTATACCTTTAGAAGAAGATGTATGTGGATGAAGATGATGATGTCTTCAAATGGCAAGGTTGCAAAGAGAAACCCTCAAGCTTTGTATACCCCAAGCTTTGAGCAACAACACCAACTAGTTGCTAGGATTTGAACACCAATTTGAAGCTCACAAAACTCCCAATTTGAGGCCAATGTGGCCGTGAGTTTTGAGAGAGAAAAGAGAGTATGGAAAACTTCAAAATTACTTGAGAATACAAAAGGGACAAGACCAAGAATGCATGTAATGTGAATGGAGATAAATAAGAGGTGGTCAACACAAAAGGACAAAAGATTGGATGGGACCAAACCCTCCACCCACATGGGGTGGCCGGTTTTGATATTTTTTTTTTTTTTTTTTTTTTTTTTTTGTGTTTTGTTTTAACCATTTTAAAACCATCTCCATTCATTTTATAAAACTTAACTTTATAAAATGTACATGCATTTACATAATTACTTAACCAATTAAATAATTAATTTATATAAACAAATTATCCAGATAATTTATTTAAATCCTCAAGTGTGTTTGTTTAGAAAACCAATTTTCTAAACACGTAGTGTTCGGTATTCGTTTAAGTGATCAAATCATTAAAGAATACATTTGGTGTTGTCTAGCTTGTTATTGGGTATGACCCGACTTGGATCAAACACAGTTAGCCACATTAGTTTAAGTATGTGTCTCGGGCATACGTAATTCCAACAATCTCCCACTTGCACGAGATACATAGAAAATTAATGCAAGTGGTGAATACCGCCTAACAACAGTTCACCACCCCTAATGTGTTTGACGAAGTGCCATTCAATAACATCATCCCTTCAAGTCCCTTACTTGATATGATTTAGGTGAATCTATCATTATATCCCTTTGTTACTAGATGTCATGTTGGATCTAAGAGACATAGGTGATCATTCTCTTTACAATTCAACTTTATCAGGCCTTAGACATCTAAACTCTCAACACATAAGAGGAACAAATTCCGTCTTGACTGTATACGCCTCTCACTATCACTTTATACTCCACCCGAGCTCATCCTTATGTACCATCTTTTACGAATAGCGAAGGGGAGAGTCAAAGTGTAATACTCGGTGAAAATCAAGACCCAATATACATCTCAGGTCTAAGGATAATATGAAATTCTCCTTTACTCAAGATTACTAATGATCAAGTCAATCGACTCCATGTAGTAATATTGAGAGCGGGTCAGTCCAATATTTGTATCCCACAAATATCTATGAACTTTGGCAGCAAACCTATGCTCCATATTCATTCCTTATGAATATCCACCAATCCTAGTTCATAATAGTCTTGCTTCATATTTGTTCCCACAAATGTGATCGACTACGGACTTTTAGAATAAGATAACTTATTCATGGATTAAACATGCAAAATTAGAATTTAACTCAAGATTCCATAATCATATAAAAGAGTTAAATTACAAAAGTCTTTTAAACGTAAATACAAAATAGATCAAATCCAATTACTAGAATATCGAAGTCCTAAGCCACTCGCATGACGCTCATGTTTCGGTCTTTCTAGGAGCTTCGTGAATGGATCCGCAAGATTTTGATCAGTTCCAACTTTGCGAATACATATCTTTCCCTTTTCAACTTCATCCCTTATGTAGTTGAATCTCCGCTCTATGTGTCTAGTCTTTTGGTGCGAACGAGGTTCCTTGATTTGTGCAATCGCACCCTCGTTGTCACAAAAGATTTCTAGAGGGTCTTGAATGGAAGAGACCACCCCTAGATCAGTAATGAATTTCTTCAACCATGCAGCTTCCTGAGCTGCCAATGAAGCGGCGATGTATTCTGATTCTGTAGTGGACAATGCTACCACTTCCTGTTTTGAGCTCTTCCAAGAGACAGCTCCTCCATTAAGTGTGAACACATACCCAGACTGTGATCGAGAATCATCTCGATCAGTTTGGAAGCTCGCATCCGTGTAACCTTTTATAGCGAGTTCCTCCTCACCAGATCCATATATCAGAAACATATCCTTAGTTCTCCTAAGGTATTTCAATATGCTCTTAACAGCCATCCAATGACTGTTTCCTGGATTCTGTTGGTATCTGCTTGTCATGCTCAAAGCGCATGACACATCCGGTCTAGTACATATCATCGCATACATGATGGATCCTATAGCAGAAGCATATGGGATTTGTTTCATCGTCTCTTGCTCACCCTTTGAGCTTGGACATTGAGCTGAACTCAATATGGTCCCTCTTTGAATAGGTACAAAACCTTTCTTGGAGTTTTCCATCTTGAACCTTTTCAAGATCTTATCAATGTATGTACTTTGGTTCAAACCTATCAAGCGCCTTGACCTATCCCTATAGATCTTTATTCCCAAAATATAGGCAGCTTCACCTAGATCCTTGATGGAAAATCTACTTCCAAGCCAAGCCTTAACGCTTTCCATGGTTGGAATGTCATTTCCAAATAGTAGAATGTCATCGACATACAATACTAAGAATGTAATTATACTCCCACTAGCCTTTTTATACACACAAGCCTCATCAGCGTTTTTGATGAACCCAAAACTTTTGATTTCTTCATCAAAACGATGATTCCAAGTTCTAGATGCTTGTTTCAATCCATAGATTGATTTCTTTAACTTGCATACTTTATTAGGATGTTTTGGATCGACAAAACCTTCAGGCTGAACCATATAGACATCTTCCTCAAGATATCCATTTAGGAAAGCGGTCTTGACATCCATTTGCCAGATTTCATAATCATAATGTGCAGCTATGGCAAATAATATCCTAATAGACTTTAGCATTGCCACAGGCGAAAAAAGTTTCATCATAATCAACCCCTTGAGTTTGAGTGAAACCTTTAGCTACAAGTCTTGCTTTATAAGTATCCAAGTTTCCATGCATATCAGTTTTCCTTTTGAAAACCCACTTACTTCCAACAGCTTTGGAGTTGAGTGGTGGTTCAACCAATTCCCAAACTTGGTTGTCATACATGGATTGCATCTCAACGTTCATGGCTTCAAGCCATTTGTCACAATCATTCTTGGACATTGCATCACGGTATGTGGTTGGTTCATCCGAATCTACCACGTAGCAACCTTCTACAAAAAATCCATATTTTTCAGGTGGATTGCTAATTCTACCAGATCTGCGAACGTTTTGTGTGTTTTGATCAACCACTTGATCACTTTCAACAACCTCTTGTTGAGTGCTAGTATCAACCAATTGTGTATCATCTTGTGATTCTTGATCCTCATCAAATTTCACTGTTCTACTATTAGTTCCTTCCTCAAGGAACTTAGTTTCCAAGAACTTACCCTTTCGAGCAATAATAACATTTTGCTCACTAGGATCGTAAAAGTAATATCCTAAATCATCTTTAGGATAACCTATAAAGATACACTTAGTGGATCGGACTTCTAATTTGTTTGGGGTGTATTGCTTTACATAAGCTTCACAACCCCAAACTTTTAAGAATGATAGCGATGGAGCCTTTCCATGCCATACTTCAAAAGGTGTCTTCTCCACTTTCTTGGTTGGAGCCATATTCAATATGCGAACAGCGGAAAGTAAAGCATAGCCCCAAAATGATAGAGGTAAAGTGCTTCTAGCCATCATCGATCGAACCATATCTAATAGGGTACGATTTCTCCTTTCAGACACACCATTATGTTGTGGTGTTCCAGGTGGAGTAAGTTGTGAAATAATTCCACAACTCTTAAGATGATCTTGAAATACACCACTTAGGTATTCACCTCCTCTATCACTACGAAGTACTTTGATTGTGGTCTTGAGTTGTCTTTCTACTTCAGTTTTGAAGTCTTTGAACATTTCAAAAGCTTCATCTTTGTGTTTCATTAAGTACACATAACCATATCGACTATAATCATCAATAAAGGTAATGAAGTATCTTTCACCATTCCTAGTCATTGGTCTAAAAGGACCACATACATCCGAATGTATGATACCCAATAATTCTTTTGACCTTTCAAAAGTTTTATTAAAGGGTTGCTTTGTCATTTTGCCTTGTAAACAAGATTCACATACATCAAATGAATCATACTCATTTGTTTCTAGAATACCACTCTTGCGAAGAGTTTGCATGCGATTCTTACTTATATGTCCAAGGCGACAATGCCAAAGATAGGAATCACCCAAGTCCTTCTTGAGTTTCTTGGTGTTGACATTGTACATTGAACTACTATGTGACATACCACTTTGATCTATTTCATATATACCATTCATGGGTACAGCTTTAAAATAAAACATGCCATTCATCAAAACATGAATATCACAATTTATAAATTTAAGATCAAAGCCACATTGTTTTAAAAGGGACACGGAAATAATGTTTCTCCTTAACTTAGGAGCATACAAAACATTCTTCAAAATTACTTCCAAACCACTTGGAAGCTTTAACAAGTAGTCTCCTTGGGCTTGGACTTCAACTCTTGCTCCATTGCCCATAAAGAGACTAATGTCCCCTTTGTTGAGTTGTTTACTTCTTTTGAACCCCTGCAACAAATTGCAAATGTGAGTTCCACATCCGGTATCAAGTACCCATGTATTTGAAGAAATAACATTTAGTTCAATATGTATAGTAAAGATAATACCTGAGGTATGCCCCGCATCCCTCTTATCTTTTAACGCATTGAGATAGGTCGGACAATTCCTTTTCCAATGACCTATCTCTCCACACTCAAAGCATGGATCTTGCGCCGCAACCTTTTGCTTCTTTTCCTTCGGTTTGGTGGGCGTGATGGCTTTCCTCTTTCCCTTTCCTTGGACGTGGCCCTTGCCCTTAGCAACACTTGCTTTGGGGTTGGAGTTATGTCCCCTTTTTCCTTCATTGATTGTTAGAACGGGTAAAACCCTTTTACCCATTCCCGCTTCGGCCGTTCTTAGCATTGCGTGAAGCTCACCAATGCTTTTGTCCCACCCATTCATGTTATAGTTCATGACAAAAGTTTCAAACCTTTTGGTCAAAGAGTTGAGGATCAAATCCGTAGCCAACTCATTAGAGACGGGACAATTTAACCTACGAAGCTTTTCAATGTAGCTTTTCATCTTTAGGACATAAGATGAGACGCTTTGGGTTTCCTCCATACGACATGCATGAAACGCTCGAACCGTTTCGAAACGTTCCGCTCTAGCTTGTTGAAGGAACATTTCCTTCAATTGAGTTATCATGTCGTATGCCCCATGATGCTCGAAATCCTTTTGGATTTCGGGAATCATAGTCCCCAACATGAGGCAAGAGGCTTGCACCGAATCTTTGGTGTACTTGACCCAATCGTTATACGCCTCCTCATCTTCCACGTTAGGCTCATCGGGAATGGGATCGTCTAAGACATATGATATCTCTTCTTGTTTGAGAACTATTCTCAAGTTGCGATACCAATCCATAAAGTTATTATGGTTTAGACGATCCTTTTCAAGGATGGTTCTTAAGGATAGGTTACGGGTGTTATGGGTAGAGGTGTTTGCATTGTTAGCGGCCATCTACAAAATTTAACAAAGTTCTATTTTAGTATTATAAACAATTTAATTATTAATACCCTTTTATTCCAAATTTTAAAATAATAATTAAATTCTAGAATCCAACGATAAATCAAATTTCGGTTAGGTGACCTTTATCCCGTTATTTGATTTAACAAGGTAGTCAACCTTGACAATTGCAACCCTTTGCAACTTCTAGAGGTATGGGACCATTCGAAATCCTTATTTCGTGTTGGCATGTTTATCCCATCAACACCATTGGATCCCCATGCTTAGGTGACCTTTATCACATGGTTTCCAATTCAAGTCGTCCTACTTGTATAAACATGTAAGATTAACATACAAGTGGTTAGGTGACCTTTATCCCACAAATATGTTAATATTACCCTAAGTATATTAGTTTGCTCAAAATGGTTAGGTGACCTTTATCCCATTTAAAGTTCCCTAATACGTTAAGTGTCATACAAAAGGATGGTGTTAGACTTGTTTCCTTGGTAATTATGAAAAAGGGATTTTTAAGTTTTCCAATATTCTAGTTTGAAAAACATTATGCCATATCCTAACATGCATTTAGAAATATGGCGATTTTGAAAACCAATTTTCAAGGTTCTAGTTATAATAAAACCAATTTTATTATATGTGAGTAATCGCTTAGTTTTAATAAACCCATTTAATTAAACTAATTAACGCGATATTACCAAATATATATTAGAACCCGTTTTATGCTTGTTGTCGTTCCTATGTGACGGTTTGGATATCCTAATATCTATCAACCACACATTACAATAAGTAAAACAAACAACCAAGCAAACACATGCAAAATATAGTCATAACCGAGAACCGCTAAGTTTGACCATACTTGTTAGCCGAAACAAGTATAGGTCATAAGTCACACCTAAGGGACAAAACATGACACAAGGATGGAATGTTGACTCCCACTTGATCTTGCATCCAAATGCTTCAAGTATCCTTTCCAAGTTGTTGTGTTCTTGTTGGGCTTGTTAATGGGCTCCAAACTCCCAAAAGTCTTCTTGGGCCCAAGAGTGAAATTTATGGGCCTAATGGGCTTGAATCCCATGATGGGCCGGTGAGGCCCAACAAGCCCAAAATTTCGGTCCAAGGCCCAAATCCACCAATTCTTGCATCTTCAATTTTTACAAAATGTATCCTAATACATATTTTTCTAAAAAAAAAGAAAATGCAACTAATCTATTTATTACAAACCAACTTATGAATAAATAAATTACACAAGCCTAAGATAATGAATTATTACAACCATATTGAATAATAAACATAATCAACATACACAAACAACAATCAACACATCCAAGGTCTAGGTTTCGGTTATGACACAATCAAACATACCAAATGTTCTAAGCATGCAACCTAAGCAACCAATGCCCAAAATCACCAAATAAAATCGGCCCCCCCCCCCCCCAAGAGGCTACGGCCCAAATTATTATTATTATTTTTTTTTATTTTCAACATCCAAATGTTATTAATGGTTTCCTAAGATCTTTTCATGCATGTCAAGATCTTACAAAACCATGAGGGGTAAAATCCACCAAAATTTCGGACCCCTTTTTCACCCATGAAAAACCCGAAATCTATGAACATGTAAGAAGCATAAGTCCTTGTAACCGGCTCTTGATGCCATTTGTTGGGTTTTATACAAGTTTATCAAAGTCAAGTTAACCATATTTAACTAGAAAACGCAACGGAAGCTTAGATTTTATAACTTGTTATGAACATACCATTATGTTAAAACTAAAACCCAAAGAACAAGGATCAATATTACAAGAACAATATGCTTACAAAATGTAAATGGTACCTTCTTATACCTTTAGAAGAAGATGTATGTGGATGAAGATGATGATGTCTTCAAATGGCAAGGTTGCAAAGAGAAACCCTCAAGCTTTGTATACCCCAAGCTTTGAGCAACAACACCAACTAGTTGCTAGGATTTGAACACCAATTTGAAGCTCACAAAACTCCCAATTTGAGGCCAATGTGGCCGTGAGTTTTGAGAGAGAAAAGAGAGTATGGAAAACTTCAAAATTACTTGAGAATACAAAAGGGACAAGACCAAGAATGCATGTAATGTGAATGGAGATAAATAAGAGGTGGTCAACACAAAAGGACAAAAGATTGGATGGGACCAAACCCTCCACCCACATGGGGTGGCCGGTTTTGATATTTTTTTTTTTTTTTTTTTTTTTTTTTTGTGTTTTGTTTTAACCATTTTAAAACCATCTCCATTCATTTTATAAAACTTAACTTTATAAAATGTACATGCATTTACATAATTACTTAACCAATTAAATAATTAATTTATATAAACAAATTATCCAGATAATTTATTTAAATCCTCAAGTGTGTTTGTTTAGAAAACCAATTTTCTAAACACGTAGTGTTCGGTATTCGTTTAAGTGATCAAATCATTAAAGAATACATTTGGTGTTGTCTAGCTTGTTATTGGGTATGACCCGACTTGGATCAAACACAGTTAGCCACATTAGTTTAAGTATGTGTCTCGGGCATACGTAATTCCAACAGTTCGCACCAAAAGACAAGGCACATAGAGCGGAGATTCAACTACATAAGGGATGAAGTTGAAAAAGGAAAGATATGTATTCGCAAAGTTGGAACTGATCAAAATCTTGCGGATCCATTCACAAAGCTCCTAGAAAGACCGAAACATGAGCGTCATGCGAGTGGCTTAGGACTCCGATATTCTAGTAATTGGATTTGATCTATTTTGTATTTACGTTTAAAAGACTTTTGTAATTTAACTCTTTTATATGATTATGGAATCTTGAGTTAAATTCTAATTTTGCATGTTTAATCCATGAATAAGTTATCTTATTCTAAAAGTCCGTAGTCGATCACATTTGTGGGAACAAATATGAAGCAAGACTATTATGAACTAGGATTGGTGGATATTCATAAGGAATGAATATGGAGCATAGGTTTGCTGCCAAGGTTCATAGATATTTGTGGGATACGAATATTGGACTGACCCGCTCTCAATATTACTACATGGAGTCAATGGACCTGATCATTAGTAATTTTGAGTAAAGGAGAATTTCATATTATCCTTAAACCTGAGATGTATACTGGGTCTTGATTTTCACCAAGTATTACACTTTGACTCTCCCCTTCGCTATTCGTAAAAGATGGTACATAAGGATGAGCTCAGGTGGAGTATAAAGTGATAGTGAGAGGCGTATACAGTCAAGATGGAATTTGTTCCTCTTATGTGTTGAGAGTTTAGATGTCTAAGGCCTGATAAAGTTGAATTGTAAAGAGAATGATCGCCTATGTCTCTTAGATCCAACATGACATCTAGTAACAAAGGGATATAATGATAGATTCACCTAAATCATATCAAGTAAGGGACTTGAAGGGATGATGTTATTGAATGGCACTTCGTCAAACACATTAGGGGTGGTGAACTGTTGTTAGGCGGTATTCACCACTTACATTAATTTTCTATGTATCTCGTGCAAGTGGGAGATTGTTGGAATTACGTATGCCCGAGACACATACTTATACTAATGTGGCTAACTGTGTTTGATCCAAGTCGGGTCATACCCAATAACAAGCTAGACGACACCAAATGTATTCTTTTAATGATTTGATCATTTAAACGAATACCGAACACTACGTGTTTAGAAAATTGGTTATCTAAACAAACACACTTGAGGATTTAAATGAATTATCTGGATAATTTGTTTATATAAATTAATTATTTAATTGGTTAAATAATTATATAAATGTATGAACATTTTATAAAAATGAGTTTTATAAAATGAATGGAGATGTTTTAAATGGTTAAAACAAAACAAAAAAAAAAAAAAATAATAATAATAATAATAAGTATAACCGGCCACCCCATGTGGGTGGGGGTTTTTGGTCCAATTAAATTGCATGCTTCCTTTGCATGTTAGGTGATCTTTTTTTTAAAAACTCTCCATACAAATTACATGCATTTTGGTCCTACTCTTGGCATCTTTATCAAGTGTTTTACAAGCTTCAAACTCTCTCTCTCCCTCTCCATAAACTCACGGCAGCAGCAGCAGGAAAAAGGAGAGCTTTTTGAGCTTGTTTTGGTGTTCCTAATCCTAGAAAAACAACTTGGTGTTGTCACAAATAGCTTGGGGTATCACACTCTTGAGGTCTTCTTCTTTGGAGGCTTGTCATTCATCCACCATCCCTTCAACAATCCACTTGTTCTTCTAAAGGTAGAAGAAGGTACTATTTACATTTTGTGAGCATATTGTTCTTGTAATTTTGATCCTTGTTCTTTGGGTTTTAGTTTTAACATAATGGTATGTTCATAACAAGTTTTAAAATCTAAGCTTCCGTTGCGTTTTCTAGTTAAATATGGTTAACTTGAACTTTGATAATCTTGTATAAAACCCATCATAAATAACTAGCAAACAACTTTAAAAAATATAACAAAATTGTTAAGTTAATCTTCGAAAGTAAGGACAACAAAGTGAAATAAACAGATGGAGGAAACTTTGAAATTAAATAAATATCTTACATATGTTGGACTCGGTATGCCCAAGAGACATATTATAATTGATGTGGCTAGTACGTTATGATCCAAGTGTTGGGTTTCTATGGATATTTTAAACTTAGTTAACCATTTAACTAGTCATTAATTAAGGCGGAAGCGTGATTATCTTTGAACTTTATGTACATATATCCAAATATATACATTACAAGTTCATATGTATGTTAATCTATGAATAACCCTTTATTCTTGTTTCAAGATTACCATTAATCTTAAGATTAGAAACCCGAGACTAAGGATCAAATAATACGGGAAAAACTAAACTATCAAAGCTTGTAAAACTTACATTCTTAAACCTTTAAGAGATGTAGTTGATGGTTGAAGAAGATGATGATGTTTCTTGGCTAGCTTTCAAGGAGAAAACCTCAAATGGTTCGTACCCCGAGCCTCCAATACACACCAAGCTATGTTAGGGAGCTTGAACACTTGAAACCGAAAACCGAATCCTCTTCCTTTTGCTTCTTCGGCCGAACCAAGAAGAACAAGAGAGAAAAGTTGGTTTGCTTACTTGTTTTAATATCTATATATATTCCCATTCAAACATGATCAAATCTTTTCATATATGGAGTTAGTATTTGGTCAAGTAAAGATCACTCAAGCTCCACCAAAACCATGACAAAGTTTGACCAAATCTTTGGGGTGAGGGGCCCACCCAAAACCGGCCCCAAAATATATATATATATATATTTATTTTTTTTTAATTTTTATATATTTTATACTTTATAAAATATATAAACACCCTATCTTTTATAAACCATTTTGTAAAAGAACACATAGTTAAATAATCATTCCAATAATAATTATTTGAATAAATAAATTAACCAATTAATTTATTTAACACTTTCAAGTAAGTATTCAGAACCCGATTTTCTGAATGTGTCGTGTTCTGTATTTGTCTTATAGATCTTATCTTAACAAATACATAATTGGTGTGTGTCTAACTCGTTATTGGGTATGACCCGACTTGGATCAAACACGGCTAGCCACATTAACCTAATTATGTGTCTCGGGCATACGGTATTCCAACAATCTCCCACTTGCACGTGACTCATAAGATGTTAATGCTAATGGTGAATACCGCCTAACAACAGGTCACCACCCCTAGTGTGTTTGACTAAGTGCCATTCAATAACATCATCCCCTTCAAGTCCATACTTGATATGATATAGGTAAGTCTTATCACTACATCCTTTTGTTACTAGATGTCCTGTCAAATCGAAGAGACACAGAGTGATCATTCTCTCAATGATTTAACTTAACAGGCCTTAGACATCTAAACTCTCAACACATAAGAGGAACAAATCCCATCTTGACTGCATACACCCTTGTTGACATCTCGTATGATATCTGAGCTCTTTCTTACACGTTATCGTGTTACCGAAATAACAAAGAAGAGAGTCAAGTTATCAGACTTGATGAAAAACCAGATCCAATATGCATCTCAGGTCAAAGGACACAATGATACTCGCCTTTACTCAAGGATTACTTATGATCAGTTACACTAACTCCATGCAGTGATTCTTGAGAGCGGGTCAGTCCAATATTTGTATCCCACAAATATCTATGAACTTTGGTGGCAAACCTATGCCCTATATTCATCACATGAATATCAACCAATCCGGGTTCATAATAGTCTTACCTTCATACTTGTTCCCACAAGTATGATCGACTACGGACGTTTAGAACAACATAAGTCATTCATGGATTAAACATGCAAATATAGAACATAACTCATTGAATAATTAAAACATAATTAATTTTCATGAGATACCCATTACATTCGTTCTTATACAAACACTAAACACAGATTAAATCCACTCACTAGAATACCGAAGTCCTAATGCACAAACATGACCCTCATGCTTTGGCCTATCGAGGAGCTTCGTGAGTGGGTCCGCAATATTTTGATCGGTATGAACTTTATGAATACATATCTTTCCCTTTTCAACTTCATCCCTTATGTAGTTGAATCTGCGCTCAATGTGCCTCGTTTTCTGATGAGCACAAGGCTCCTTGATTTGTGCAATAGCACCCTCATTGTCACAGAATATCTCTAGGGGCTCCTGAATGGTAGAGATAATCCCTAGATCCATGATGAACTTTTTCATCCATGCAGCCTCTTGGGCTGCCATTGAAGCGGCGATGTACTCAGATTCTGTAGTGGATAACGCGACAACATCCTGCTTCGAACTCTTCCAAGAGACAGCGCCTCCATTCAAAATGAAGACATATCCCGACTGTGACCGAGAATCATCTCGGTCAGTTTGGAAACTCGCATCCACGTAACCCTTTACGACGAGTTCCTCCTCACCAGACCCATATATTAAAAACATATCCTTAGTCCTTCTAAGGTATTTTAATATATTCTTGACAGCCATCCAATGACTGTCACCTGGGTTGTGCTGGTATCTACTCGTTATGCTTAAAGCATACGAGACGTCCGGTCTGGTGCACATCATTGCATACATAATAGATCCTATTGCCGAAGCATAAGGAACATGCTTCATCCTATCCTGCTCTTCCTTAGAGCTAGGACTTTGGGATGAGCTTAACACGGTTCCTCTAGGAATAGGTACCAAACCTTTCTTAGAGTTTTCCATCCTGAACCTTTTCAGGATTTTATCAATGTACGCACTTTGATTGAGTCCGATCAATTTCCTTTGTCTATCCCTATAGACCTTTATTCCCAAGATATATGTCGCTTCTCCAAGATCCTTAATTGAGAAACGACTACTTAACCACGCTTTAACGCTCTCCATACTTGGTATATCATTTCCAAATAAAAGTATATCATCGACATACAAAATAAGGAACATGATTATACTCCCACTAGCCCATTTATACACACACGCCTCATCACCGTTTTGGACGAAACCAAACGCTTTGATTTCTTCATTAAAACGATGGTTCCACATCCGTGATGCTTGTTTCAACCCGTAGATTGATTTCCTTGACTTACATACTTTATCAGGATTAGATGGATCGACAAAACCTTCAGGCTGAACCATATGGACATCTTGTTGGGTTTCTATGGAAATTACAAACTTAGTTAACCATTTAACTAGTCACATTAAAGGCGGAAGCGTGATATTTACAAATTAAACATATGTATCCATGTGTTTATATATGTATATATTACAAGTTTATATAAGATATGTTCATGAACAACCTAGTTTATTCATGTCATAAGATTACCAATAATCTATTTATTAGAAACCCGAAGCAAGGATCAAATGATACGGAAAAACTAAACTATCAAAACTATAAACACTTACATTCTTAACCTTTTAAGAGTGTAGTTGATGTTGAAGAAGATGATGATGTTGATGCTAGACTTTCAAAGGGAAAATCCTCAAACGGAATATACCCCGAGCCTCCAACACACACCGAGCTATGTTAGGGAGCTTGAACACGAAAAACCGAGACCCGAATCTTTCTTCTTGATTTCGGCCGAACCAAGAAACAAAGAAAGAAAGAAAAGGGTTGTTGTTTTGTTACTTGTGTTTATTTTGTTTTCTTGAAAAAATATGTATATTGATCTTGATCTTTCCTTTTATCATTACACCACCATAATGCAAACATGGTGTTAGGTTTTTTTTTGTCAAGTAAAACACTCAACTTCCACCAAATATATGACAAGATTTGACCAAGACCATGGGGTGTGGGGCCCACCCAAAACCGGCCCCAAATATATTTATTTATTTATTTTTTTTTATTTTTTTTATTATTTATTTTATACTTTATAAAATATATAAACACCCCATCTTTTATAAACCATTTTACAAAAGAACACATAGTTAAATAATCATTCCAATAATAATTATTTGAATAAATAAATTAACCAATTAATTTATTTAACACTTTCAAGTAATTATTCAGAAACCCGTTTTTCTGAATGTGTCGTGTTCTGTATTTGTCTTATAGATCTTATCTTAACAAATACATAATTGGTGTGTGTCTAACTCGTTATTGGGTATGACCCGACTTGGATCAAACACGGCTAGCCACATTAACCTAATTATGTGTCTCGGGCATACGGTATTCCAACAATCTCCCACTTGCACGTGACTCATAAGAAGTTAATGCTAATGGTGAATACCGCCTAACAACAGGTCACCACCCCTAGTGTGTTTGACTAAGTGCCATTCAATAACATCATCCCCTTCAAGTCCATACTTGATATGATATAGGTAAGTCTTATCACTACATCCCTTTGTTACTAGATGTCCTGTCAAATCGAAGAGACACAGTAATCATTCTCTCAATGATTTAACTTAACAGGCCTTAGACATCTAAACTCTCAACACATAAGAGGAACAAATCCCATCTTGACTGCATACATCCTTGTTGACATCTCATATGATATCTGAGCTCTTTCTTACACGTCATCGTGTTACCGAAATAACAAAGAAAAGAGTCAAGTTATCAGACTTGATGAAAAACCAGATCCAATATGCGTCTCAGGTCAAAGGACACAATGATACTCGCCTTTACTCAAGGATTACTTATGATCAGTTGCACTAACTCCATGCAGTGATCCTTGAGAGCGGATCGTGTCCAATATTTGTATCCCACAAATATCTATGAACCTTGGTGGCAAACCTATGCCCTATATTCATCACATGAATATTAACCAATCCGGGTTCATAATAGTCTTACCTTCATACTTGTTCCCACAAGCATGATCGACTACGGACGTTTAGAACAACATAAGTCATTCATGGATTAAACATGCAAATATAGAACATAACTCATTGAATAATTAAAACATAATTAATTTTCATGAGACACCCATTACATTCGTTCTTATACAAACACTAAACACAGATTAAATCCACTCACTAGAATACCGAAGTCCTAATGCACAAACATGACCCTCATGCTTTGGCCTATCGAGGAGCTTCGTGAGTGGGTCCGCAATATTTTGATCGGTATGAACTTTATGAATACATATCTTTTTCTTTTCAACTTCATCCCTTATGTAGTTGAATCTGCGCTCAATGTGCCTCGTTTTCTGATGAGCACGAGGCTCCTTGATCTGTGCAATAGCACCCTCATTGTCACAGAATATCTCTAGGGGCTCCTGAATGGTAGAGATAATCCCTAGATCCATGATGAACTTTTTCATCCATGCAGCTTCTTGGGCTGCCATTGAAGCGGCGATGTACTCAGATTCTGTAGTGGATAACACGACAACATTCTGCTTCGAACTCTTCCAAGAGACAGCGCCTCCATTCAAGATGAAGACATATCCCGATTGTGATCGAGAATCATCTCGGTCAGTTTGGAAACTCGCATCCACGTAACCCTTTACGACGAGTTCCTCCTCACCAGACCCATATATTAAAAACATATCCTTAGTCCTTCTAAGGTATTTTAATATATTCTTGACAGCCATCCAATGACTGTCACCTGGGTTGTGCTGGTATCTACTCGTTATGCTTAAAGCATACGAGACGTCCGGTCTAGTGCACATCATTGCATACATAATAGATCCTATTGCCGAAGCATAAGGAACATGCTTCATCCTATCCTGCTCTTCCTTAGAGCTAGGACTTTGGGATGAGCTTAACACGGTTCCTCTAGGAATAGGTACCAAACCTTTCTTAGAGTTTTCCATCCTGAACCTTTTTAGGATTTTATCAATGTATGCACTTTGATTAAGTCCGATCAATTTCCTTTGTCTATCCCTATAGACCTTTATTCCCAAGATATATGTCGCTTCTCCAAGATCCTTAATTGAGAAACGACTACTTAACCACGTTTTAACGCTTTCCATACTTGGTATATCATTTCCAAATAAAAGTAAATCATCGACATACAAAATAAGGAACATGATTATACTCCCACTAGCCCATTTATACACACACGCCTCATCACCGTTTTGGACGAAACCAAACGCTTTGATTTCTTCATTAAAACGATGATTCCACATCCGTGATGCTTGTTTCAACCCGTAGATTGATTTCTTTAACTTACATACTTTATCAGGATTAGATGGATCGACAAAACCTTCAGGCTGAACCATATGGACATCTTCCTCAAGATATCCATTTAGAAAAGCGGTCTTGACATCCATTTGCCATATCTCATAATCAAAATGAGCTGCAATGGCAAAAAATATCCTGATCGACTTAAGCATCGCGACCGGCGAGAAGGTTTCATCATAATCAATCCCTTGAGTTTGCGTGAAACCTTTTGCAACAAGTCGGGCTTTGTAAGTATCTAAATTTCCATGCATATCGGTCTTCTTCTTGAAGACCCACTTACATCCAACCAGTTTGGAGTTAAGTGGACGATCAACCAATTCCCAAACTTGGTTATCCTGCATGGATTGCATCTCGGCGCTCATGGCTTCAAGCCACTTGTCACAATCAGGTTGTGACATAGCATCTTTGTAGGAGATCGGTTCATCCGAATCGACCAAGTAGCAATCATCCACAAGAAATCCATATTTCTTGGGAGGTCGACTAATCCTATTAGATCTGCGAGCAACGTGTGTATGATCAACCATTTGATCATCTTCAACATCCTCGTGTTGAACGCTAGTATCAACCAACTGTGTATCATCCAGTGATTCTTGAACCTCTTCAAGTTCCACTCTTTTTTCACTAGGTCCTTCCATAAGGAACCTAGTTTCTAAGAAGTATCCTTTGCGTGAAATAAACACTTTTTGTTCACTAGGATCATAGAATATATATCCTATATCATCCTTTGGGTATCCTATGAAGATACACCTGATGGATCGAGCCTCAAGCTTATTTGGGGTGTCACGTTTAACATAAACTATGCATCCCCATACCCTTAAATATGAAAAGGATGGAACCTTTCCATGCCACACTTCATAGGGTATTCGATCCACCTTTTTGGTCGGGGCCATATTCAAAATACGAGCCGCTGTGAGTAGCGCATATCCCCAAAATGATGGCGGTAGTGAGCTTCGTGCCATCATTGATCGAACCATGTCCAACAGTGTTCTATTCCTCCTTTCGGATACTCCGTTATGTTGAGGAGTTCCAGGAGGAGTGAGCTGTGAAATAATCCCACAATCTCTAAGATGACTTTGAAAAGCATCACTTAGGTATTCGCCTCCTCTATCGGAGCGGAGTACCTTGATTGTTCGGTCGAGCTGATTTTGTACTTCATTTTGAAATTCCTTGAACATTTCAAAGGCTTCATGTTTGTGTTTCATTAGATACACATACCCATATCGACTAAAATCGTCGGTAAAGGTAATGAAGTACCTTTCACTATTCCTACTAGTTGGCTTGAAAGGTCCGCATACATCCGTATGTATGATACCCAACAAGTCCTTAGCCCTTTCATTTGTACCTTTGAAAGGCTCTTTGGTCATCTTGCCTTGAATACAAGATTCACACTCATCAAACGAACCTAACTCGTTTGTTTTCAAAAGACCATTCTTTTGGAGAGTATTTATACGATTCTTGTTTATGTGTCCAAGGCGACAATGCCAAATGTAGGAATCACTCAAACCCTTTTTGAGTCTTTTAGTAGAAGTTTGATATAATGAGCTATTTGAGGTATTATCATGAACCAATTCATAAATACCGTTGTTTGGTACAGCTTTAAAATAAAAGATACCATTAGATGATACATGCATTTCTGATCTTACAAATTTAAAGTCAAAGTTACATTGTCTAAGAAGGTGCACAGAAATAATGTTCCTAGTCAAACTAGGAGCATACAAAACATTTTTCAAAACAACTTCCAAACCACTTGGAAGCGATAAAGTGAAGTCTCCTCTAGCGACCACGTGCACCCTTGCACCGTTGCCCATGAAAAGATTCACTTCGCCCTTCTTTAAGTCTTCATTCCTTTTGAACCCCTGCAACCAATTGCAAATATGAGTTCCACATCCGGTATCCAATACCCATGTGTTAGAAGAAATAAGATTTAGCTCAACATTAATCATAAAGACATTACCCGAGGTATGCGCCGCATTCCTCTTGTCTCTTAGCTCTTTTAGGTAGACCGGGCAATTGCGTTTCCAATGTCCGGTCTCCCCACAACCAAAACAAGGATCATCCTTATGACCCCTCGGTTCCACAACCTTTTGTTTCTTTGCCATAACCGGTGATTTGCCCTTACCCTTAAGATGCATAGGAGGACCCTTTCTTTTTGCTACCTTAGCCTTAGAATTGGGTTGAGATCGATTCTTGGATCTACCCTCATTGATCGCAAACATGGGTAAAACCCTTTTACCCATGCTCGCCTCGGCTGTTTTAAGCATTGAGTGAAGTTCTCCAATGTTTTTGTCCCACCCGTTCACGTTATAATTTAACACGAAAGTGTCGAACCTTTTCGACAAAGAGTTAAGGATCAAATCCGTTGCTAACTCTTTTGAGATGGGACAATTGAGCTTGGCGAGGCGATCAATGTAACTTTTCATCTTAAGTACATAAGTTGAAACTGGTTGATTATCATCCATTCTACATGCATGCAAGGCTCGAACCGTTTCGAACCTTTCAACCCTCGATTGCTTAAGGAACATTTCCTTAAGTTGAGTAATCATGTCGTACGCATTATGGTTTTCGAAATCCTTTTGGATTTCGGGAACCATAGTCGCCAACATGAGGCATGATACTTGAATGGAATCTTCCGTGTGTTTGACCCAATTCATGTATTCAACCTCAGTTCCCTCTTCCGGTTCTTCGGGGATAGGTGTTTCCAAAACATGATATAATTTTTCTTGTTTTAGAACAATCCTTAAATTTCGGAACCAATCCGAAAAGTTATTGTGGTTAAGACGGTCTTTAGCGAGAATAGATCGGAGAGATACGTTTTGGACGTTAGGGATTATGTTGTCGTCGACGTGTGCGGCCATCTGCAGAATTTTAATTAAGTTCATTTTAGTGTTTTAGACTTTTAATTATAAATACCCTTTTATATATACCAAATATAATTAATAATTAAAATCTAGAATCCAACAATAAACCCGACTCCGGTTAGGTGACCTTTTTCCCATTGTCGGTTTATCAAGGTAGTTATTGTTGGAATATCGTATGCCCGAGACACGTAATTAGGTTAATGTGGCTAGTTGTGTTTGATCCAAGTCGGGTCATACCCAATAACGAGTTAGACACACACCAATTATGTATTTGTTGAGATATGATCTATAAAACAAATACAGAACACGACACATTCAGAAATCGGGTTTCTGAATAATTACTTGAAAGTGTTAAATAAATTCATTGGTTAATTTATTTATTCAAATAATTATTATTGGAATGATTATTTAATTATATGTTCTTTTATAAAATGGTTTATAAAAGATGGGGTGTTTATATATTTTATAATGTATAAAATAAATAAAAAAAAAAAAAAAAAAAAAATATATATTGGGGCCGGTTTTAGGGTGGGCCCCACACCCCATGTCTTGGTCAAATCTTGAGTATGGGTTACTTAAACCAAAATACCTAACATCAACTAACATCATGGGATTTGAATGATGATAAGGTATGAAAGATCAAGATGATTATTGATATATATACTTTCAAGTAAACAAAAATAAAGATACAACTCTTCCTTTCTTTCTTTCTTGTTTACGGCCAAAAGAAAAAAGGAAGGGCTCGGGTCTCGTTTTTCGTGTTCAAGCTTCCTAGCATAGCTCGGTGTGTGTTGGAGACTCGGGGTATATTCCGTTTGAGGGTTTTCCTTTGAAAGTCTAGCATTCACATCATCATCTTCTTCAACCATCTACTAAACTCTTAAAGGGTTAAGAATGTAAGTATTTACTAGCTTGATAGTTTAGCTTTTCCGTATCATTTGATCCTTGCTTCGGGTTTCTAGTAAATAGATTATTGGTAATCTTATAACATGAATAAACTAGGTTATTCATGAACATATACATATGTTTAGTTTGTAAATATCACGCTTCCGCCTTAATTGTCACTAGTTAAATGGTTAACTAAGTTTGTTAATTTCATAGAAACCCAACAGTTATTCATAACAATTGCAAACCATTTTGCAACTTCTAGAGTTTATGGGACCGGTTCGAAATCATATTTCGTGTCGGCATGTTTATCCCATCAACACCTATTAGACCCATGCTTGGGTGACCCTCTTCACATGGTTCTAATTTAAGTCGTCCTACTTGTATCAACTTGTAATATTAACATGCAAACGGTTAGGTGACCTTTTTCCCATTTATATGCCAATATTACCTCAACATATTAATTTACTCTACGCGGTTAGGTGACCTTTTTCCCACTAAGAGCTTACTAATATGTTAAGCGTTATACAAAAGGATGGTGTTTAACTCGATATCCTTAATTTAAAAGGGATTTTTAGTTTTAATAATTCTAGTTGTAAAACTTTAAATCATGTTCTAACATGCATTTAGTAACATGATATTTTGAAACCATTTTCAAAATTCTAATATATAATAAAACCATTTTATTATGGGCGTGAGACGGCTAGTTAATAAGTCCATTTTATTAAACTACGTGTCACGTAATTACCGATAATTATTAGAACCCGTTTTATGCTTTGTTAATTAATTCTATGTGACGAAGTTGATATCCTAATATCTAACAACCACATAATCAAACAATCAATTAACAAGCATACACAATTATACTAGACACGAGCCACTAAGTTAGACCACACTTGTTAGCCGAAACAAGTGTGTGTCTTAGGTCCAATCCTAAGGGACACATGACACATGGATGTTGTAGCTCCCACTCGATCCCGCATCCAAATGCTTCGAGCATCTTCTTCAACCCCGTTGTGATCCATTGGGCTTGAACTTGGGCCTTAGCTTCCATAAGCTTTCATTTGGCCCAAACTTCCAATTTTGCATTCTTCTTTAATTTTACAAAACAAATGTCCTAATACATTTTTCTATAAAATAAAGATATTACAAATAACCTATTTATTACATACCCATATGAATAAATAATTACAAAATTACAAAATTGCCCCTAATTAATTATTACAAACCGAAACTTGAATAATTAACTACAATCACAACATCAACCACAAACAAACATCCATTTTGGTCTACGGCTCGGTCTAGTTTTAACAAACATAACCCGTTATGTTTTAGGAACCCGTTCCAAAACCCCTTGACCTTATCGGGCCTAGCCCAACCCAATTTGGGCTTGACCCAATAACTTGATTATGGGCTTCGACCCACATGTCCAAAACACATGGGCTTCGGCCCAATGAAAAGTCCAATGGGCTTCGGCCCATTTATCCAAAATGGGCTTCGGCCCATATAGCTTTTTCCCTTTTTTTCCGGTTAGCCCAATAACCATTTTCAAATGGGCTCCGGCCCAATTTCACCCGAATTGGGCTTCGGCCCATTTACTCGGTTTTTATTTTTTTATTTTTTTTTTTTTTGAACAAAGCCCAAAACAATAACAAGATTAAATACAAAAAAAATCATGCATGTTAATTTTTGTATAAAATCTTTCAAGGGGAAAAATATAAAACCGAGAACCCGAAGCTTAGTTTCCCGTATCCCGGCTCTTGATGCCATTTGTTGGGTTTCTATGGAAATTACAAACTTAGTTAACCATTTAACTAGTCACATTAAAGGCGGAAGCGTGATATTTACAAATTAAACATATGTATCCATGTGTTTATATATGTATATATTACAAGTTTATATAAGATATGTTCATGAACAACCTAGTTTATTCATGTCATAAGATTACCAATAATCTATTTATTAGAAACCCGAAGCAAGGATCAAATGATACGGAAAAACTAAACTATCAAAACTATAAACACTTACATTCTTAACCTTTTAAGAGTGTAGTTGATGTTGAAGAAGATGATGATGTTGATGCTAGACTTTCAAAGGGAAAATCCTCAAACGGAATATACCCCGAGCCTCCAACACACACCGAGCTATGTTAGGGAGCTTGAACACGAAAAACCGAGACCCGAATCTTTCTTCTTGATTTCGGCCGAACCAAGAAACAAAGAAAGAAAGAAAAGGGTTGTTGTTTTGTTACTTGTGTTTATTTTGTTTTCTTGAAAAAATATGTATATTGATCTTGATCTTTCCTTTTATCATTACACCACCATAATGCAAACATGGTGTTAGGTTTTTTTTTGTCAAGTAAAACACTCAACTTCCACCAAATATATGACAAGATTTGACCAAGACCATGGGGTGTGGGGCCCACCCAAAACCGGCCCCAAATATATTTATTTATTTATTTTTTTTATTTTTTTTATTTTTTTTTATTATTTATTTTATACTTTATAAAATATATAAACACCCCATCTTTTATAAACCATTTTACAAAAGAACACATAGTTAAATAATCATTCCAATAATAATTATTTGAATAAATAAATTAACCAATTAATTTATTTAACACTTTCAAGTAATTATTCAGAAACCCGTTTTTCTGAATGTGTCGTGTTCTGTATTTGTCTTATAGATCTTATCTTAACAAATACATAATTGGTGTGTGTCTAACTCGTTATTGGGTATGACCCGACTTGGATCAAACACGGCTAGCCACATTAACCTAATTATGTGTCTCGGGCATACGGTATTCCAACACATCTTCCTCAAGATATCCATTAAGAAAAGCGGTCTTGACATCCATTTGCCATATCTCATAATCAAAATGAGCTGCAATGGCAAATAATATCCTGATCGACTTAAGCATCGCGACCGGCGAAAAGGTTTCATCATAATCAATCCCTTGAGTTTGCGTGAAACCTTTTGCTACAAGTCTTGCTTTGTAAGTATCTAAATTTCCATGCATATCGGTCTTCTTCTTGAAGACCCACTTACATCCAACCATTTTGGAATTAAGTGGACGATTAACCAATTCCCAAACTTGGTTATCGTGCATGGATTGCATCTCGGCGCTCATGGCTTCAAGCCACTTGTCACAATCAGGTTGTGACATAGCATCTTTGTAGGAGATCAGTTCATCCGAATCGACCAAGTAGCAATCATCCACGAGAAATCCATATTTCTTGGGAGGTCGACTAATCCTACTAGATCTGCGAGCAACGTGTGTATGATCAACCATTTGATCACCTTCAACATCCTCGTGTTGAAAACTAGTATCGACCAACTGTGTATCATCCAGTGATTCTTGAACCTCTTCAAGTTCCACTCTCTTTTCACTAGGTCCTTCCATAAGGAACTTAGTTTCTAAGAAGTATCCTTTGCGTGAAATAAACACTTTTTGTTCACTAGGATCATAGAATATATATCCTATATCATCCTTTGGGTATCCTATGAAGATACACCTGATGGATCGAGCCTCAAGCTTATTTGGGGTGTCACGTTTAACATAAACTATGCATCCCCATACCCTTAAATATGAAAAGGATGGAACCTTTTCATGCCACACTTCATAGGGTATTCGATCCACCTTTTTGGTCGGGGCCATATTCAAAATACGAGCCGCTGTAAGTAGCGCATATCCCCAAAATGATGGCGGTAGTGAGCTTCGTGCCATCATTGATCGAACCATGTCCAACAGTGTTCTATTCCTCCTCTCGGATACTCCGTTATGTTGAGGAGTTCCAGGAGGAGTGAACTGTGAAATAATTCCACAATCTCTAAGATGACATTGAAAAGCATCACTTAGGTATTCGCCTCCTCTATCGGAGCGGAGTACCTTGATTGTTCGGTCGAGCTGATTTTGTACTTCATTTTGAAATTCCTTGAACATTTCAAAGGCTTCATATTTGTGTTTCATTAGATACACATACCCATATCGACTAAAATCGTCGGTAAAGGTAATGAAGTACCTTTCACTATTCCTACTAGTGGGCTTGAGAGGTCCGCATACATCCGTATGTATGATACCTAACAAGTCCTTAGCCCTCTCATTTGTACCTTTAAAAGGTTCTTTGGTCATCTTGCCTTGAATACAAGATTCACACTCATCAAACGAACCTAACTCATTTGTTTTCAAAAGACCATTCTTTTGGAGAGTATTTACACGATTCTTGTTTATGTGTCCAAGACGACAATGCCAAATGTAGGAATCACTCAAATCCTTTTTGAGTCTTTTAGTGGAAGTTTGATATAATGAGCTATTTGAGGTATTGTCATGAACCAATTCATAAATACCGTTGTTTGGTACAGCTTTAAAATAAAAGATACCATTAGATGATACATGCATTTCTGATTTTACAAATTTAAAGTCAAAGTTACATTGTCTAAGAAGGTGCACGGAAATAATGTTCCTAGTCAAACTAGGAGCATACAAAACATTTCTCAAAACAACTTCCAAACCACTTGGAAGCGATAAAGTGAAGTCTCCTCTAGCGACCACGTGCACCCTTGCACCGTTGCCCATGAAAAGAGTCACTTCGCCCTTCTTTAAGTCTTCATTCCTTTTTAACCCCTGCAACCAATTGCAAATATGAGTTCCACATCCGGTATCCAATACCCATGTGTTAGAAGAAATAAGATTTAGCTCAATATTAATCATAAAGACATTACCCGAGGCATGCCCCGCATTCCTCTTGTCTCTTAGCTCTTTTAGGTAGACCGGGCAATTGCGTTTCCAATGTCCGGTCTCCCCACAACCAAAACAAGGATCATCCTTATGACCCCTCGGTTCCACAACCTTTTGTTTCTTTGCCATAACCGGTGATTTGCCCTTACCCTTAAGATGCACAGGAGGACCCTTTCTTTTTGCTACCTTAGCCTTAGAATCGGGTTGAGATCGATTCTTGGATTTACCTTCATTGATCGCAAACACGGGTAAAACCCTTTTACCCATGCTCGCCTCGGCTGTTTTAAGCATTGAGTGAAGTTCTCCAATGTTTTTGTCCCACCCATTCATGTTATAATTTAACACGAAAGTGTCGAACCTTTTCGACAGGGAGTTAAGGATCAAATCCGTTGCTAACTCTTTTGAGATGGGACAATTGAGCTTGGCGAGGCGATCAATGTAACTTTTCATCTTAAGTACATAAGTTGAAACTGGTTGATTATCATCCATTCTACATGCATGCAAGGCTCGAACCGTTTCGAACCTTTCAACTCTTGATTGCTTAAGGAACATTTCCTTAAGTTGAGTAATCATGTCGTACGCATTATGGTTTTCGAAATCCTTTTGGATTTCGGGAACCATAGTCGCCAACATGAGGCATGACACTTGAATGGAATCTTCCGTGTGTTGGACCCAATTCATATATTCGACCTCACTTCCCTCTTCCGGTTCGTTGGGGATAGGTGTTTCCAAAACATGATATAATTTTTCTTGTTTTAGAACAATCCTTAAATTTCGGAACCAATCCGAAAAGTTATTGTGGTTAAGACGGTCTTTAGCGAGAATAGATCGGAGAGATACATTTTGGACGTTAGGGATTATGTTGTCGTCGACGTGTGCGGCCATCTGCAGAATTTTAATTAAGTTCATTTTAGTGTTTTACCTTTTTAATTATTAATACCCTTTTATATATACCAAATATAATTAATAATTAAAATCTAGAATCCAACGATAAACCCGACTCCGGTTAGGTGACCTTTTTCCCATTGTCGGTTTATCAAGGTAGTTATTCATAACAATTGCAAACCCTTTTGCAACTTCTAGAGTTTATGGGACCGGTTCGAAATCATATTTCGTGTCGGCATGTTTATCCCATCAACACCTATTAGACCCTATGCTTGGGTGACCCTCTGCACATGGTTCTAATTTAAGTCGTCCTACTTGTATCAACTTGTAATATCAACATACAAACGGTTAGGTGACCTTTTTCCCATTTATATGCCAATATTACCTCAACATATTAATTTACTCTACGCGGTTAGGTGACCTTTTTCCCACTAAGAGCTTACTAATATGTTAAGCGTTATACAAAAGGATGGTGTTTAACTTGTTATCCTTAATTTTAAAAGGGATTTTTAGTTTTAATAATTCTAGTTGTAAAACTTTAAATCATGTTCTAACATGCATTTAGTAACATGATTATTTTGAAACCTTTTTCAAAATTCTAATTTATAATAAAACCATTTTATTATGGGCGTGAGACGGCTAGTTAATAAATCCATTTTATTAAACTACGTGTCACGTGATTACCGATAATTGTTAGAACCCGTTTTATGCTTTGTTAATTAATTCTATGTGACGAAGTTGATATCCTAATATCTAACAACCACATAATCAAACAATCAATTAACAAGCATACACAATTATACTAGACACGAGCCACTAAGTTAGACCACACTTGTTAGCCGAAACAAGTGTGTGTCTTAGGTCCGATCCTAAGGGACACATGACACATGGATGTTGTAGCTCCCACTCGATCCCGCATCCAAATGCGTCAAGCATCTTCTTCAACCCCGTTGTAATCCATTGGGCTTGAACTTGGACCTTAGCTTCCAATTTTGCAACATTCTTTAATTTTACAAAACAAAAGTCCTAATACATTTTTCTATAAAATAAAGATATTGCAAATAATCTATTTATTACATACCCATATGAATAAATAATTACAAAATTTCCCCTAATTAATTATTACAAACCGAAACTTTGAATAATTAATAACAATCACAACAAACATCCATTTGGTCTACGGCTCGGTCTAGTTTTAACAATCATAACCCGTTATGTCTTAGGAACCCGTTCCAAAACCCCTTGACCTTATCGGGCCTAGACTAACCCAATAATTTGATCATGGGCTTCGGCCCAATAGAAAGTCTCATGGGCTTCGGCCCATTTAACCAAAAATGGGCTTCGGCCCATTTCACTTTCTCCCCTTTTTTTTCGGTTAGCCCATTAACCAAAACAAGTGGGCTTCGGCCCAATTTCACCCGAATTGGGCTTCGGCCCATTTACTCGGTTTTATATTTTTATTTATTTATTTTTTTTTGAACAAAGCCAAAAATAATAACAAGATTAAATACAAAAAAATCATGCATGTTAATTTTTGTATAAAATCTTTCAAGGGGAAAAATATAAAACCGAAAACCCGAAGCTTAGTTTCCCGTATCCCGGCTCTGATAGCATATGTTGGGTATCTATGGATATTTTAAACTTAGTTAACCATTTAACTAGTCATTAATTAAGGCGGAAGCGTGATTATCTTTGAACTTTATGTACATATATCCAAATATATACATTACAAGTTCATATGTATGTTAATCTATGAATAACCCTTTATTCTTGTTTCAAGATTACCATTAATCTTAAGATTAGAAACCCGAGACTAAGGATCAAATAATACGGGAAAAACTAAACTATCAAAGCTTGTAAAACTTACATTCTTAAACCTTTAAGAGATGTAGTTGATGGTTGAAGAAGATGATGATGTTTCTTGGCTAGCTTTCAAGGAGAAAACCTCAAATGGTTCGTACCCCGAGCCTCCAATACACACCAAGCTATGTTAGGGAGCTTGAACACTTGAAACCGAAAACCGAATCCTCTTCCTTTTGCTTCTTCAGCCGAACCAAGAAGAACAAGAGAGAAAAGTTGGTTTGCTTACTTGTTTTAATATCTATATATATTCCCATTCAAACATGATCAAATCTTTTCATATATGGAGTTAGTATTTGGTCAAGTAAAGATCACTCAAGCTCCACCAAAACCATGACAAAGTTTGACCAAATCTTTGGGGTGAGGGGCCCACCAAAACCGGCCCCAAAATATATATATTTATTTATTTTTTTTTAATTTTTATATATTTTATACTTTATAAAATATATAAACACCCTATCTTTTATAAACCATTTTATAAAAGAACACAAAGTTAAATAATCATTCCAATAATAATTATTTGAATAAATAAATTAACCAATTAATTTATTTAACACTTTCAAGTAAGTATTCAGAACCCGATTTTCTGAATGTGTCGTGTTCTGTATTTGTCTTATAGATCTTATCTTAACAAATACATAATTGGTGTGTGTCTAACTCGTTATTGGGTATGACCCGACTTGGATCAAACACGGCTAGCCACATTAACCTAATTATGTGTCTCGGGCATACGGTATTCCAACACCAAGTTGGGTCATACCCAATAACAAGCTAGACAAACACTGATAATATTCGTTTACATATGATGTGATCATAACAAATGAATATTAACACTTGAGTTATTTGGAAAGAGGTTTCTAAATAAAATGTACTTGTGTAATAAACAAATCATATGGATGATTTATGTTTTATGAGAGAACATTACATAGTGTTATTAAAGTTGGTTGAATAACAATATGTGAATAATAATAACCAAGCATGTATCTTAACATATAATAAGTTTTATAAGTTATAAGTTATAAACTTATATATATATATATATATATATATATATATATATATATATATATATATATAAAACTTTATAAAAAAAGGAAAGGAATAATACTCTTTCAAATGTAATATTATATGTTTGAGTGGAGACATGCAAGGTGAGTGGAGACATGTAATGGTTATTATTGGTGGAGAGAAAGATGCCTTAGAATAAAACCAAGTCTTTCTCTTTCATTCTTTCATAACACACATAATTTCCAAGTAAACTTTTCTCTCTTCCTCTCTTAGGTATTTTCATCCAACATAAGAAAAGAAGAAGAAAATTTCAAGTGCAAATCCTAGCTAGAAGTGGTGTGTTGTTGAAGCTTGGGGTATGCTAGCTTGAGGAGCTTCCATATTCAAGTTCTTACCTTTCAATCATCATCTCTTTCACCCGGTTTTGTCATATTGAAAGGTAGTAGTAACATGCATGGACTTATAGTGACATGTATGTATTTGATAGTGTGTAATTCGTATTTTGATCCGGGTTTGGGTTTTGCATGTTTAAAATTTGTTTTATACATATCATATTAACAAGATTTAAAACTTTTATATCCGCTGCGTTTTTGGTAAAATAGGGATTTTATCACTTTGATAATCTTGTTAAAACCCAACAATGGCATCAAGAGCCGCTTATACGAATGCATGCTTCATTAGAGCCAAAATTTTTCGGGTTTATGGTGGGTTTCACCATTTGGCCGAAACTTTTTTGGGGTTTTGGTTACCCCATGGTTTTTCAAGGTTATACTTTACATGCATGTGGTAATCTTGAAAAACCAAGTCATTTGGATGATTGTTTAGTTTGTTTGGACAAAACCCGAAACTTTCGGCTTGCTTAAGCTTTGGCCGAAAGTTTTGAGGCAAAAAGGGGAACCATTTTGGTCTTGTATTATTGCATATTTTGATGTGTAATAGATGTTCATAACCTAGCCATGGCCTTGTGTTTGGTTTAATGATTGTGTTGGTTGTTTGTTCATTCGATTTGGTTGTAATATTTATTTGGGTTTGTAATATATTTATTCATTCATTTGGTTTGTAATAATAAGTAGATTAGATGTATTTCTTTTACTAGAAAAATGTATTAGGATATATTTTGTAAAAGAAGATGCATGGATGGAAGCCCAAATAAAATGATGGAGACCATAACACCGGGGTAAACACTTGGAGCATATGGATGCGGAATCAAGTGGGAGTTCACCGACACAAGTTCATGTTCTTTTGGGTCCCTTAGGAGAGACTTTTTGACACACTTGTCTTCGGTCAACAAGTGTGGTCAACATTAGGAGGCTATGGTTATGAACTTGTGGTTGTGTATATTTTATGCTTGCATGGTTGATTTACTTATGTTTGTATTATTTGCAATATGGTTTGCTTAAAATCAACTAGCATAAAATTGGTTCCTTAGAAATCGTTAGGTAATAAAAAAATTGGTTTTATTAATAACTAATGATTTCATAATAAAATGGGTTTTATTAATAGGAACTTTGAAAATGGGTTTTTCATCTAAGTACCATACATTTGAATGCATGCAAATGAAAGGTACAATAAATAGTTTTCCAATCTAGAATTTAGAAAACTTAAATCCCTTTTTAAAAACAAGTTAAACACCATCCTTTTATACGACACTTAAGTCACTTGTAGATTTGAAAGTGAGTTAGGATCACCTAAGCACTTTTAAGAAAACTTGTGATCTTAAGGTGATTTTACAAGTACTTTTGGCATTAGGATCACCTAACCACTTGTATGAGTAAACTCACACGTGTGTATAAGTAGGACGACTTGATTTGAAACCATGACTATAAGATCACCTTAACATGGCGTTCAAAGGTGTTGATGGGATTTAACATACCAACTAAACATATGATGTTTAACCGATCCCATAAAACTAGAAGTTGCAAAGGGTTGCAATTGTTAAACGTTGACTACCTTGTTAATTCGAATAGTAGGATAAAGGTCACCTAACTACTATTTGAATGAAACGTTGGGTTCTAGATTTTAATCAATAATTGTCTTGGAGACATTTAAAGGGTATTAAAGATTAAAATTTTATTAATATCGAAAATACTAATTTGAACTTTGTTAAAATTCTTTTAGATGGCCGCAAACAACGCACCGAACGCAATTATCCCACACGTGCATAATCTATCACTAAGATCCATTCTGGATAAGGATCGTCTAAACTTTAACAACTTCATGGATTGGTATCGAAACTTGAGAATTGTTCTCAAGCAAGAAAAGAAGTCTTATATTTTAGACGATCCTATTCCCGAAGAACCCGATGTCAATAACTTGGATGCCTATGCGGATTGGTTAAAATACACCAAGGATTCGGTGCAAGTTTCTTGCTTCATGTTGGGAACAATGATTACCGAGATCCAAAAGGATGTCGAGAATCATGGGGCGTATGACATGATAACCCAGCTTAAGGAAATGTTCCTTACTCAAGCTCGGGTTGAGCGATTCGAAACGGTTCGAGCGCTTCATGCATGTCATATGGAAGAAACCCAATCTGTTTCATCTTATGTACTTAAGATGAAGAGCCACATTGATCGGCTTGAACGGGCTTAACTGTCCCGTCTCAAAAGAGTTAGCCACGGATTTGATCCTAAATGGCTTAACTAAAAGGTTTGAGACATTCGTCATGAACTACAACATGAACGGATGGGACAAAAGCATTGGTGAGCTTCACGCAATGCTTAAGACAGCCGAAGCCGGCATGGGTAAAAAGGTTTTACCCGTTCTTGCGATCAATGAGGTTGGCTTAAAGAAAAGGCATCACCCGGAACCAAAGGCAAGGGTTGCCGTTGGCAAGGGGCAAGTCAAGAAGGGGTTCAAGGGAAAGGCAAAGGCGGAACCAAAACCAAAGATGCTAAAGGTTAGCGCTGAGGATCCGTGCTTTGGTTGTGGTGAGATAGGTCATTGGATGAGAAACTGTCCGACCTATCTCAAGGAGTTGAAAGCTAAGTGTTGGGTCAAGAGTTTGACCCAAATGAGGAGATTTGGCCTAATTGAAGAATATTGAAGATTGGAATCTTTTCAACCTCCTCAGAAACTGCTAAGTATTGAATCCGGGTACACCTTGGACCTTCGAGTAAGCTTTTACTTAGCCGAGTATGAGATTTTGCCTTCCGGGCACGGTTTACTTCAAATAATCTTCTTAAGTGGATATCCGAGCAAGGTATGCTTTTTAGTGATTTCCGAGTAAGGTTCATCTATTTGGCATATCCGAGTAAGGTTCACTTTGTCAAGCAGGATTGTTCTTCAAGACCAAGTATTTTACTCATTCGAGTATGGTTTGGTCAACCAAGTCCAAGAAGCCAAGTAATTGGAAGACCGGGCAAGGTATCCTTTAATAATTATGGTCCGAGTATACTTGATGAGTTGATGGAATATCTCTAAGTTATATAGAGTAAGGTTCTGCTCGAGTAAGGTATGTACTCCCGAGTACGCCTTATCAATAAGTTGTTTAACTAACAATGAGCCGAACAGGATCATAGAAGAACAAGGTTGCTCGTAAGGATTTGTCGAGCAAAGTTTGATAAGTCCAAGAAGATTGAAGTCTACTCGGTGAATATTTTACTTGGTAAAATATTCTTTAAGTAAAAGTCTACCAGGAAACTGACTCCAAGTACACTTCTATGTTTACCAAGTTTGAAGGAAGGCCGAGTACACTGCGTACTCGGAGACTGAAGTTTAATGAAAAGCTTACCCGGAAGACTTGTTTTACACTTAGTATAATTTTTGAATATGTGAATTGAATATGTACTATCGGATAGGGTTTCTAGAAGGAATGACAGCTGTCCTAGGTTGGCAGGCTTATAAATAGAATAATTAGGGCACGCCGCCAAAGGGACGGAAAACACGCAATACGAGTGACATAGTGGATAAGTCCGACACATTAATTAAGAGAATATTTTGTGTGTGACGGAAATCCTAGGATTCCTCCTAAACCCTAATCGATTATCCTTTTGTATGATTAACATTATATAAATGGAAATCTTTTGAGTGAATCCTTCGTGTGTCCTCGTATTTTGAATATTCATTGCAACAGTATGTTTGTTATTGATTCCGCCTTTAACAAACGGTCATCTTTCTAAACATAGTAACCCGTCATTAACTCTCTTGTTAACACGATTAATTTTGTGTGAGTTATGACATGATTGATTAAGATCCGATCCGAAACGGACCAGACAAGTGGTATCAGAGCTTGTTGCTGCTATTTTTAGAAAGATTGTTGCTGATTAAGTTTTGAAGAAGAATGACGTAAGCAGAGCACTGTTCAATTGATTTGTGACGTCAGAAGCTCTGTTCTTCATTTTTCTTCCAGATCTACAAGTTTTAGGTGTTTTCTTTTCCTTATTTCACTTAAAGCTTTGATTTTTATTGTTGAATCTTGTTCTATTCATATCAGACACCTCAGATCTAAGAATTTATTCTCAGATCTGATTGTTTTAATCTATTTTTGATAAGAACTTAACTTTTATTTTAAGAAAATGTCTGGATATGAGGAACAAGAGGTGTCTACTAATAAGATACCTAGATTGTATGGACAGGAGAACTTTACCAAGTGGAAAGTGCTTTTTGAGGCTGCTGTTTGTTATAATGATGTGGATATGTGGAATTCTATCAAGAATGGTCCACAAGCTACCATTGAAGAAGGTGCTAATGCAAATGCTATTGCTGCTGTCAGAGAGAGAATGAGAAAAGTTGATGACAGAGCATTGGCTATGCTCAAACTTGGTCTGTCTTGGGAAATCCTCACAAAGGTTGCACATCATCAAAGTGCTAAGGCAATGTATGATGCAATCCTTGAGATGTATGAAGGGAACACTGAATTGAAGAGCATTAAGAAGCAAAGACTGAAGCAACAGTTAGAAAGATTCAAGTATAGAGATGGTGAAAGGTTGAAGTCAATACTAGAACGTTTTCTGAGTATTGTGAATGAGTTGAGAACAACTGACTATGTAATGACTGACTTTGATTTAAATACAAAGTTGCTCAACTCAATGCCAAAAAAATGGTATACTGCTTGCAAATTCATCCTTTAAAAGTAAAATTTCAATGAATTGAAATTGGATGATGTAGTATGTTTTCTTCAAGCTGCTGAACTTGAAATGATTGAGAATGAAATGATCAAGGAAGATAAACCAAGTTTCAATGTGTCAAATGCTTTAATTGCTCCAATGGGGAATCTTACAACAAAGAATCAACAACAAATTCCCATCATTAAAGAACCAAGTGATCACAACAATGAGACTGCTAGGTCTTTCATTGGAGGTGGTTCAAGCAATCAAAGTGGTCAACAGAGATTTAATGTTCAATTGATTGATGATGATTCAGTTTCTGTGGGAAATGGAAATGCTCAAAGTGCTGGTACAGGGCATGTTCAAGGGAATGATGCACAAGCCCTAATGTCTATGTTCACTGAGTCCTACAATGCATTTGTGGCCAAAAACATAATTCACACAAGTGTAGTGCAGGAAGATTTGTGTTGGAATTACGTATGCCCGAGACACATACTTATACTAATGTGGCTAACTGTGTTTGATCCAAGTCGGGTCATACCCAATAACAAGCTAGACAACACCAAATGTATTCTTTTAATGATTTGATCATTTAAACGAATACCGAACACTAAGTGTTTAGAAAATTGGTTTTCCAAACAAACACACTTGAGGATTTAAATAAATTATCTGGATAATTTATTTATATAAATTAATTATTTAATTGGTTAAATAATTATATAAATGTATGTACATTTTATAAAAATGAGTTTTATAAAATGAATGGAGATGTTTTAATTGTTAAAACAAAACAAAAAAAAAAAAATAATAATAATAATAATTCAAAACCGGCCACCCATGTGGGGTGGTGGTTTTACCCAATCAAAAGCCTTGTCTCCATGTGATGACAAGTTGATTTACCTCCATTCAAAACACATGCAATGTGATCTTGTCTTTTGATTTTTTCCAAGTGTGTTGAATCAAATATACTCTCTCTTTCTCTCTAAAAAACTCACGGCCAAATGGGCAGTTTTTGGGGAGTTTTGTGAGCTTCATATAGTGTTCAATTCCTAGCATAAAATTGGTGTTGTTGCTACAAAGCTTGGGGTATACAAAGCTTGAGGGTTTCTCCTTTGCAACCTTGCCATTTGAAGACATCATCTTCTTCATCCATCTACATCTTCTTATAAGGTATAAGAAGGTACCATTTACATTTTGTAAGCATATTGTTCTTGTAATATTGATCCTTGTTCTTTGGGTTTTAGTTTTAACATAATGGTATGTTCATAACAAGTTTGAAAATCTAAGCTTCCGTTGCGTTTTCATGTTAAATATGGTTAACTTGAACTTTGATAATCTTGTA
Source organism: Bidens hawaiensis (assembly GCF_021521415.1). Lineage (NCBI taxonomy): Eukaryota > Viridiplantae > Streptophyta > Magnoliopsida > Asterales > Asteraceae > Bidens > Bidens hawaiensis. The sequence goes on along the minus strand of NW_027491660.1, from coordinate 383,101 downwards.
TAAAACCCAACAATGGCATCAAGAGCCGGTTACAAGGACTTATGCTTCTTACATGTTCATAGATTTCGGGTTTTTCATGGGTGAAAAAGGGGTCCGAAATTTTGGTGGATTTTACCCCTCATGGATTTGTAAGATCTTGACATGCATGGAAAGATCTTAGGAAACCATTATTAACATTTGGATGTTGAAAATAAAAAAAAAAATAATAAAATAATTTTGGGCCGTAGCCTCTTGGGGGGGGGGGGGCCGATTTTATTTGGTGATTTTGGGCATTGGTTGCTTAGGTTGCATGCTTAGAACATTTGGTATGTTTGGATGTGTCATAACCGAAACCTAGACCTTGGATGTGTTGATTGTTGTTTGTGTATGTTGATTATGTTTATTATTCAATATGGTTGTAATAATTCATAATCTTAGGCTTATGTAATTTATTTATTCATAAGTTGGTTTGTAATAAATAGATTAGTTGCATTTTCTTTTTTTAGAAAAATATGTATTAGGATACATTTTGTAAAAATTGAAGATGCAAGAATTGGTGGATTTGGGCCTTGGACCGAAATTTTGGGCTTGTTGGGCCTCACCGGCCCATCATGGGATTCAAGCCCATTAGGCCCATAAATTTCACTCTTGGGCCCAAGAAGACTTTTGGAAGTTTGGAGCCCATTAACAAGCCCAACAAGAACACAACAACTTGGAAAGAATACTTGAAGCATTTGGATGCAAGGTCAAGTGGGAGTCAACATTCCATCCTTGTGTCATGTTTTGTCCCTTAGGTGTGACTTATGACCTATACTTGTTTCGGCTAACAAGTATGGTCAAACTTAGCGGTTCTCGGTTATGACTATATTTTGCATATGTATGCTTGGTTGTTTGTTTTACTTTATGTAATGTGTGGTTGATAGATATTAGGATATCCAAACCGTCACATAGGAACGACAACAAGCATGAAACGGGTTCTAATATATATTTGGTAATATCGCGTCAATTAGTTTAATTAAATGGGTTTATTAAAACTAAGCGATTACTCACATATAATAAAATTGGTTTTATTATAACTTGAACCTTGAAAATTGGTTTTCAAAATCGCCATATTACTAAATGCATGTTAGGATATGGCATAATGTTTTTCAAACTAGAATATTGGAAAACTTAAAAATCCCTTTTTCATAATTACCAAGGAAACAAGTCTAACACCATCCTTTTGTATGACACTTAACGTATTAGGGAACTTTAAATGGGATAAAGGTCACCTAACCATTTTGAGCAAACTAATATACTTAGGGTAATATTAACATATTTGTGGGATAAAGGTCACCTAACCACTTGTATGTTAATCTTACATGTTTATACAAGTAGGACGACTTGAATTGGAAACCATGTGATAAAGGTCACCTAAGCATGGGATCTAATGGTGTTGATGGGATAAACATGCCAACACGAAATAAGGATTTCGAATGGTCCCATACCTCTAGAAGTTGCAAATGGTTGCAATTGTCAAGGTTGACTACCTTGTTAAATCAAATAACGGGATAAAGGTCACCTAACCGAAATTTGATTTATCGTTGGATTCTAGAATTTAATTATTATTTTAAAATCTGGAATAAAAAGGTATTAATAATTAAATTGTTTATAATACTAAAATAAAACTTTGTTAAATTTTGTAGATGGCCGCTAACAATGCAAACACCTCTACCCATAACACCCGTAACCTATCCTTAAGAACCATCCTTGAAAAGGATCGTCTAAACCATAATAACTTTATGGATTGGTATCGCAACTTGAGAATAGTTCTCAAGCAAGAAGAGATATCATATGTCTTAGACGATCCCATTCCCGATGAGCCTAACGTGGAAGATGAGGAGGCGTATAACAATTGGGTCAAGTACACCAAAGATTCGGTGCAAGCCTCTTGCCTCATGTTGGGGACTATGATTCCCGAAATCCAAAAGGATTTCGAGCATCATGGGGCATACGACATGATAACTCAATTGAAGGAAATGTTCCTTCAACAAGCTAGAGCGGAACGTTTCGAAACGGTTCGAGCGTTTCATGCATGTCGTATGGAGGAAACCCAAAGCGTCTCATCTTATGTCCTAAAGATGAAAAGCTACATCGAAAAGCTTCGTAGGTTGAATTGTCCCGTGTCTAATGAGTTGGCTACGGATTTGATCCTCAACTCTTTGACCAAAAGGTTTGAAACCTTTGTCATGAATTATAACATGAATGGATGGGACAAAAGCATTGGTGAGCTTCACGCAATGCTAAGAACGGCCGAAGCGGGAATGGGTAAAAAGGTTTTACCCGTTCTAACAATCAATGAAAGAAAAAGGGGACATAACTCCAACCCCAAAGCAAGTATTGCTAAGGGCAAGGGCCACGTCCAAGGAAAGGGAAAGAGGAAAGCCATCACGCCCACCAAACCGAAGGAAAAGAAGCAAAAGGTTGCGGCGCAAGATCCATGCTTTGAGTGTGGAGAGATAGGTCATTGGAAAAGGAATTGTCCGACCTATCTCAATGCGTTAAAAGATAAGAGGGATGCGGGGCATACCTCAGGTATTATCTTTACTATACATATTGAACTAAATGTTATTTCTTCAAATACATGGGTACTTGATACCGGATGTGGAACTCACATTTGCAATTTGTTGCAGGGGTTCAAAAGAAGTAAACAACTCAACAAAGGGGACATTAGTCTCTTTATGGGCAATGGAGCAAGAGTTGAAGTCCAAGCCCAAGGAGACTACTTGTTAAAGCTTCCAAGTGGTTTGGAAGTAATTTTGAAGAATGTTTTGTATGCTCCTAAGTTAAGAAGAAACATTATTTCCGTGTCCCTTTTAAAACAATGTGGCTTTGATCTTAAATTTATTGATTATGATATTCATGTTTTGATGAATGGCATATTTTATTTTAAAGCTATACCCATAAATGGTATATATGAAATAGATCAAATTGGTACGTCACATAGTAGTTCAATGTACAATGTCAACACCAAGAAACTCAAGAAGGACTTGGGTGATTCCTATCTTTGGCATTGTCGCCTTGGACATATAAGCAAGAATCGCATGCAAACTCTTCGCAAGAGTGGTATTCTAGAAACAAATGAGTATGATTCATTTGATGTATGTGAATCTTGTTTACAAGGCAAAATGACAAAGCAACCCTTTAATAAAACTTTTGAAAGGTCAAAAGAATTATTGGGTATCATACATTCGGATGTATGTGGTCCTTTTAGACCAATGACTAGGAATGGTGAAAGATACTTCATTACCTTTATTGACGATTATAGTCGATATGGTTATGTGTACTTGATGAAACACAAAGATGAAGCTTTTGAAATGTTCAAAGACTTCAAAACTGAAGTAGAAAGACAACTCAAGACCACAATCAAAGTACTTCGTAGTGATAGAGGAGGTGAATACCTAAGTGGTGTTTTTCAAGATCATCTTAAGAGTTGTGGAATTATTTCACAACTTACTCCACCTGGAACACCACAACATAATGGTGTGTCTGAAAGGAGAAATCGTACCCTATTAGATATGGTTCGATCGATGATGGCTAGAAGCACTTTACCTCTATCATTTTGGGGCTATGCTTTACTTTCCGCTGTTCGCATATTGAATATGGCTCCAACCAAGAAAGTGGAGAAGACACCTTTTGAAATATGGCATGGAAAGGCTCCATCGCTATCATTCTTAAAAGTTTGGGGTTGTGAAGCTTATGTAAAGCAATACACCCCAAACAAATTAGAAGTCCGATCCACTAAATGTATCTTTATAGGTTATCCTAAAGATGATATAGGATATTACTTTTACGACCCTAGTGAGCAAAATGTTATTATTGCTCGAAAGGGTAAGTTCTTGGAAACTAAGTTCCTTGAGGAAGGAACTAATAGTAGAACAGTGAAATTTGATGAGGATCAAGAATCACAAGATGATACACAATTGGTTGATACTAGCACTCAACAAGAGGTTGTTGAAAGTGATCAAGTGGTTGATCAAAACACACAAAACGTTCGCAGATCTGGTAGAGTTAGCAATCCACCTGAAAGGTATGGATTTTTTGTAGAAGGTTGCTACGTGGTAGATTCGGATGAACCAACCACATACCGTGATGCAATGTCCAAGAATGATTGTGACAAATGGCTTGAAGCCATGAACGTTGAGATGCAATCCATGTATGACAACCAAGTTTGGGAATTGGTTGAACCACCACTCAACTCCAAAGCTGTTGGAAGTAAGTGGGTTTTCAAAAGAAAAACTGATATGCATGGAAACTTGGATACTTATAAAGCGAGACTTGTAGCTAAAGGTTTCACTCAAACTCAAGGGGTTGATTATGATGAAACTTTTTCGCCTGTGGCAATGCTAAAGTCTATTAGGATATTATTTGCCATAGCTGCACATTATGATTATGAAATCTGGCAAATGGATGTCAAGACCGCTTTCCTAAATGGATATCTTGAGGAAGATGTCTATATGGTTCAGCCTGAAGGTTTTGTCGATCCGAAACATCCTAATAAAGTATGCAAGTTAAAGAAATCAATCTATGGATTGAAACAAGCATCTAGAACTTGGAATCATCGTTTTGATGAAGAAATCAAAAATTTTGGATTCATCAAGAACGCTGATGAGGCTTGTGTGTATAAAAAGGCTAGTGGGAGTATAATTACCTTCTTAGTATTGTATGTCGATGACATTCTACTATTTGGAAATGACATTCCAACCATGGAAAGCGTTAAGGCTTGGCTTGGAAGTAGATTTTCCATCAAGGATCTTGGTGAAGCTGCCTATATTTTGGGAATGAAGATCTATAGGGATAGGTCAAGGCGCTTGATAGGTTTGAACCAAAGTACATACATTGATAAGATCTTGAAAAGGTTCAAGATGGAAAACTCCAAGAAAGGTTTTGTACCTATTCAAAGAGGGACCATATTGAGTTCAGCTCAATGTCCAAGCTCAAAGGGTGAGCAAGAGATGATGAAACAAATCCCATATGCTTCTGCTATAGGATCCATCATGTATGCGATGATATGTACTAGACCGGATGTGTCATGCGCTTTGAGCATGACAAGCAGATACCAACAGAATCCAGGAAACAGTCATTGGATGGCTGTTAAGAGCATATTGAAATACCTTAGGAGAACTAAGGATATGTTTCTGATATATGGATCTGGTGAGGAGGAACTCGCTATAAAAGGTTACACGGATGCGAGCTTCCAAACTGATCGAGATGATTCTCGATCACAATCTGGGTATGTGTTCACTCTTAATGGAGGAGCTGTCTCTTGGAAGAGCTCAAAACAGGAAGTGGTAGCATTGTCCACTACAGAATCAGAATACATCGCCGCTTCATTGGCAGCTCAGGAAGCTGCATGGTTGAAGAAATTCATTACTGATCTAGGGGTAGTCTCTTCCATTCAAGACCCCCTAGAAATCTTTTGTGACAACGAGGGTGCGATTGCACAAATCAAGGAACCTCGTTCGCACCAAAAGACAAGGCACATAGAGCGGAGATTCAACTACATAAGGGATGAAGTTGAAAAAGGAAAGATATGTATTCGCAAAGTTGGAACTGATCAAAATCTTGCGGATCCATTCACGAAGCTCCTAGAAAGACCGAAACATGAGCGTCATGCGAGTGGCTTAGGACTTCGATATTCTAGTAATTGGATTTGATCTATTTTGTATTAAAGTTTAAAAGACTTTTGTAATTTAACTCTTTTATATGATTATGGAATCTTGAGTTAAATTCTAATTTTGCATGTTTAATCCATGAATAAGTTATCTTATTCTAAAAGTCCGTAGTCGATCACATTTGTGGGAACAAATATGAAGCAAGACTATTATGAACTAGGATTGGTGGATATTCATAAGGAATGAATATGGAGCATAGGTTTGCTGCCAAGGTTCATAGATATTTGTGGGATACGAATATTGGACTGACCCGCTCTCAATATTACTACATGGAGTCAATGGACCTGATCATTAGTAATTTTGAGTAAAGGAGAATTTCATATTATCCTTAGACCTGAGATGTATACTGGGTCTTGATTTTCACCAAGTATTACACTTTGACTCTCCCCTTCGCTATTCGTAAAAGATGGTACATAAGGATGAGCTCAGGTGGAGTATAAAGTGATAGTGAGAGGCGTATACAGTCAAGATGGAATTTGTTCCTCTTATGTGTTGAGAGTTTAGATGTCTAAGGCCTGATAAAGTTGAATTGTAAAGAGAATGATCGCCTATGTCTCTTAGATCCAACATGACATCTAGTAACAAAGGGATATAATGATAGATTCACCTAAATCATATCAAGTAAGGGACTTGAAGGGATGATGTTATTGAATGGCACTTCGTCAAACACATTAGGGGTGGTGAACTGTTGTTAGGCAGTATTCACCACTTGCATTAATTTTCTATGTATCTCGTGCAAGTGGGAGATTGTTGGAATTACGTATGCCCGAGACACATACTTATACTAATGTGGCTAACTGTGTTTGATCCAAGTCGGGTCATACCCAATAACAAGCTAGACAACACCAAATGTATTCTTTTAATGATTTGATCATTTAAACGAATACCGAACACTAAGTGTTTAGAAAATTGGTTTTCCAAACAAACACACTTGAGGATTTAAATAAATTATCTGGATAATTTATTTATATAAATTAATTATTTAATTGGTTAAATAATTATATAAATGTATGTACATTTTATAAAAATGAGTTTTATAAAATGAATGGAGATGTTTTAATTGTTAAAACAAAACAAAAAAAAAAAATAATAATAATAATAATTCAAAACCGGCCACCCATGTGGGGTGGTGGTTTTACCCAATCAAAAGCCTTGTCTCCATGTGATGACAAGTTGATTTACCTCCATTCAAAACACATGCAATGTGATCTTGTCTTTTGATTTTTTCCAAGTGTGTTGAATCAAATATACTCTCTCTTTCTCTCTAAAAAACTCACGGCCAAATGGGCAGTTTTTGGGGAGTTTTGTGAGCTTCATATAGTGTTCAATTCCTAGCATAAAATTGGTGTTGTTGCTACAAAGCTTGGGGTATACAAAGCTTGAGGGTTTCTCCTTTGCAACCTTGCCATTTGAAGACATCATCTTCTTCATCCATCTACATCTTCTTATAAGGTATAAGAAGGTACCATTTACATTTTGTAAGCATATTGTTCTTGTAATATTGATCCTTGTTCTTTGGGTTTTAGTTTTAACATAATGGTATGTTCATAACAAGTTTGAAAATCTAAGCTTCCGTTGCGTTTTCATGTTAAATATGGTTAACTTGAACTTTGATAATCTTGTATAAAACCCAACAATTTGGAACAAATAGATGCTGATGACCTTGAAGACATGGATCTCAAATGGCAAGCTGCAATGTTGGCATTAAGAAGTAAGAGACTGTTCAACAGAACTAATAGATCACTAGTTTCTGGACCAAATGAGAGAATAGGATTTGAAAAATCCAAGGCTATCTGCTACAACTGTCAACAGCCTGGACACTTTGCAAGAGAGTGCAATTTGCCAAGGAACTTTCAAATCAATCAGTTCCAACAGCCTAGAAACCAACAACAATACCAGCAAAATGTACATAGAAACAACAACCAACTGAACTTCAACAATAACCAAGGATTCAATCCCAACAACAACAACTTCCATCCAAACAACAACTTCAATCCCAATTTTAATAACCACTATCAACCTCAGATGAACAACCAGCAGGGTATGAATCAGAATCAAGTATATCAAATGAACAACAATCAGAATCAAGCTATTCAAATCTCTGCAACTCAAAACATTCCAGCAAACCAAAATCAACCAAGAAATCAAAGCAATGTGGCAGTAACTACTCAGCATGAGGGAAACTTTGACTGGAGTAACCATGAGGAAGATATAGCAGATGATATCAGAAGAGCTAATGTGGCATTCATGACCATAGACTCTGCATCTTCATCTAAGGTACATTCTGATCCTAATGCTGATTTACCTAAACTTGTCAATGAATTAAAAGAAAAGATTGGTAAGTTGGAAAGTGAGTGTTTTAAGAAGCAAAGCATTATCAATGCTTATGAGGCAAGTGAGATTGTTAGTGAGGAAAGAATGAGAAGTTTGGAAGAGGATTGTACGAATAGCTATAGAGCTCAGACAAGATTCACAACAGATCTTAGTGGATTGAAGAAGATGGTGATTGATGAAAATGTGCTGAATACAAAGCTGCAAATTGAAAATGAATTCCTAAAGAACTTAGTTTCAACTGGAAACATTTGTGGACTTCTGAACAAAGTAAATGAAGATGAAAAATACAAGGCTGTTCCACCACCATTCAATAACAACTTTATGCCTAAAGTTGACAAAGAGAAGAGAAGTGCTTATCTACAACAATTCAAAGATGTGTTTCAAGACAAAGAAGATGTTGCAGATTTGTACAAGAATGTTGAGGTGAGTGAAGATGGTGAATTTGTTATGAAGAAAGAAATGAAAGAGGAAAAGTCAATTGGAGTTCAAGTCTCTGAAGATGACTTTGATTCAGATGAATTAGATCAAGATGATCAGAGTGATTTGAGTGATCAAATTACTGAAAAAGAAATTCAAGCTGCTGAAAAAGGACGAAAATATAGAAAGCCTGAATCTGTTGATCAACTTCCAAAGTATCCTCCAGTTACACATAAAATGAAAAGAATGAATGAACAAATGAAAAGAGAACATGTTTATTTTGACATTAGTGAAAAGTAGAATGTGTGTTACAATGCTGTCAGACCTCCAAGCAAAAAGTTTTTGGAAAAATTAGAAAAGAACAAGAAAAAGAAGGTAAATAAGAAAGAAATGGATATAGAATATTTTACTCCTATTTATCCTATCTTTTCAAGTGTTGAAGACTTTGATGTGGGAGAGGTAGAAACTATTGAGGAATATGAAAGAAGGAAGTCAAGATATAGAGAGAATGAAGATGATCAACCACTAAACTTGAAAAAGGTTGTCTTTGTTAAAGGGAATGTGGAAAGAAGTGACATCAGAATGGCTGAGTTTGTACCATTCTCCATTGATTTTGACAATCTGAAAAACAAAAAGACAATTGGTGTAAGAGAGCCCAAACCAAGTGAAAGATTCAGGAAACCACAAGAACATGAGATGTTCAAAAGAAAGGTGTGGTGTAGAAAGTGTGATGAATATGGACACCATACTGATTCATGTAATGAGAGAATCAAGTTTCAGCCATTTCATGTCCCAAATGGAACAAAGTTTGGTCAAGACTTTGTTTTGTACAAAGAGAAGTATGCAATGTATTTGGGAAGGGGAAATGTGAATAACATAGAGACAAGAGTTGAAGTGAAGGCTGAGACAAAGAAGAAGAAGCAAATGACTGAAAATGTGAGAAGAAGTAAATCACCTCAGAAGCAAAAGTAGGTGATAAGAGAAAACCAGTCATTGAAATTTACCAAGACTACTCTTTCAGTCAAGTCTGATGAGTCACAAGAATCATCAGGCAGTGAGAAATCAAAAAGAAAAACTGTATATCAAAGAAAGAAACAAGCTGTACTCACTGGTGATGAAAAGTTCTTGTTAAAACATGGATATGAACCACAAGATTTCACATGGAAACCTAGAACTGGAGCTAAAGTTGAAGCTGTGATTGATGTAAGAGACTTCTCAGAATCTAAAGACTATGTCTTACAAGAAAAGAGAACTGCCTCAGTTGAGATTGACAATTCAGCTTCACTTGTCAAGACACCAAGAGAATGTGGGTATGAAACTGACCATTCGGACAACTTGGAGATCACTCATGAAGATCCTGAACCTACTACACTCACTTCCCAAGCTGCCACTAAAATTGACACTGATAAGTTGCAAGTTGAAGAAGCTTGCATCTCATCACTGAACTAATCAAATTTCTCTTTGTGCAGGAACAGGCCACTCCATTGAATGATATATGGTATATGGATAGTGGTTGTTCTAGGCACATGACTTGTGACAAGACATCACTTGTGAATTATGTAGAGAAGTATGAGGGTCCAGTTGCCTTTGGGAGTGATGAAAATGGAGGAAAGATTGTGGGTAAAGGGATATTGACAAATGGGAAGGTGTCTTTTGACAATGTCATTCATGTTGAGGGACTACAATACAATTTGTTGAGTATATCTCAAATGTGTGATAAGGGTTACAAAGTCAGTTTTGATGACTCTCATTGTTTCATCTTAAAACCTGAGTTTGTGATCCCACCTGAAATGATTATGATGATGGCACCAAGAAATGGCAAATTGTATGAGTTGAATATGAAAGATGCTTTTTCAAGAGGTGGTGCATGTTTTGTTTCCAAAGCCACTGAAAATGAATCTAAATTGTGGCATAGGAAGTTGTGTCATGTGAACTTAAAGAATATGAATAGACTGGTCAAGGGTGAACATGTGATTGGTTTACCTACAAGAGAATTTAAGTCAGATGATCATTGTGACTCATGTCAGAAGGGAAAACAGCAAAAGTCTACTCATAAGACAAAGCTCATCAACTCAATTGATCAACCACTTGAGTTACTTCACATGGATCTTTTTGGTCCTGTGAGTGTACCAAGTATTGGAAAGAAAAGATACTGTTTGGTGATCATTGATGACTATTCAAGATATACTTGGGTTTATTTCCTAAGTACCAAAGATGAGACTATTGAGTTGATTAAAGGTTGTGTCACAATGATTGAACACAAGCTGAATAAGAAAGTGAAGATGCTGAGAAGTGACAATGGTACTGAGTTCAAGAATGGAGTTATGGAAGAATTTTGTGCTATGAAAGGAATACTTCAACAATTTTCAGCTCCAAGAACTCCTGAACAAAATGGTGTTGCAGAAAGGAGAAACAGAACACTAATAGAAGCTGCAAGAACCATGTTGGCTGATGCTAACTTACCTGTCACATTCTGGGCTGAAGAAATCAACACTGCTTGTTATGTTCAGAACAGAGTGCTTGTGAACAAAAGGCATGATAAAACTCCATATGAGATTTTCAACAAAAGAAAGCCTTACATCAAGTTCTTCAAGCCCTTTGGCTGCAAATGTTTCTTATTAAACACTAGAGACTATTTGAACAAGTTTCAAACTAAGTCACTAGACTGTTTCTTTGTTGGATTTTCTACTCACTCAAAGGCTTACAGAGTTTATGTGAAAGATCACATGAGTGTGATAGAGTCATCTGACATTATTTTTAATGAGAATCAATTCAACACAGTCAGTGGTGCAACATGGCTGTTTGATCATGAAAAATTGATAAAGTCATTCAAGATTTATTCTGAAGACTTTGATGATACATTCTACAAGACCAGTGTACTTGAAGAAAATAAGAAGAAAGAACTAGACTTGGAAGAATTGTGGAAGAAAGTTGCTAGAACAGAAAAAGAATACTCTTTTGTGAATAGCTCCTCAAACAATGACATTGAACAAGATCAGGAAATGATAAGTCAAGATAGTACTGATGTACAAAATGATCATGTTCATAATGGGAGTGACACAGGAAACAAAACAAATGATGAAGAAGCTGCAACAACAGCAAGATTTCAAGACTTGTTTCAAAGTTTGAATCTGGGAAACAATGGTGCATCCACTTCAAGACAACATAATGATGAAGCACCAGAGTTTCATGATGCAGAAGCTGATTTGATCATTGAAGAACCTGAAATCAATGAAACAAATCTTGACACAAATTTGTTTACAAATATGATAATACAAACTCCTACTGTTGAAAAGAATCATTATGCTGAAAATATCATTGGTGACCTGCATGAAAGAGTAACAAGAAGTCATTCTGAGATAGCTAACATCTGTCTGTACTCTTGCTTTCTATCCCAATTAGAACCAAAGAATATTGCTCAAGCTTTAAAAGACAATAGTTGGGTAGAGGCAAAGCAAGAGGAATTGGCTCAGTTTAGAGATTTACATGTATGGGATCTTGTAGACAAGCCACATGAAAGATATGCAATAGGAACCAAATGGGTGTTCAGAAACAAAAGGGATGAAAGGGGTTTGGTGATTAAGAACAAAGCTAGACTTGTAGCACTGGGATGTCTTCAAAAGGAAGGGATAGACTTTGAGGAAGTGTTTGCACCAGTTGCAAGACTGGAAGCCATAAGGATTTTTCTTGCATATGCTGCCTCAAAGAACATTAAGGTATTCCAGCTTGATGTCAAATCTGCATTCCTTAATGGAAAGATTGATGAAGAAGTGTATGTGACTCAACCACCAGGTTTTGAGGATCCCATGTATCCAAACAGGGTTTATAAGCTAAACAAAGCCCTTTATGGTTTACATCAGGCTCCTAGAGCATGGTATGATGAGTTATCAACTCATTTACTTGAAAATGGCTTCACAAGGGGAGCCATTGACAAGACACTCTTCTACAAAAGACAAGGGTCAGATTTGTTGCTTGTACAAGTCTATGTTGATGATATCATATTTGGATCTACAAATGAAAATATGTGTTTGGAGTTTGAAGAGGTGATGAAGTCCAAGTACAGCATGAGTTCCATGGGTGTAATGAATTTCTTTCTGGGACTACAAGTTCAATAAAAGGATGAAGGAATCTTCATTCACCAAGCTAAGTATGTGCAGGACATTCTGAATAAGTTCAACTGTCATGACTACAAGGCTGCCTCAACTCCAATGGACACCAAAGAAAAGATGATAGCTGATGAAAAGGGGGAGTCAGTTGATGAACATGAATACAGAGCAAAGATTGGATCTCTGATGTATCTGACTGCAACAAGACCAGATATCATGTTTGCTGTGTGTGTATGTGCTAGGGTCCAGTCAAATCGAAAAGTCTCCCACATGAATGCTGTGAAAAGAATATTCAGATATTTGAAGGGAAGACCAGACTTAGGGATTTGGTATCCAAAGAACCAATCCTTTGATCTGATTGCATATACAGACAGTGATTATGATGGATGTAATATGAGTAGAAAGTCAACATCAGGAGGATGCCAGTTTTTGGGTGAAAGGCTAGTGTCATGGCAATGCAAGAAATAGACCACAGTGTCAATCTCCACTGCAGAAGCTGAATATGTTGCTGCATCTGCCTGCTGTGCACAAGTCCTCTGGATTCAGAATCAGATGCTGGACTATGGTTTGAACTTTCTTAACACCCCTATTCTGATTGATAATACTGCTGCATATTTTACTGTTAAGAATCCTGTGCAACATTCTAAGACTAAGCATATTGAAATCAGACATCACTTCATCAGAGATTGTAGTGAAAAAGGTTTGATTGAAATGCAAAGAGTTGATACAAGTGATAATCTGGCTGACCTATTCACCAAACCACTTGATAGAACCAGGTTCAACTTTCTTCTGAAAGCCCTGGGGATGATCAAATCTGATGAAATCTGATTAAGGATGTGTGCTTAGTTGTGTACCTCTATATGCTACTTGATTATTTTAGAAGAGGTCACACATGATGAATATGTTGCTGAATATGTTGCTAAATATGTTACTGAGTATGTACTATGCTATGTGACTTAATTGTTTTCTATGTGTGTCTCTCTGAGATGACTGATTACACATGCTGAATATGTTGTTTAATATGTTTTGATTATGTCACTGTTTTGATGTTAACTGATAGGTGGTTAAGTAAGTATTTGTGCAATTTGGTTGAATTTGATGATAATACTTGACTATCTTGTTAACTGATCTGATGTTATGATAAGTAATTTGATTTGTTTAGGTGAGATTAATTGCTTATATAATGTCATGAGTAATCACATGTGTATGGTTACTTGAGTATGTTCTTAATCTGATCTACTAAAGTTGTTAAGGTAGAATAGACATTGAATGAGATTACAGTCTGTTTTTTTCTTGATGATGATAGAATGATTAAGATTTGAGTATGTGATGCAACTGTTTATGTCAAAATGTGTTTTATGTCAAAATTATGTGATTCAATGAAATTTATAATGAATTTTGCATAAATACTATATTTTGGTCAAAACATGAGCAAGTTGATTAATGGTGTAGAGATATGATAAGATTATTCAGTTCAAGCTTTTAAGAAGCTTAAAAGAAGGATTTTTTTTAAAGGAAAAGATCTCAAACAGTTGTTTTTGCTGAAAATTATGTCATTTGCCCAGTTGGAAGGACATGCACTTGTGTATGTTTGGTCCTTGAATCTCTTAGATTCAAAGGATAGCCATTGACCTGAAAACTGAATGCATTTGGGGCAATTATGACTTGTTTCTTATTCCTTCACTTAAAACTATGTCAATAACTCTGACTTTGAAAGGATATATATTCTCATGTATGTTTGGTCCTGTTGACCACTTTTGGTCAAACAGGATAGCCATTAACCTGACAATGAAGTGATATTGGGGTGATTGAATATTAAACTGTATTTTTGGGAAATGATAGTACATTGACTACTTAGCTGATCATATGGAATTAATAGGCTAAAAAGGCCTTAGTATAGTCATTAATGTTGGAATACCGTATGCCCGAGACACATAATTAGGTTAATGTAGCTAGCCGTGTTTGATCCAAGTCGGGTCATACCCAATAACGAGTTAGACACACACCAATTATGTATTTGTTAAGATAAGATCTATAAGACAAATACAGAACACGACACATTCAGAAAATTGGGTTTCTGAATATTTACTTGAAAGTGTTAAATAAATTAATCGGTTAATTTATTTATTCAAATAATTATTATTGGAATGATTATTTAACTATGTATTCTTTTATAAAATGGTTTATAAAAGATGGGGTGTTTATATATTTTATAAAGTATAAAATAAATAAATAAAAAAAAAAAAAAAAAAAAAAAAAAAAAAAAAACATTATTGGGGCCGGTTTTAGGGTGGGCCCCACACCCCATATCTTGGTCAAAATCATTAACATGCAAGGATGGAGGTTGAGTGTTTTACTTGACATAATACCTAACACCATGCTTCCTTGGTTTTATATATCATGAAAAGATCAAGATCATTTTTTTTGACAACACTTTCAAGTAACCAAACCAAGACACAACTTTCTTTTCTTTCTTTCTTTCTAGCTCACGGCCAAGAGAAAAGAAAGGGCTCGGGTCTCGGGTTTTTAGTGTTCAAGCTTCCTAGCATAGCTCGGTGTGTGTTGGAGGCTCGGGGTATATTCCGTTTGAGGGTTTTCCTTTGAAAGTCTAGCATTCACATCATCATCTTCTTCAACCATCTACTAAACTCTTAAAGGGTTAAGAATGTAAGTTTTACAAGCTTTGATAGTTTAGTTTTCCGTATTACTTGATCCTTACTTCGGGTTTCTAATATATAGATTATTGGTAATCTAATAACATGGATAAACTAGGTTGTTCATGAACATATATTATATAGACTTGTAATATATACACATATAAACACATGGATACATATGTTTAGTTTGCAAATACCATGCTTCCGCCTTTAATGTGACTAGTTAAATGGTTAACTAAGTTTGTAAATTCCATAGAAACCCAACAAATGGTATCAGAGCCGGGATACGGGAAACTAAGCTTCGGGTTCTCGGTTTTATATTTTCCCCTTGAAAGATTTTATACAAAAAATTAACATGCATGATATTTTTTTTGTATTTAATCTTGTTATTGTTTTTGGCTTTGTTCAAAAAAAAAAAAAAAAAAAAAAAAAAAATAAAACCGAGCAAATGGGCCAAAGCCCAATTCGGGTGAATTTGGGCCGAAGCCCACTTGAATATGGTTATTGGGCTAACCGGAAATAAAAGGGAAAAAGCTATATGGGCCGAAGCCCATTTTGGTTAAATGGGCCGAGCCCATAAGTTTAAATTGGGTCGAGCCCATAAGTTTTTTAATTGGGCCGAAGCCCATAATCTTGTTATTGGGTCAAGCCCAAATGGGTTGGGCTAGGCCCGATAAAGCCAAGGGGTTTTGGAACGGGTTCCTAAGACATAACGGGTTATGTTTGTTAATACTAGACCGAGCCGTAGACCAAGTGGATGTTTGTTTGTGGTTGATGTTGTGATTGTAGTTAATTATTCAAGTTTCGGTTTGTAATAATTAATTAGGGGCAATTTTGTAATTTTGTAATTATTTATTCATATGGGTATGTAATAAATAGGTTATTTGTAATATCTTTATTTTATAGAAAAATGTATTAGGACATTTGTTTTGTAAAATAAAGAAGATTGCAAAATTGGAAATTTGGGCCTAATTGGGCCGGGTATGGTAATAATGGGTCTCACAAGCCCATTAAGGGATTCAAGCCCAAAAGGACCTAAGCCCACCAATGAGCCCAAATGGAAGCTTATGGAAGCTAAGGCCCAAGTTCAAGCCCAGTGGATCACAACGGGGTTGAAGAAGATGCTCGAAGCATTTGGATGCGGGATCGAGTGGGAGCTACAACATCCATGTGTCATGTGTCCCTTAGGATTGGACCTAAGACACACACTTGTTTCGGCTAACAAGTGTGGTCTAATTTAGTGGCTCGTGTCTAGTATAATTGTGTATGCTTGTTAATTGATTGTTTGATTGTGTGGTTGTTAGATATTAGGATATCAATTTCGTCACATAGAATTAATTAACAAAGCATAAAACGGGTTCTAATAATTATCGGTAATTACGTGACACATAGTTTAATAAAATGGATTTATTAACTAGCCGTCTCACGCCCATAATAAAATGGTTTTATTATAAATTAGAATTTTGAAAATGGTTTCAAAATATCATGTTACTAAATGCATGTTAGTACATGATTTAAAGTTTTACAACTAGAATTATTAAAACTAAAATTCCCTTTTTAAAATTAAGGATAATAAGTTAAACACCATCCTTTTGTATAACGCTTAACATATTAGTAAGCTCTTAGTGGGAAAAAGGTCACCTAACCGCGTAAGAGTAAATTAATATGTTAAGGTAATATTGGCATATAAATGGGAAAAAGGTCACCTAACCGTTTGTATGTTAATATTACAAGTTGATACAAGTAGGACGACTTAAATTAGAACCATGTGAAGAGGGTCACCCAAACATGGGGTCTAATAGGTGTTGATGGGATAAACATGCCGACACGAAATATGATTTCGAACCGGTCCCATAAACTCTAGAAGTTGCAAAAGGGTTTGCAATTGTTATGAATAACTACCTTGATAAATCGACAATGGGAAAAAGGTCACCTAACCGGAGTCGGGTTTATCGTTGGATTCTAGATTTTAATTATTAATTATATTTGGTATATATATAAAAGGGTATTAATAATTAAAAAGGTAAAACACTAAAATGAACTTAATTAAAATTCTGCAGATGGCCGCACACGTCGACGACAACATAATCCCTAACGTCCAAAATGTCTCTCTCCGATCTATTCTCGCAAAAGACCGTCTTAACCACAATAACTTTTCGGATTGGTTCCGAAATTTAAGGATTGTTCTAAAACAAGAAAAATTATATCATGTTTTGGAAACACCTATCCCCGAAGAACCGGAAGAGGGAAGTGAGGTCGAATATATGAATTGGGTCAAACTTACGGAAGATTCCATTCAAGTGTCATGCCTCATGTTGGCGACTATGGTTCCCGAAATCCAAAAGGATTTCGAAAACCATAATGCGTACGACATGATTACTCAACTTAAGGAAATGTTCCTTAAGCAATCAAGAGTTGAAAGGTTCGAAACGGTTCGAGCCTTGCATGCATGTAGAATGGATGATAATCAACCAGTTTCAACTTATGTACTTAAGATGAAAAGTTACATTGATCGCCTCGCCAAGCTCAATTGTCCCATCTCAAAAGAGTTAGCAACGGATTTGATCCTTAACTCTTTGTCGAAAAGGTTCGACACATTCGTGTTAAATTATAACATGAACGGGTGGGACAAAACCATTGGAGAACTTCACTCAATGCTTAAAACAGCAGAGGCGAGCATGGGCAAAAGGGTTTTACCCATGTTTGCGATCAATGAAGGTAGATCCAAGAATCGATCTCAACCCAATCTTAAGGCTAAGGTAGCCAAAAGAAAGGGTCCTCCTATGCATCTTAAGGGTAAGAGCAAATCACCGGTTATGGCAAAGAAACAAAAGGTTATGGAACCGAGGGGTCATAAGGATGATCCTTGTTTTGGTTGTGGGGAGACCGGACACTGGAAACGCAATTGCCCGGTCTACCTAAAAGAGCTAAAAGACAAGAGGAATGCGGCGCATACCTCGGGTAATGTCTTTATGATTAATGTTGAGCTAAATCTTATTTCTTCTAACACATGGGTATTGGATACCGGATGTGGAACTCATATTTGCAATTGGTTGCAGGGGTTCAAAAAGAATGAAGACTTAAAGAAGGGCGAAGTGAATCTTTTCATGGGCAACGGTGCAAGGGTGCACGTGGTCGCTAGAGGAGACTTCACTTTATCGCTTCCAAGTGGTTTGGAAGTTGTTTTGAGAAATGTTTTGTATGCTCCTAGTTTGACTAGGAACATTATTTCTGTGCACCTTCTTAGACAATGTAATTTTGACTTTAAATTTGTAAGATCAGAAATGCATGTATCATCTAATGGTATCTTTTATTTTAAAGCTATACCAAACAACGGTATTTATGAATTGGTTCATGATAATACCTTAAATAGCTCATTATATCAAACTTCTACTAAAAGACTCAAAAAGGATTTGAGTGATTCCTACATTTGGCATTGTCGCCTTGGACACATAAACAAGAATCGTATAAATACTCTCCAAAAGAAAGGTCTTTTGAAAACAAACGAGTTAGGTTCGTTTGATGAGTGTGAATCTTGTATTCAAGGCAAGATGACCAAAGAGCCTTTCAAAGGTACAAATGAAAGGGCTAAGGATTTGTTAGGTATCATACATACGGATGTATGCGGACCTTTCAAGCCAACTAGTAGGAATAGTGAAAGGTACTTCATTACCTTTACCGACGATTTTAGTCGATATGGGTATGTTTATCTAATGAAACACAAACATGAAGCCTTTGAAATGTTCAAAGAATTTCAAAATGAAGTACAAAATCAGCTCGACCGAACAATCAAGGTACTCCGCTCCGATAGAGGAGGCGAATACCTAAGTGATGCTTTTCAAAGTCATCTTAGAGATTGTGGAATTATTTCACAGCTCACTCCTCCTGGAACTCCTCAACATAACGGAGTATCCGAGAGGAGGAATCGAACACTGTTGGACATGGTTCGATCAATGATGGCACGAAGCTCACTACCGCCATCATTTTGGGGATATGCGCTACTCACAGCGGCTCGTATTTTGAATATGGCCCCGACCAAAAAGGTGGATCGAATACCCTATGAAGTGTGGCATGGAAAGGTTCCATCCTTTTCATATTTAAGGGTATGGGGATGCATAGTTTATGTTAAACGTGACACCCCAAATAAGCTTGAGGCTCGATCCATCAGGTGTATCTTCATAGGATACCCAAAGGATGATATAGGATATATATTCTATGATCCTAGTGAACAAAGAGTGTTTGTTTCACGCAAAGGATACTTCTTAGAAACTAGGTTCCTTATGGAAGGACCTAGTGAAAAGAGAGTGGAACTTGAAGAGGTTCAAGAATCACTGGATGATACACAGTTGGTCGATACTAGCTTTCAACACGAGGATGTTGAAGATGATCAAATGGTTGATCATACACACGTTGCTCGCAGATCTAGTAGGGTTAGTCAACCTCCCAAGAGATATGGATTTCTTGTGGATGATTGCTACTTGGTCGATTCGGATGAACCGATCTCCTACAAAGATGCTATGTCACAACCTGATTGTGACAAGTGGCTTGAAGCCATGAGCGCCGAGATGCAATCCATGCACGATAATCAAGTTTGGGAATTGGTTGATCGTCCACTTAACTCCAAACTGGTTGGATGTAAGTGGGTCTTCAAGAAGAAAACCGATATGCATGGAAATTTAGATACTTACAAAGCTCGACTTGTCGCAAAAGGTTTCACGCAAACTCAAGGGATTGATTATGATGAAACCTTCTCGCCGGTCGCGATGCTTAAGTCGATCAGGATATTGTTTGCCATTGCAGCTCATTTTGATTATGAGATATGGCAAATGGATGTCAAGACCGCTTTTCTAAATGGATATCTTGAGGAAGATGTCCATATGGTTCAGCCTGAAGGTTTTGTCGATCCATCTAATCCTGATAAAGTTTGTAAGTTAAAGAAATCAATCTACGGGTTGAAACAAGCATCACGGATGTGGAATCATCGTTTTAATGAAGAAATCAAAGCGTTTGGTTTCGTCCAAAACGGTGATGAGGCGTGTGTATATAAATGGGCTAGTGGGAGTATAATCATGTTCCTTATTTTGTATGTCGATGATATACTTTTATTTGGAAATGATATACCAAGTATGGAAAACGTTAAAGCGTGGTTAAGTAGTCGTTTCTCAATTAAGGATCTTGGAGAAGCGACATATATCTTGGGAATAAAGGTCTATAGGGATAGACAAAGGAAATTGATCGGACTCAATCAAAGTGCGTACATTGATAAAATCCTGAAAAGGTTCAGGATGGAAAACTCTAAGAAAGGTTTGGTACCTATTCCTAGAGGAACCGTGTTGAGCTCATCCCAAAGTCCTAGCTCTAAGGAAGAGCAGGATAGGATGAAGCATGTTCCTTATGCTTCGGCAATAGGATCTATTATGTATGCAATGATGTGCACCAGACCGGACGTCTCGTATGCTTTAAGCATAACGAGTAGATACCAGCACAACCCAGGTGACAGTCATTGGATGGCTGTCAAGAATATATTAAAATATCTTAGAAGGACTAAGGATATGTTTTTAATATATGGGTCTGGTGAGGAGGAACTCGTCGTAAAGGGTTACGTGGATGCGAGTTTCCAAACTGACCGAGATGATTCTCGGTCACAGTCGGGATATGTCTTCATCTTAAATGGAGGCGCTGTCTCTTGGAAGAGTTCGAAGCAGGATGTTGTCGCGTTATCCACTACAGAATCTGAGTACATCGCCGCTTCAATGGCAGCCCAAGAGGCTGCATGGATGAAAAAGTTCATCATGGATCTAGGGATTATCTCTTCCATTCAGGAGCCCCTAGAGATATTCTGTGACAATGAGGGTGCTATTGCACAGATCAAGGAGCCTCGTGCTCATCAGAAAACGAGGCACATTGAGCGCAGATTCAACTACATAAGGGATGAAGTTGAAAAGAGAAAGATATGTATTCATAAAGTTCATACCGATCAAAATATTGCGGACCCACTCACGAAGCTCCTCGATAGGCCAAAGCATGAGGGTCATGTTTGTGCATTAGGACTTCGGTATTCTAGTGAGTGGATTTAATCTGTGTTTAGTGTTTGTATAAGAACGAATGTAATGGGTATCTCATGAAATTAATTATGTTTTAATTATTCAATGAGTTATGTTCTATATTTGCATGTTTAATCCATGAATGACTTATGTTGTTCTAAACGTCCGTAGTCGATCATGCTTGTGGGAACAAGTATGAAGGTAAGACTGTTATGAACCCGGATTGGTTGATATTCATGTGATGAATATAGGGCATAGGTTTGCCACCAAGGTTCATAGATATTTGTGGGATACAAATATTGGACATGATCCGCTCTCAAGGATCACTGCATGGAGTTAGTGCAACTGATCATAAGTAATCCTTGAGTAAAGGCGAGTATCATTGTGTCCTTTGACCTGAGATGCATATTGGATCTTGTTCCTCATCAAGTCTGATAACTTGACTCTCTTCTTTGTTTTTCGGTAACACGATGACGTAAAAGAAAGAGCTCAGATATCATACGAGATGTCAACAAGGATGTATGCAGTCAAGATGGGATTTGTTCCTCTTATGTGTTGAGAGTTTAGATGTCTAAGGCCTGTTAAGTTAAATCAATGAGAGAATGATCAATCTGTGTCTCTTCGATTTGACAGGACATCTAGCAACAAAGGGATGTAATGATAAGACTTACCTATATCATATCAAGTGTGGACTTGAAGGGGATAATGTTATTGAATGGCACTTAGTCAAACACACTAGGGGTGGTGACCTGTTTGTTAGGCGGTATTCACCATTAGCATTAACTTCCTATGAGTCTCGTGCAAGTGGGAGATTGTTGGAATACCGTATGCCCGAGACACATAATTAGGTTAATGTAGCTAGCAGTGTTTGATCCAAGTCGGGTCATACCCAATAACGAGTTAGACACACACCAATTATGTATTTGTTAAGATAAGATCTATAAGACAAATACAGAACACGACACATTCAGAAAATTGGGTTTCTGAATATTTACTTGAAAGTGTTAAATAAATTAATCGGTTAATTTATTTATTCAAATAATTATTATTGGAATGATTATTTAACTATGTATTCTTTTATAAAATGGTTTATAAAAGATGGGGTGTTTATATATTTTATAAAGTATAAAATAAATAAATAAAAAAAAAAAAAAAAAAAAAAAAAAAAAAAAACATTATTGGGGCCGGTTTTAGGGTGGGCCCCACACCCCATATCTTGGTCAAAATCATTAACATGCAAGGATGGAGGTTGAGTGTTTTACTTGACATAATACCTAACACCATGCTTCCTTGGTTTTATATATCATGAAAAGATCAAGATCATTTTTTTTGACAACACTTTCAAGTAACCAAACCAAGACACAACTTTCTTTTCTTTCTTTCTTTCTAGCTCACGGCCAAGAGAAAAGAAAGGGCTCGGGTCTCGGGTTTTTAGTGTTCAAGCTTCCTAGCATAGCTCGGTGTGTGTTGGAGGCTCGGGGTATATTCCGTTTGAGGGTTTTCCTTTGAAAGTCTAGCATTCACATCATCATCTTCTTCAACCATCTACTAAACTCTTAAAGGGTTAAGAATGTAAGTTTTACAAGCTTTGATAGTTTAGTTTTCCGTATTACTTGATCCTTACTTCGGGTTTCTAATATATAGATTATTGGTAATCTAATAACATGGATAAACTAGGTTGTTCATGAACATATATTATATAGACTTGTAATATATACACATATAAACACATGGATACATATGTTTAGTTTGCAAATACCATGCTTCCGCCTTTAATGTGACTAGTTAAATGGTTAACTAAGTTTGTAAATTCCATAGAAACCCAACAATTAACATGTATGGTTGCTTTCCCATGATGATGTAAAATCTAAGGTGATATAAACATAATGAAAATGCTAATCTTTATGTGGAGATGCATAGTTGTTTTGCATGTCTCAAGATAGATCTCTCCGAATGATATGGCAGAAAAGTGATTACCCAGTCATACACAAGCCTGTTGTTATTTGGTCAACCAAAATGAAACATTTTTTTTATATATATGACAAAGAACATGCTTTAAGAAAATTTGAGAAAATATCAAAAACAAGGGGAAGAATGAATAAATCAACCAAAAGTTGATAAATGTTTTAGATATTTTATCAAACAAGAGGGTTACAACAAGAACTACAAAGATGTTGACAAAAACTGTCTCATCTTGAATGAAAGGCATGTTGCTAACTGTAAGTACAACGTTCAACCTCTATACATGTTTGAATATCAAAATTGCAAAAATACAATAAGTTCTGTCACACAAAAACGATTTTTGACCAAATACAGGAGGTTGGAGTCAAATTAGGGTGATCTGGGGAAAGCCAAATAAGCTTTGAGAAGAGATATGAGGCATCATAGCACAGTGTTGACCATTATTGCATTATGCTCAAATTGAATCTTAATCATATCACCAAAGAGATGAAAATCATGCTAAGTTTATACCTGCTGTTAACCTATCTAAGTTGTCATAATAATGCTGAGAGTGAAGTAATGAGATAGCTACTTAGTCATGATCCCATTCCTGAGATCTTTTCAGTTTATAAAAGAAATTGCTTTGAAGTGAAGTATAACTGAAATTTTGATCTCTTAATGCACCATTTGCTCTTAAACTATGTTCTGAAATGATACATAACTTAGAAATGTTTTTGAAAAGTGGTTTAAGTCAAAAAGTGTTGCATTTTGCCTAAAATAGGCTGAATATGTAAGTTCGAGTAAGGTTTGATGATTTCTAATCCTCTCGAGCACAAACTGTTTGAATATGTATTTTCGGGTAAGGTTATTGAATTATAACCTTTTCGAGTACAAAACAGTTGATTATGTCTGAATATGTAAGTTCGAGTAAGGTTTGATGATTTCTAACCTTCTCGAGCACAAACTGTTTGAATATGTATTTTCGGGTAAGGTTATTGAACTATAACCTTTCCGAGTACAGAACAGTTGATTATGTGTGAATATGTTGTTTCGGGTAAGGTTTGACAACTTTCAACCTGAGTAAGCTTAGTCATTTTTGACTAACATTATGATTTTCGGGCATGCTTTGAAGTGTTTACACTGTTGCACTCACTTTTCGAGCAAGCTTGAAGTCTTGAGATGATTATGTGTTGAAATAGCTAACTGTTAACAAGAAAATCTTGTTTCGAGTAAGCTATGCATATTTTATGTTAGCTTCGAATAAGCTATGCATGTAATATGCTGATTGTGTTTTCAAGCAAACTTTGTGCACTTAAGTGAGTGTACCGAGTAAGCTTTGAGTGAATATGTTGTTAGGAAAGACTTGTTAATCTTTCCGGGCACGCTTAGATGTTACTGTTTAAGTTTGTCACTTTTCGGGTATGGTTTGATATGATAAGTTCCCTCGAACAAGGGCATACTGTAACGCCCTGGAATTTGACTGGTAGACAAAAATCAAGGAATCATCGGAAACTATACACTTTGGGGTTCTGGACGATAAGTTCGGAACCCATATCATTGGAGAAATCTGCTTTTATCATTTGAAATGTTTATTTTATAAAACGACATTTACGCCTGGAAAATATTAATTTTTATGCTTTTGAAAAATAAAATGTTCTTATTTAAAAAAAAAAAAAAAAAAAGATTTTAAATAATTATTCGGAAAATGGTTTATAAAAGTTTTGCTGAAAAAGTTTTAGTTTGTTTAAAAACTTATGAACTCGACTAGTCTTGACCCGTCGGTAGCCTAAACCCGAACCCGAGTCACCCGAGTATTTAAGCGGAAAATCAAGTATTCTTACACCATCTCTTTCATTTCCACCAACACTTCCCACCCAAACACTCCCATTTCTAGAGAGAGAGTAGTGAGAGAAAGTCATCCAATCTAAGATTCGAGTCCACCAATCTGTTTATCGTTGTTGTCGGTAAGATCTTCTTGAAAATCATACGTTTTTACAACCAAAACCCGCCCCGAATCGAGCAAAAACTCCGACTTTTGTGTCAAGTGTGTTCTTGGTCAAAAACCGTCATTTTTGGTGTCAAAATGCAAGCTTTTGTGTTTAAAAGTACTAGGAATCGATACCCCTTTCAATCCCGAGCATTTCCATGTCAAAAACTTCGATTTTGGGTCAAAAATCTGGAAAATCTGGAAAACCCGTGGGTATCTCCGTCGCCCAGCTTGAAGGAGTCGGATCAGACTCATTCGATCGAACCAGTCGATCGAATCAGTCCAGTCGATCGAACCAGTCGATCGAATCAGTTCATTCGATCGAATGTGTCGATCGAACCAGTCCAGTCGACCGAATAGGAAAGCAACCGAATGGTCTCCAACTCATTCGACCGAATGAGCTTCGTATTCGATCGAACGTCTGTCTATTCGATCGAATGAGTGTCTATTCGATCGAATGTGTTTCTATTCGATCGAATGTGTGTCTATTCGATCGAATGTGTTTCTATTCGATCGAATGTGTTCCTATTCGATCGAATCAGGTCAGAACCAAGCTGTTTCGTCTTTAAAACCTAGTTTTGCTCGAGATCGTGTAAGGCTTACACTCTTAGACTTAAACTGCGTTGTTAACTTATTATGTCCTTGTCTAGACTTAGAGGATCGACGTTTGACAGCACCCGACCGCCCTAGCAACCACACCTAGTCAACAAGGTGAGTTCATAGCCCCCATTTTTCTTTTAAAGCCTTTCAAATCATTGGGGGTGAAAACATGGTAAATGTACACGTTTTGACAAAACACATTTATTCAAACATTACTTATCATAAACACTTGACAAATCTTTTGCAAACAATGAACATTGGGAAAACAAGTAATCATGGCAGGTTACACGTACCTTAACTTTCTCGGAAGTTGTGTATGCATAATCAAATATTCAGGAGTAAATATGGGAATCACTCAGCGTTTAGGGAACATTGGACGTTTGGAAATCAAAGTCATGTACCCGTTATACTTTATCATGAAAACACATTATTCATTGGTCAGTCTTGTGATCGTGTGAACAGTGGCAATATAGGTCACAATAGTGCATAGGTTTGATCTCCAAGTGGTCGATTGGTAGACAGGCCGTCACTAGATGTGGGATTCTAAAGTGATCGATTTAGAATACACGTGACCTATGGGGTTCTTAAGTGTTCGATTAAGAATCCGAAGGATCTCTTAAGTGTTCGATTAAGGATCCGAAGGATCTCCTAAGTGATCGATTAGGAAATCCAAGAGATACTAAAGTACGCTTTAGAATTCTCTCATGGTACCCAAAGTGATCGATTTGGGTTACCATCAAGGAAATCAAGTAGCATAGTGTGGTCTTGTGTGGGGTCGATGTCAGGTCTTGTGTGATCATTATACATCATTATCATTTTTCATCATGGCATGGTTACATATGATTCTTGGGTATCTTATACATATATCCTTGATACCGTTCCTCCTGCATGCATGGAAACAATAATTGGAATCTTTTTACGAAACTCTTGCAGATTCAGTTGAGATGATAAGCATACCAAGCATAGTAGGATAAGTTGTAGGAGTGGTGGGTTAGCCGATGGTACACCCTATATATAAACCCCTACAACTTAGCCTAGTATGCTTGTGTAGGGCTTATCACTACAGTATTAGTTAACCTATGAATTCACTCATCTACTTTTTGTAGTTGACGTTTTATTACATGTTTTCAGGAAATGAAGCAGGAAGTAGCTAATAGCTGATAGAGGCCTTAGAGAGATGAAGGCTAGGCTAGGAGTTGTTTGGAAACTTGATATTTTGTATTAAAACAATTTGTTTCATGTTACCTGGATGATGTAATATTTGACAGTTTGGTTATGTTTATGCATTTAGACTTTTATACTATTGTGCTCAATCAATCACGACCTAGTCGCCACGCCTCGGTTTTCCGCCATTACGACCGGGGTGTGACAGATTGGTATCAGAGCCAATGGTTATAGGGAATTAGGAAACCGACCTAGACTATAACCTAGGACCCTTAACTCTAGATAATTCATGCATCACTATCACACGCCCACACTTATGTGCTTGCTATGTGCTTATGTGCTGCATCTTTAATTGTGTCTATCGTAGCGATGTATTCTTTGGCTATTCCTTATCCTGTTATTCTTATTCCCGGTATCATTCTTGCGCGTTCTTTTTCTTTTTCTGAATGCCTCCTCGTCGCTCGTCCGTTAATGCTGACCCTGCTGACCTCGCTGCCATCATAGCGCAGCAAATTGCAGCAGTTCTTCCGGGTCTGGTTAACAACCTAAGGCAAGAAGGAACCTCGGGTGCGCCACAAGCCCCAGAACCGAATCCTACTCTTCAGGCCGACAGGCTCTATGTGCTCTTGCCCGGATGAACTCAGGGTCAAATTCGCGGCGAGTATGTTCCACAAACGGGCTCTCACGTGGTGGAATATCGAGATTAGAACCAGGGGGCGAGACGCGGTCTTAGCCTTGCCCTGGGCCGAGTTTGTTGAGCTAGTCACGCAGGAGTTCGTTCCGAGAACCGAACTCCAGAAATTGGAGGCTGAGTTTAGGGCGCACACGATGAAGGGCGCCGATCACATGAAGTACACGGAGAGATTTCATGAACTCTCCCTATTGGTGCCCCACATGGTTACCCCAGCTTCACGCGCTGTCGAGCAATACATCAGCGGTCTTCCGGACTCTATGAGGGGCATTGCGGTTGCAGTTGACCCCACTACACTTAAGGCAGTGATCGATCTCACTGCCCGTTTGACCAGGGAACAGCTCAGGTCCGGTGTTTTGCATCAGGATAAGGGCAAATCTTCCGATGGGAAAGCGAAAAAGGGGAACAATAGGAAGCGGAAAGCGACCTAC
The DNA here is from genome assembly GCF_021521415.1 of Bidens hawaiensis. Classification (NCBI taxonomy): domain Eukaryota; kingdom Viridiplantae; phylum Streptophyta; class Magnoliopsida; order Asterales; family Asteraceae; genus Bidens; species Bidens hawaiensis. Next base: position 355,036 of record NW_027491660.1, on the reverse strand, counting down.
TTAACTGCGATCACTGGTGCTACGCCTATCAACTCCATGGCCCCCGTTTCAGCCGCAACAGTTCAGGGAAGACCGAGAAAGGAATATACTGGGCCGCATCCCAAGTGCAACTTATGTTCTTATCATCACCCAACAAGTGAGTTGTGCCGCAAGTGCACAAATTGTGGACGATTCGGACACCTGGTGGAGCGCTGCAGGAGTCCTGGCAACCAATTGGCTGTGGGGAATGCTAACCCTCAGCCTAACCCTGCTCGAGGCTGCTTCGAGTGTGGCGCGATGGACCATTACAGAAATCGATGCCCTCGCGTCACCAACGTTCCTCCGGCTCGCGGGAGGGCCTTCACCATTGGAGCTGCCGAAGCACGCCAAAACCCCGATGTTATTACTGGTACGTTTACTCTTAACAACAATTGGGTGTCTGTCCTATTTGATACAGGAGCTGATAGGAGTTTTGTCTCTTGCGAATTGGTTCCTTTGCTGAAATTAAAAATTTCCGAGTTGGAACCTGCCTTGGTTGTTGAACTTGCTAGTGGAGAGTCCACACAAGTGAGGTCTGTCATTCGATATTGCACCCTTACTCTTGTCACCACATCGTTCAGTATTGACCTTATACCTTTTCGTCTTGGAAGCTTCGATCTAGTTGTGGGAATGGACTGGCTGTCTAGCAATCGCGCGGAAGTAATCTGCGCCGAGAAACTTATTCGTATCCCTCTGTCTTCTGGTGAAATTCTAACCATTCAAGGGGATAGGTCGGGTGGATGCCTAAGAATCGTTTCTTGCTTAAAAGCCAGTCGGTACCTTCAAAAGAAGTATCCCGCATTTCTAGCCCGTGTTACTCTCAAGGAATCCAAAGTCAAGAGACTGCAGGACTTCCCTGTCGTGCGTGAATTTTCTGATGTTTTTCCCTATGAGCTGCCTGGACTTCCTCCTAGCAGGCAGGTGGAATTTCGTATCGATCTTATTCCTGGTGCTCTCCCTGTTGCTAAGTCTCCTTATCGTCTAGCTCCGCTGGAACTTCAAGAATTATCGAATCAGCTTCAAGAACTTCTTGGCAAGGGATTCATTCGCCCTAGCTCGTCTCCATGGGGAGCCCCAGTACTCTTCGTCAAAAAGAAGGATGGGACTTTCCGTATGTGCATTGACTATCGGGAGCTTAATAAACTGACCATCAAAAACCGGTACCCGTTACCGAGAATTGATGATCTCTTAGATCAGCTTCAGGGTGCTACGTTTTTCTCTAAGATCGATCTGCGTTCTGGTTACCATCAATTGCGTGTTCTGGATGAGGATATCCCGAAAACTGCGTTCCGAACTCGTTACGGTCATTACGAGTTCATGGTTATGCCTTTTGGAATGACCAATGCCCCCGCCATTTTCATGGATCTGATGAATCGCGTTTGCCGTCCATATCTCGACCAGTTTGTCATTGTTTTCATAGACGATATTCTCATTTATTCTCGTTCGAGGACCGATCATGAGCTTCATCTCAGGCTTATTTTGGAGCTTCTCAGGAAGGAACAACTATATGCCAAGCTCTCCAAGTGCGAATTTTGGCTAAAGGAAGTTCAATTCTTGGGACATGTTATCAATGTCGACGGCATACACGTCGACCCTGCCAAGGTAGAAGCCATCAGAAATTGGGTAGCGCCTAAAACACCTACCGAAATCCGTTCATTTCTTGGATTGGCTGGTTACTACCGCCGATTTATCTCAAACTTCTCCAGGATTGCCTTGCCTTTGACCACTCTGACTCAGAAGGGAGAACCCTTCGTGTGGGGACGAGATCAAGAGGAAGCCTTCCAAACTCTGAAGAATAAACTTTGCCGTGCACCGATTCTATCGCTTCCGGTAGGTGACGATGACTTTACCGTTTATTGCGATGCTTCAAATCAAGGCCTCGGTTGCGTTTTAATGCAACGAGGGAAGGTCATCGCTTACGCTTCTCGACAACTCAAGGTGCACGAAATGAACTACGCCACGCATGGCCTCGAGTTGGGTGCTGTGGTGTTTGCCTTAAAAATCTGGAGACACTACCTGTACGGCACGAAGTGTGTCATCTATACCGACCACAAGAGCTTACAGCACATCCTCCATCAGAAAGAGTTGAACATGAGGCAGCGACGCTGGGTCGAACTTCTCAGCGATTACGATTGTGAAATCCGCTACCACCCGGGAAAGGCTAATGTGGTGGCTGACGCATTGAGTCGTAAAGAAAGGACCCAACTGCACTCTATTCGAATTCAATCCAATCTTCCCTCCTTAATTCGCGAAGCTCAGAATCAGGCGCTTGTGAATGGAGATCTCAAGGGCGTTTTGTCGTGTGGAGCCGAACAGAAATTCGAAACCAAGTTGGACGGCATCCTCTATTTTCTTGATCGAGCATGGATCCCAAACTCTGAGCCTCTTCGAACGCTTATTCTAAGTGAAGCCCACAAGTCCAGATACTCGATTCATCCCGGCAGCAGCAAAATGTATCAAGATCTTAAACCTCATTATTGGTGGCCCGGGATGAAGAAAGACATCGCTTTATACGTGATGAGATGTTTGACTTGTTCGCGAGTCAAGACAGAGCATCGAAGGCCGTCTGGGCTGCTTCAGCAACCTATTATTCCTCAGTGGAAGTGGGAAGAGTTAGCTATGGATTTCATCACCAAGCTACCGCGGACGCCTAGCGGTCATGACTCAATTTGGGTTATTGTGGACATTCTAACTAAATCCGCTCACTTTATCCCGGTTCGTGAGGACTACACTACGGAAAAGTTGGCGCGGATATACATTCGTGAGATCGTTTCCCGTCATGGTGTGCCTAAGGGCATTACGTCTGATCGCGACAGCAGTTTTCTTCCAGGTTCTGGAAATCTTTGCAAAAGGCCTTTGGGACAAGTGTGAAGCTTAGCTCTTCCTATCATCCAGAAACTGATGGGCAGAGCGAGAGGACCATACAAACCCTAGAGGACATGTTGAGAGCTTGTATCCTTGAATTCGGTAATAGTTGGGAAGCTCATCTGCCGCTGGCAGAATTTTCTTACAACAATAGTTACCACTCTTCTATTAAATGCGCGCCGTTTGAAGCTCTTTACGGTCGCAAGTGTCGCTCACCCTTGTGTTGGTCCGAGACCGGGGATTCACAGATCATCGGCCCGGAACTAATACAGGAAACAACCGATCAAATCGCTATCATTCAACAGCGACTCAAAGACGCCCGTTGTCGGCATAAGTACTACGCAGACAAACGACGCAAGCCACTCGAGTTTCAAGTTGGTGACCGTGTTCTGCTGAAAGTTTCCCCCTGGAAGGGCGAAGTCCGTTTCGGGAAGAAGGGAAAGTTCGCTCCTAGGTATGTTGGACCATTCAAAATCCTTGAAAGGATCGGACCAGTTGCCTATCGTCTTGAGCTGCCGCCGGAACTCGGTAGAGTTCACAATGTTTTTCATGTTTCGCAGTTAAAGAAGTGTCTTGTTGACGAGGCCCTTCTCATTCCCGTCGACGAGGTTCGAATTAACGACAATCTGCTTTTTGTTGAAGAACCCGTCGAAATCTTGGATCGCGAGGTCAAGAAGACCAAGCGTAGCCGCATACCGCTTGTGAATGTTCGATGGAATAACAAACGCGGACCCGAGTTTACATGGGAACGCGAAGATCAAATGAAGGAGAAATACCCTCATCTGTTCTCTTAGTCTCTATTCTTGTAATCTATTGTCTAGAAGTCAATATAACATTTGCAGCATGTATCAAATAATTGTGTTATTCAATGAATATCGTGTTGCCTTATTATGCTTATAAGTATTCTTTTATTTGCATCCACAAATTTGGCTACTCAGGGCTCATGCTGGGAGCACAAGTCATATCTACTCAATCATATGAATTTTGGGGAAATTTATACATTATTTAAGCCAAAAATTTGTCATTCATTCTTGCATTCATGGAGCATGGTTGTGTGTATGTGTGTGGTGTCGTGTCAAATTTTCTAGCCGCACACAATAGAGCTTATACATTGATACAAGGTGAGCTCGTAATTATAGTCCGGAATATAATTACATCAAGGTCACAGGTGTATACGTGTATAAGCAATATGCTATTGTGTAACTAGAAGTCGTGAACTCAAGGTTCGTGTAGAGAAATATTCGACAAAGGTTGAAGAAGTGGTGGGTTAGCCGCTGGTACACCCTATATATAAACCTCTTCGGCACGAGTTGAATATGTCTGAAGCGAAACCTGGAATTAGGGACTTATAGTTAGCGTGGCAGCTGTGAGACATTGAATTCAAGAATTACCGAGGGTAATATTCGCGGAAGATTGAAGGAGTGGTGGGTTAGCCGCTGGTACACCCTATATATAAACCCCTTCAATCCGAAATGAATATGTCTGATGTAAAGCTTGAGGATGATGCCTTGTAGTGGAAAATAGTGTGTCGTCCTGTGTGTCATTGATCTAATAGGAGTCGAAGGAAACACCCAAGTAAGGTTGAAGGAGTGGTGGGTTAGCCGCTGGTACACCCTATATATAAGCCCCTTCGGCTTGATTTGGGTGGTGCCTGAGACGAATATTAGAAGTGGTGGCGCATAGTGGTCATCATGGGATCATGTAATCTTAATCATCGATGCATCAAGTATACTAAAAAGCTAAATTTCGGGACGAAATTCCCCTAAGTTGGGGAGGATGTAACGCCCTGGAATTTGACTGGTAGACAAAAATCAAGGAATCATCGGAAACTATACACTTTGGGGTTCTGGACGATAAGTTCGGAACCCATATCATTGGAGAAATCTGCTTTTATCATTTGAAATGTTTATTTTATAAAACGACATTTACGCCTGGAAAATATTAATTTTTATGCTTTTGAAAAATAAAATGTTCTTATTTAAAAAAAAAAAAAAAAAAAGATTTTAAATAATTATTCGGAAAATGGTTTATAAAAGTTTTGCTGAAAAAGTTTTAGTTTGTTTAAAAACTTATGAACTCGACTAGTCTTGACCCGTCGGTAGCCTAAACCCGAACCCGAGTCACCCGAGTATTTAAGCGGAAAATCAAGTATTCTTACACCATCTCTTTCATTTCCACCAACACTTCCCACCCAAACACTCCCATTTCTAGAGAGAGAGTAGTGAGAGAAAGTCATCCAATCTAAGATTCGAGTCCACCAATCTGTTTATCGTTGTTGTCGGTAAGATCTTCTTGAAAATCATACGTTTTTACAACCAAAACCCGCCCCGAATCGAGCAAAAACTCCGACTTTTGTGTCAAGTGTGTTCTTGGTCAAAAACCGTCATTTTTGGTGTCAAAATGCAAGCTTTTGTGTTTAAAAGTACTAGGAATCGATACCCCTTTCAATCCCGAGCATTTCCATGTCAAAAACTTCGATTTTGGGTCAAAAATCTGGAAAATCTGGAAAACCCGTGGGTATCTCCGTCGCCCAGCTTGAAGGAGTCGGATCAGACTCATTCGATCGAACCAGTCGATCGAATCAGTCCAGTCGATCGAACCAGTCGATCGAATCAGTTCATTCGATCGAATGTGTCGATCGAACCAGTCCAGTCGACCGAATAGGAAAGCAACCGAATGGTCTCCAACTCATTCGACCGAATGAGCTTCGTATTCGATCGAACGTCTGTCTATTCGATCGAATGAGTGTCTATTCGATCGAATGTGTTTCTATTCGATCGAATGTGTGTCTATTCGATCGAATGTGTTTCTATTCGATCGAATGTGTTCCTATTCGATCGAATCAGGTCAGAACCAAGCTGTTTCGTCTTTAAAACCTAGTTTTGCTCGAGATCGTGTAAGGCTTACACTCTTAGACTTAAACTGCGTTGTTAACTTATTATGTCCTTGTCTAGACTTAGAGGATCGACGTTTGACAGCACCCGACCGCCCTAGCAACCACACCTAGTCAACAAGGTGAGTTCATAGCCCCCATTTTTCTTTTAAAGCCTTTCAAATCATTGGGGGTGAAAACATGGTAAATGTACACGTTTTGACAAAACACATTTATTCAAACATTACTTATCATAAACACTTGACAAATCTTTTGCAAACAATGAACATTGGGAAAACAAGTAATCATGGCAGGTTACGCGTACCTTAACTTTCTCGGAAGTTGTGTATGCATAATCAAATATTCAGGAGTAAATATGGGAATCACTCAGCGTTTAGGGAACATTGGACGTTTGGAAATCAAAGTCATGTACCCGTTATACTTTATCATGAAAACACATTATTCATTGGTCAGTCTTGTGATCGTGTGAACAGTGGCAATATAGGTCACAATAGTGCATAGGTTTGATCTCCAAGTGGTCGATTGGTAGACAGGCCGTCACTAGATGTGGGATTCTAAAGTGATCGATTTAGAATACACGTGACCTATGGGGTTCTTAAGTGTTCGATTAAGAATCCGAAGGATCTCTTAAGTGTTCGATTAAGGATCCGAAGGATCTCCTAAGTGATCGATTAGGAAATCCAAGAGATACTAAAGTACGCTTTAGAATTCTCTCATGGTACCCAAAGTGATCGATTTGGGTTACCATCAAGGAAATCAAGTAGCATAGTGTGGTCTTGTGTGGGGTCGATGTCAGGTCTTGTGTGATCATTATACATCATTATCATTTTTCATCATGGCATGGTTACATATGATTCTTGGGTATCTTATACATATATCCTTGATACCGTTCCTCCTGCATGCATGGAAACAATAATTGGAATCTTTTTACGAAACTCTTGCAGATTCAGTTGAGATGATAAGCATACCAAGCATAGTAGGATAAGTTGTAGGAGTGGTGGGTTAGCCGATGGTACACCCTATATATAAACCCCTACAACTTAGCCTAGTATGCTTGTGTAGGGCTTATCACTACAGTATTAGTTAACCTATGAATTCACTCATCTACTTTTTGTAGTTGACGTTTTATTACATGTTTTCAGGAAATGAAGCAGGAAGTAGCTAATAGCTGATAGAGGCCTTAGAGAGATGAAGGCTAGGCTAGGAGTTGTTTGGAAACTTGATATTTTGTATTAAAACAATTTGTTTCATGTTACCTGGATGATGTAATATTTGACAGTTTGGTTATGTTTATGCATTTAGACTTTTATACTATTGTGCTCAATCAATCACGACCTAGTCGCCACGCCTCGGTTTTCCGCCATTACGACCGGGGTGTGACACATACCTGATGATTAAATGTGTTTATCCTAGCAAGCTTTGTGCTAACTTAGGATTTTCGAGCAAGCTTCATGAAATTTTAGACTATAGCACACTTAAATGTTTATGTGTTTAATTTCACTCCGAGCATGCTCTGTGATATATGTGTTTATGATTTCTTTGAAATTACAAGTGTTTTCGAGCAAACTTTGTTTTCCGAGCACACTTTATATTTCGGGTACACTTGTGTTCCTTTAATATACTTGGTAATTTTCAAAACCCAACTTTCCGAGTACACTGTCTGCTAGAATTTGGTTTCGAGCACACTTTGTATTATATGAAAGTTATTCGAGTATACTTGGTACAAGATTGTTGTCAGTGTGCTCGAGCACACTTTACATTTGACAGAGTGCTCGAGCACAATCTTCATACAAGCATACTTGAATGAATGCGTTGATTGATTATGTAAGTTGGTGTAATGAAATTGTTTAAGTGATTCATACTTGAATGAATACGTTGTTTGAATATGTTAGTGATTATGATTTTTAGGGTTCATGCTAGATAAGTTTTAATTTGAATTTGAGAAATTTTTGGAGGATCTTAATTGATTCTTAGTAAGAATGTTTATTTGATAACTATATTTGATTATTTGTCTTGCGATTTATTTCTCAAGAAATCAAGTAATTCGGGTAAGCTTTCTTCATTATATCTTAACTTTAAATTAATTTACTTGATCGAGCAAGGTTTAAATAGAGAAGTATTCGGGCAAACTTCACATTCAAAATGAAAAGTTTTCGAGTAAAGTTTGACCGAGTAAGGTTGTTAGTGGAAGAAGATCGAGTAGACTTTGGTTAAATTAAATTTTCGAGTAAGGTCTTATGATTTTAAATGAGATTAAATGTTTTTAATATATCAAGTGGATAACGTTACTGGTTGACAGCTAGTAATTCACAAGAAGACAAAAAGCATTTAAAACCCACTTTCAAAATGTATAAAAGAGTGACTTAGGCAAATTTCTTCTACATTATTTCCCTCTATCTCTCTCCTTCCACTGCAACTCTCTCTTACTAAGAAAAATAACCGACTTATCGAATTCAAGATTAATCCATACCCTAATTTTTATCAGCCACTTATTTCCGACTCGGTAAGCATAAAATTTTATGTTTTCCGATCACGATTAGATTGTGATTGTGACTTGATTATGTATTCGAGTACTAACACTCTGTTTATATGTTTATGTTATTAATTTGTCGAAGAACAGGTTCTTGAAGATTTCTCTCTTTCTTCTTCATTTTTATAACTTGAAATTGTCTAAGGTTTTAAACTTTATGTCTAATTTCACTTTGAATATGTTTGTGTATGTTTTAAAGATATGGCAGACAACGAGCCGAAGTATGTGTTTGAGCCAAAGCACAATATGTGCGCACTACTACAAGTAACACCAGAAAATGAAACGATGGCTCGGATGATCGTATGGATGGCACGGTCAAACATTAGCTTTGCACTCACTGAATGCTCGATTATCTACAGAAATCACTCCTTGGATTTCTAGAGATCAGCAGAGCTTATTGAAGACGGTAATGAAAGATGAATCGAGGCAACCGTGGCCAGATAGGAGATACAGATCACTGAAAGATTGATCAGAAGATGTTTAAGACTAAATGACGATGATCACAATCACATCAGCTTCGATACAAAGCACCTGTTGAAGATTTCAGAGAAACTATGGGGTATCAAGGAAATGTCCATGAGGGACAGTTTCAGAAGGGCTTATTTCCTATGTTGTACAGACTTCTGATTCATCACATAATACATGGATTTGCTCCGAGAAAGGGATCCTGGACTCTGATGAGTCTTGATCTAGCAAATGCCACCGTTGGAACAATCTATGATCTGCCATTTAATTTTTCCAAGATGATCTTTGATGGGCTAGTGGGGAATCTAAAGAAACCGGAAAGAAAAAGATTTTTACAGTACCCGAGATTCCTGCAGATCATATTCAATAGCACACTACAAGATTTACCAACAATTGGAACCACCCATAAACTGCAAGATCCCGATGCCTACAAGAGAATAAAGAATCCTGGTGTCTCTAACAATTTTGATGCAAGTATTCCATTTGAAATTCTGCCATGGTTATTAAACCATGATTTGGCTGTTATGCCTGTGCCTGAGCTGAGCTCAGAGGAGGAAGAAGGGAGTGATGATGAGAGTGCTGGAGGAGACTCTGATGATGATGTTGATGGAAATGATGGGGGAGATGGTCTGGATATGGAGATTATGGCACCAGTATAGGGGGAGCAACATGAAGAACTTGAACAACCTATCCCTACACTACCACAATCACCACCACATACCTCACCACATCAAACACCACCTCAATCTTTCAACCTAGACCAACCAGAAACCTCTACACAACACACACAATCCCCATCCATCACTGAACAACCCACTTATGAACCATTCCCTACAACACCACCCTCAAGCCAACAAGAAAACACACTTCAAAGAAATATTGAACTAATGTTGGAGAATGATGAGTTGAAGAGGAGAGTTGAGGAGGTTAGGGATGAAAATGTTGAGTTGAGTAGAAAGAATGAAGAGCTAACAAATGAAAATGATATGTTGTTAAAAAGGTTAGCTGAAGCTGAACTGATGATTCAAACCCTGATGCAGGAGGTTGAGAAGACCTCAGCTGCCCCAAAACAGGGGGAGAATATAAATGATGATGTTGTGGGTATGACTAATGCAGAGAGTATTGATGATATTGTTGGTTTGAAAATGATTATGAATGATTATGATGTTAGTGATGAGAATGAAGAAGAGGTGTGTGAAGAGGAAACAAATGATGATGAGAATGTGATTACAGAAGAGTTGACTGATATTGTGGATGAGGAGATGACTGTAGAGAATGTGAATGAGAATGCTACTACTGAGGAACTGATAAACACTGAACCTGAAGATGATCAAGAAGTTAGTTCCAAGAGGGCAGAGCATGATTCGGAATTAGATCAACTGTTCAAAGAAACTGATGAATATGAAACTAGTGATGAGCAAGAGAATGAAGAGCAGTTGAGAAAAAGAAAAGAAAAAGGCAAAGGGATAGCAACAGAGGATGAGCCTGCTGTATATGTTGAGAAAGATGTATCCTTTGTAGATACTGCTGCTGCTGCTGCTCTTGCTGAGAAAGAAAGACTTATTAAAGAATCAATGGAAAGGGAAGCAATTGCCCATTCCTTGACTGAAGAAGAGTTGGCACAGCAGGACCTATTGATCAATGAAGCCAATGTAGCAAAAGAAATATTTCAAGATGTGGCAGATCAAGAGGTTATTGAAATTCTGGTGAATATGAACAAAACTCAAGAGTTTGATGACTCTTTGAGAAAGGTGATTAACAAGTTTCAGGAGCAACAAGAGCAGACTGCTGAACCATCAACCAATCTTAACACTGACATGATTATACCTGAAGAGATTGGGGAGTCAATAACATCAGCAGCTTCAAAGAAATGGGCAGAACAGGTTAAGGAGGATATGAAAAAGAACCCTGCTAGTAACTGGGGAGAAAGAAGATATGAAAAGACCTATCAAAGAAGAAAGAAATCTGCTGAACAGACTGATGATGAACCAATCAGGGCAATCCCCTTGAAAACACTGAAACCAGGAGAAAAATTACCAGGGGTCCCTGATGTTGATGTCCCTGAGGTTGAGGTTCATGATGTTGATGTTACTGAACCAGAGCATCCTGCCTCTGATGAACCAAAGATAGATGCCATGAATGATCTATCAGATGATGGGGAGGATGACTCTGAGAAGTCTGATGGAAAGGGTGATGATCACCCTGATCAAGGAGGTGAGAAAGTTGACACAAGCTCTAATGCTGAGACCCCTCAAGCTGAAATGACTTATATTCAAAGGGGCATAATTGAAATAAATGCAGAAGAAGTCCTAAAGAAGGTTGAGAAAAGAAAGAAAAATACTGAGCACTATAAAACTTTTTTAAAGGTTAGAGGCTATCCTGAAGCTGCTTTAGAAAAATACACTGCTGAACAAATTCAAGATCTTTATAACAGTGAGAAAGAGATAGTTGCAGAAAAGTTTGTGAAACAAGATGATAAGATTGAATTGGAAGAATTAAAGAAAAAGTATGATGGAATGTGTGGTTATCTGATTGAGAAAAGGATAAAGCCTGAGGTTGTGAGAAACTTGAGCAAAGAGGCAGTATTTGACCAATATTCCAAAATGAAAAAGAAAGAGATGAAAAGGGTCCAAACTGAGAGCTCAATTATGAAAGAAACTGATGGTGAGCCACCTGTGAAGAGAAGAAGGATCAAGACTGTGAGGGAGAAAGAGAAGGAACTAGAGAAAATTGATAAAGCTCCTATCCCTCAGCCAGAACAGCCTGAGCCTGAGTCTGATGAAGAGAAGTTCTTGCCATGAGAAAATGAGGAAATGATAAACATCCTCAGGAACATAATGATACATCAAAGAGGAATGACTGAAGCTGATTTCAATGCCCTGGAAAAGGTTGATCTGAAAGACTTATTTTATATCCAAAAGGCAGAATGGGAAAAGGCCTTATGGGAGGGTGAAAACCCTAGGTATTATGCAGAAGGAAGGTTTGTACCAGCCAGATCAGCAAATACAGTGGGAATGGCAAAGATATTGAATGAGCTTCACAAGCATGGGGTGAATGTGAGAGAGCTTGAAAATTTACCAACTGAAATGGTGGAGGCCACATACAGAAAATTCTTTAATTTGGGTCCTGAAAAGCCAAGAAAGTCCATTCCTATTAGACCTCCATTTCATCAGAGATTCCCTAGAGGAAGAGGTCATGGTGGAAGAGGTGAATCAAGCAGCTCAGTGCAACAAAGAACAAGACCACAGTCTGATGTGGATCTACCCAGAGAGCTGTACTATGATTCAGTTACTGATTCTATGAAAGTGATTATGGAGAGCAGAATGCTAAGAGAGATTGTGGTCAGAAGTGACTTCCGTGAGTATAATGAAGATCAATTAAGAAGGATGGCCACACTTCACTTATATGATTACAGGAACAGGGACAGATCAGCAGGAAGACAGATGAATGACTTATCTAAGTATCTGCAAGAACAGGCTGCTGATGGGTTCAAATTTTTGAAAGAAAAGAGAAGTTGGAGATTGATCCAACTTCACAAGTCAAAGAGGTTAGAAAAACTGAAGAAAATGGACAGGGCTGAACTGAACTACCAGATAAGAGTCCGAGATCAGAATCCTCTGTCCAACATGGAGACTTGTATAAGCTTGGGAAGATGGATGAGAAGGCCAAATTACACAGTGCAGAAGAACGGTGTCATTACAGAAGTTGAATACAAAGAAGACACTGGCCACTATGTGCTGAGGAATTCAGATGGGAAGGCCTTGGCAACAATCAAGAAGGATGCAGATCTGACATGCCTACATAATGATGATCTTGCTGATATAAGAGACTTGGTGATACAAGAAGGACACAATCACTACCAAGTGCTCAATATATTCAGAGAAAGGGTAGCATCTGTGATCCAGCTGAGAAGACAAGCAGCCTACAATGAGAGGAAAAGACAAATGAGATAGAATAGGCTTTGCTTTGTAATGTCTTCGGACAAACCTTTGATTATGTAATTTTTACTTATGTAATTCAATTATGAAATTTGATGTGTATTTTGCTAAATGTAAGTATCCATAGAGTGTTTTGGGTCAGCTGAGGTGTTCCAATCTAGGGGGAGATTGTCGGGTCAAGAGTTTGACCCAAATGAGGAGATTTGGCCTAAATGAAGAATATTGAAGATTGGAATCTTCTCAACCTCCTCAGAAACTGCTAAGTATTAAATCCGGGTACACCTTGGACCTTCGAGTAAGCTTTTACTTAGCCGAGTACGAGATTTTGCCTTCCGGGCAGGGTTTACTTCAAATAATCTTCTTAAGTGGATATCCGAGCAAGGTATGCTTTTTAGTGATTTCCGAGTAAGGTTCATCTATTTGGCATATCCGAGTAAGGTTCACTTTGTCAAGCAGGATTGTTCTTCAAGACCATGTATTTTACTCTTCTGAGTAAGGTTTGGTCAACCAAGTCCAAGAAGCCAAGTAATTGGAAGACCGGGCAAGGTATTCTTTAATAATTATGGTCCTAGTATACTTGATGAGTTGATGGAATATCTCTAAGTTATATCGAGTAAGGTTCTGCTCGAGTAAGGTATGTACTCCCGAGTACGCCTTATCAATAAGTTGTTTAACTAACAATGAGCTGAACAGGATCATAGAAGAACAAGGTTGCTCGTAAGGATTTGTCGAGCAAAGTTTGATAAGTCCAAGAAGATTGAAGTCTACTCGGTGAATATTTTACTTGGTAAAATATTCTTTAAGTAAAAGTCTACCCGGAAACTGATTCCAAGTACACTTCTATGTTTACCAAGTCTGAAGGAAGGCCGAGTACACTGCGAACTCGGAGACTGAAGTTTAATGAAAAGCTTACCCGGAAGACTTGTTTTACACTTAGTATAATTTTTGAATATGTAAATTGAATATGTACTATCGGATAGGGTTTCTAGAAGGAATGACAGCTGTCCTAGGTTGGCAGGCCTATAAATAGAATAATTAGGGCACACCGCTAAAGGGACGGAAAACACGCAATACGAGTGACAGAGTGGATAAGTCCGACATATTAATTAAGAGAATATTTTGTGTGTGACGGCAATCCTAGGATTCCTCCTAAACCCTAATCGATTATCCTTTTGTATGATTAACATTATATAAAGGGAAATCTTTTGAGTGAATCCTTCGTGTGTCCTCGTATTTTGAATATTCATTGCAACCGTATGTTTATTATTGATTCCGCCTTTAACAAACGGTCATCTTTCTAAACATAGTAACCCGTCATTAACTCTCTTGTCAACACGATTAATTTTGTGTGAGTTATGACATGATTGATTAAGATCCGATCCAAAACGGACCAGACACAAAGAGGGATGCGGGGCAAACCTCAGGTACAACTTTCATGATTCACATTGATCTTAATATTATTTCTTCTAACACATGGGTATTGGATACCGGATGTGGAACTCATATATGCAATTCATTGCAGGGGTTCAAAAGAAGAAATGAAGTGAAGAAAGGAGATATAAGTCTTTTCATGGGCAATGGAGCAAAGGTTGACGTCCAAGCCCGAGGAGATTATGTTTTAAAACTTCCAAATGGTTTGGAAATTATTTTGAAAAACTTTTTATATTCCCCTAGTTTGACTAGGAATATTATCTCTGTTTCTGTATTAAGACAATCTGGTTATGACTTTAAGTTTGTTGATAATGGTATTTATGTTTTCATGGATAATGTTTTTTATTTTTAAACGATGCCGTTTAATGGCATTTATGAATTAATTCATGATGACTCATACATTGATAACTCGTTGTACCAAGCTAACACCAAAAGACTCAAAATGGATTTGAGTAATACTTTTCTTTGGCATTGTCGTCTTGGTCACATAAACAAGAATCGTATTCATACACTTCGAAAGAATGGTCTTTTGAAATCAAGTTGATTCATTTGATGAATGTAAATCTTGTTTATTAGGAAAGATGACCAAAGAGCCCTTTAATGGAACAAATGAGAGGGCGAAAAACTTATTAGGTATCATACATTCGGATGTATGTGGACCTTTTAGGACAATGACAAGAAATGGTGAAAGATACTTCATTACCTTTACCGATGATTATAGTCGCTATGGGTATGTGTTCTTGTTAAGACACAAAAATGAGGCCTTTGAAATGTTCAAAGTCTTCCAAAATGAAGTACAAAATCAACTCAACAAAACAATCAAAGTACTACGTTCCGATAGAGGAGGTGAATACCTCAATGATGCGTTTCTAGAACATCTTAGGAGTTGTGGGATTGTCTCACAACTTACTCCACCTGGAACACCACAACATAATGGTGTGTCCGAAAGGAGTAATCGAACTTTATTGGACATGGTTCGATCCATGATGGCTAGAAGCTCATTACCTCTATCATTTTGGGGTTTCGCTGTGATCTCCGCTGCCCGTATTTTAAATATGGCACCAAACAAGAAAGTGGATAGGACACCTTTTGAAATATGGCATGGAAAGGCTCCAAAATTTTCATATTTAAAGGTATGGGGTTGTGAGGCTTATGTTAAGATCTACACCCCTGACAAACTTGAATGTCGATCCACTAAGTGTATATTTGTAGGATATCCCACGGATTCGATGGGATATTATTTATACAATCCAAGCGAGCATAAAGTGTTTATAGCTCGAAAGGCTAAGTTCTTGGAAAGAAGGTTCCTTATGGAAGGAACTGATAGAACTGTAGAACTCGAAGAGGATCGAGAACTACAAGCCGATACACGTTTGGTTGACGCTAACAATCAACAAGAGGTTGTTGAGGATGATCAAATGGTTGATCAAAACACACAAAACATTCGCAAATCTGGTAGAGTTAGCACCCCACCTGAGAGATATAGATTTTTCATGGATGGATGCTACGTGGTAGATTCGGATGAACCCACCACATACCGAAATGCAATGTCACAATCTGATTGTAACAAATGGCTAGAAGCCATGAATGTTGAGATGCAATCCATGCATGACAATCAAGTATGAGACTTGGTTGCTCCACCTCTAAATTCCAAACTCGTTGGAAGTAAGTGGGTTTTCAAGAAGAAAACTGATATGCATGGAAACTTAGATACTTATAAAGCTAGACTTGTAGCAAAGGGTTTCACTCAAACTCAAGGGGTTGATTATGATGAAACTTTCTCGCCCGTAGCGATGCTAAAGTCTATTAGGATATTGTTTGCCATAGCCGCATATTTTGACTATGAGATATGGCAAATGGATGTCAAAACTGCTTTTCTAAATGGGCATCTTAATGAAGATGTTTATATGGTTCAGCCTGAAGGTTTTGTCGATCCACAACATCTTAACAAAGTATGCAAGTTGAAGAAATCAATCTATGGATTGAAACAAGCATCTAGAAGTTGGAATCACCGTTTTGATGATGAAGTTAAGAAATTTGGATTCATCAAAAACGCTTATGAAGCTTGTGTGTATAAGAAAGCTAGTGGGAGCATCATAACCTTTCTGGTATTATATGTCAATGACATATTACTGTTTGGAAATGACATTCCAACCTTGGAAGGTGTAAAAGCCTGGCTTGGAAGCTGTTTTTCCATTAAGGATCTTGGTGAAGCTGCCTATATTCTGGGAATAAGGATCTATAGGGATAGATCAAGGCGGTTGATAGGTTTGAATCAAAGTGCATACATAGACAAGATCTTGAAAAGGTTCAAGATGGAAAACTCTAAGAAAGGTTTGGTACCTATTCAAAGAGGAACGATGTTGAGTGCTTCTCAATGTCCAAGCTCAAAGGATGAGCAAGACAAAATGAGTGGTATCCCATATGCATCTGCTATAGGATCCATCATGTATGCCATGATTTGCACTAGACCGGATATGTCATGCGCCTTGAGCATGACAAGTCGATACCAACAAAATCCGGGAACTAGCCATTGGATGACTGTTAAGAGCATATTGAAATACCTTAGAAGGACTAAGGATATGTTTCTAATATATGGCTCTGGTGAGGAGGAACTCGTTGTAAAGGGTTACACTGATGCGAGTTTCCAAACTGATCGAGATGATTCTCGATCACAATCGGGATATGTTTTCGTTCTCAATGGTGGTGGTGTCTTATGGAAGAGTGCAAAACAAGATGTGGTAGCCTTATCCACCACTGAATCCGAATACATCGCCGCCTCCCTGGCAGCTCAAGAAGCTGCATTGATTAGAAAGTTCATTGCCGATCTAGGAGTGGTTCGTACCATTCAGGACCCTCTAGAGATCTTTTGTGATAACGAGGGTGCGATTGCTCAAATCAAAGAACCTCGTGCTCATCAACAGACGAGGCACATTGAGCGGAGATTCAACTACATAAGGGATGAAGTTGAAAAAGGAAAGATATATATTCGCAAAGTTCACACTGATCAAAACATTGCGGACCCACTCACGAAACTCCTTGAAAGGCCGAAGCATGAGAGTCATACTTGCGCCTTAGGACTTCGATATTCTAGTGATTGGATTTGATCAAAATTTGTATTTGGATATTGGAACAATTTTATTTTAACTCAATCATATGGTCATGTTCTTAAGTTATGTTCCATTTTAGTATGTTTAAATTCGTGAATAATTTGTATTATTCTAAACGTCCGTAGTCGTTCATAGTTGTGGGAACAAATGTGAAAGTAAGACTATTATGAACTTGAATTGGTAGATATTCATGAGGTATGAATATAGCAAAGGGTTGCTTCCAAGGTTCGTAGATATTTATGGGATAAATATTGGACTGACCCGCCCTCAATTTTACTACATGGAATCCTTGGGATTTGTGATCATAAGCAAATTGAGTAAAGGTGAACTTCATAGTATCCTCCGACCTGAGATACATATTGGGCCTTGATATTCATCGACTATTATGCTTTGACTTAGTTCTTCGCTGCTCTGAAATATGTCAGTACATAAGGCTAAGCTCAAGTATAGTACAAGGTGATAGTGAGAGACGTATGTAGTCAATATGGGATTTGTCCCTCTTATTCGTTGAGAGTTAAATGTCTAAGGCCTGACAAGTTAAATCAACAGAGAATGATCACTCTGTGTCTCTGGATTTAACATGATATTTGTGGCAAAAGGATAAATGATAGTTTCACCTAAATCATTTTCAAGTATGGGACTTGAAAGGGATGATGTTATTGAATGGCACTTCGTCATGCGTATTAGGGGTAGTAAACCGTAGTTAGGCGGTATTTGCTACTTGCATCAATCTTCTATGTATCTTGTGCAAGTGGGAGATTGTTGGACTCGGTCTGCCCAAGAGACATATTATAATTGATGTGGCTAGTACGTTATGATCCAAGTCGGGTCATACCCAATAACAAGCTAGACAAACACCGATAATATTCGTTTACATATGATGTGATCATAACAAATGAATATTAACACTTGAGTTATTTGGAAAGAGGTTTCTAAATAAAATGTACTTGTGTAATAAACAAATCATATGGATGATTTAAGTTTTATGAGAGAACATTACATAGTGTTATTTAAGTTGGTTGAATAACAATATGTGAATAATAATAACCAAGCATGTATCTTAACATATAATAAGTTTTATAAGTTATAAGTTATAAACTTATAAATATATATATATATATAAAGCTTTATAAAAAAAAGGAAAAGGAATAATACTCTTTCAAATGTAATATTATTATATGTTTGAGTGGAGACATGCAAGGTGAGTGGAGACATGCAATGGTTGTTATTGGTGGAGAGAAAGATGCCTTTGAATAAAACCAAGTCTTTCTCTTTCATTATTTCATAACACACATAATTTCCAAGTAAACTTTTCTCTCTTCCTCTCTTGGGTATTTTCATCCAACATAAGAAAAGAAGAAGAAAATTTCAAGTGCAAATCCTAGCTAGAAGTGGTGTGTTGTTGAAGCTTGGGGTATGCTAGCTTGAGGAGCTTCCATATTCAAGTTCTTACCTTTCAATCATCATCTCTTTCACCCGGTTTTGTCATATTGAAAGGTAGTAGTAACATGCATGGACTTATAGTGACATGTATGTATTTGATAATGTGTAATTCGTATTTGGATCCGGGTTTGGGTTTTGCATGTTTAAAATTGGTTTTATACATATCATATTAACAAGATTTAAAACTTTTATATCCGCTGCGTTTTTGGTAAAATAGGGATTTTATCACTTTGATAATCTTGTTAAAACCCAACAACATATTCGATGTATAGAAATATTTGATATCTCAACATTATTCATGAATAACTATCCACATAAATAGATTAACACAACAATAAATCTCATGATTAAAGAATATAATAATGGTTGAGGCTTGAAATCAAGATTATAAAATCGGATAAGATGAGGAAAGACTACTTTGAGAGTAAGGTGAGTTTTGGTAATTTGGGTGGCCATGTTTTAAAATATCGAAATAAAATGTGTACATATGACTCATATTAGATAACTATGTACAAGTGTACAACACATGTTCATAGTCCCAATTTCTAAAACAAAACATTTATAGAAAATCGGTCATAGGTAGTTCATGATACAAATACAGTAATATTAGATAACCATGCACATAGTCCCGGAAATAACTTTTCATAAACCACTTGAATTGCCAAACTAAATTGAGTGACAATGAATAGTGCAATAAACGACATAATAGAAATGGAAAAGAAATTGAATTAAGTTATAAATAATCATGATTCTTGTTCATAACAATACTTGAGTTTTAATGAAGTCATCACAATAGATTTAAAAGAAATTGACTAGATAAAATACACATCTCTTGCGTAGCATATCTTCTTGAAGGGTGAGGCTTAGAATTGGGATCCGTTGGTGTAACACGCACGTCCTTGAGTAGCTTAGTTAACTTGTGGTTGGTTGATTAAGTTTTGGTTGCCTTGGATAGCTTGAATAGGTTGGGCTTGAATTGCTTGAATGGGTTGGGCTTGGATTGGTTGGAGTTGATTCATTCGATTTTTGTTGAGTTGGGCTTGAGTGACTTGAAATGGGTAGACTTGGGCTCGGTAAGCTTGCTATTCAGTGGATTGGGTTGGGTAGGATGGAATTTGGTTCATATATGTGAGTCTTGGGTTTTCATTGCGAAAATGGCTAGGATCTCCATAATTGCAGCAAGCTCTAATAGTTGAGGATGCTTGAGTAAACGATTGAGCATAATGTAAAGCTTGGGGTTGGGTAAGAGGCGAGGTAGATGGTTGAACCATGGGTTGGTTGAGTTCACGGTATGTGGTAATGAGATGACCAAAATGACCGCAATGGGTGCATTGACTACACTTAAGGTTTGGCGAACTGTGAAATTTACACGTATCACACCAAGGGTGGGGTCCTGTGTAGGCCTTCTTGTTGGGAGGGGCTTGTTGGGCTTGCGGTTCGGCCAAGACAAAGTTTTGGGAATACGACTTCCTTTACAGTAGTGAGGAAGAGTTTTTATTGTTATGCTTGGTGGATTTTGGCTTAAAGGCTTCCGGTTTTGATTCTTTGGTACGCCGGGTGCAGGCTAATCCTTGGGCTTCGTGGAATTATCCTGCGTCAAGGTTCCGGTGTAAACGTGGTTCTCGGTGAGGGTACCGGTTAAAATGGTGACATCATCAAGGATTTTCGGGTTACGACTTAGAACGGATAGGTTATTGATAGATCTTTGTTCGTCATGATAGCTAGATTTAGTTCTTCGTAAGGAGCCTGTCTAGGTTTGATTGTCACCTTAGTCTATTAAGTCAATTGAGTCTACTTAGCTATCTTTGATTTCCGCGCTGTAAGGTAAGATTTCGCCATAAATATACTTAAACATAAGTAATTAAATAACCGTAAATAAGTTTAATATATAAAATGGTGTGTTTTAAAACTTGTTAGAAACTCATAGGTGTCTTCTTGTAGTGTCAAGGGTCTTGTTCGAGTTTTATGTCAAGGGTTTATCTTGCGATCCCAGTTTCATAACTTAAGTTTCCTAGTTAATTAATAGCCATAACTTTGGAGATTCTAGCCTAGGTAGTTATTTTCATCATCTGAGTTAATCTAAGTTTTTTATTAGTTTCTTAATATTTTTTTAATTAGGGTTTTAAAGTTTATTATTAGAATAATCATTTAGGGTTAATTAATCATTAGAGTTTATTAGATTTAATTAATTAGGTTTAAGTAATCATTATAGTATATTATTATTTAATTAATCAGGGTTCAGTTTGAGTTTAATAATAATACTTTAACCCCCCCCCCAAACATTATTAATAAATAGTCATGTCGCTTAGTTGAGTCTAATTAGCTAGTTTCGTATTTTAAAGAGTCTCATGGGTTCGATATCCGGACTTACTTAAGTGCACTAGAGTCGACTGGTACACTTGTCGGTTAGTAGTTTAAGTTAAGTTTAACAGTCTAGAGTATTGCTTAGTGTCTAGATTTAGCGTATTTGGTTTGACTACTTTTAGCACATCAGCTACCTCAGTCCTAAGAGAGTGTTTTTCGATATTCCACCAAGTGAAAGCACTTAGTTTGAAGAAGCTTGAGGTGCAGGCGGTCTTTTATCTTCCAGGAACGTATAATGAAGGAACACACTTTCCATCTGCTAGAACCAATAGAGGAGGATGGTAGCACCCTCGGCTCCAACATAATCGGTTGGGTTAGCATTCATGAAATATTTGAAAGAGCAAGCAATTGGGTTTAGATTTACGGGTGTGGTAGCAACATTCATGGTTTGGAGCTGAGAAATGAGTGTCGGAAGGGCTTCCACAATCCCCTTCGCAATGTGGGACGACATACCTCAACCAGAATTACCTGTGCGACGATGCACTCGACTAGAGGGAGACATGCTACAAGGACGAAATGTGAAAATTTATTAGGTTTTTGGATAAATTGTATAACTATGCGGAATTTCTAGTTTTGTGAAAATTCATGAGGGTACAAAATGCAAATTTCATTAACCTTAACTTGGAGTATTGATGAAATTGATAACTAGATAAAGTAATAAAGCTTAACTCGAGGGTTAAGACGTACATGAATCACCATGAGCTTGTCCAAACAAAATGAGTAAATAACCATTTATAACAAAAATCAAAAAAATTTATATGAAAATCTCATTGTTGAAATATCCATGTATCACCATGGCTTAATTTTCTAACAACAGATTTAAAATTGATTAAAATCGATATAAGGTCGTTGAGATGAATGGTTTAGGTAACCATATATTGCCATGGCTTTTCTCACCCTTTATTTCAACTGAAACATCATAAGGAAGAACCGAGTTTAGCCACGAATCACCATGAATTTGGTTATAATTTAAGAGTGTGGTTATCATATGACCATTTTTTATACAATGAGGTTAGTAGATTAGTAGACATTTGGTGTGATATGCTTTGGCCTAATAGGTTTTACAACCCCACCGAACCCTCCAAGAAAGCAACTAGGTCTCATGGTTGATTGAGATTTATGCGCATTGCATTTCCTTAGGCTCGCAAGCCTTGGTGCCAAGGGTTCGAAGAACAATTGTGTCCCCCTTCCAGTCACTACATATCTGTCACATGAATCATCCTCAAAGAAAGGGGAGTATAAAAAAGTTGAGAATTCTTAAGGAATTTCCCAATTTAAAATTCCATCTAGAGTTTGAGATAAAGTAATAATAATAATTTTTAAGGAGAGGGAAAATTATATATTGAGATAAGGTCATAAGGCATTGCATTAGAATAGCGTGTGCTCTTGTGTATAAGGATAATATCAGTGTATTAAATAATATTTAAGCTACGACCATCAATAATAAAATATAGGGTACAAAAACATAAATGAACATCATGTATAGGGACCCTAAGCATGAAATTAGGTCGTTATATCTAACCATCTATATTATATCCTTCGGCTATCATAACGATGTGTCATACCCCGACCAAAGGTGGGGAAACATGCAGGGGCGTAATGTATTGATTGTACAGTAGCTCAAAAGACACTAATTAAAGCGACAACAATTATTTAATTTCATTAATATTAAAACAAGTACACAAATTAAATAATCGGAACAAATACATCAAAATATTGTATTTTAAAGTAACTATCCTAAGGTAAAACTAATGTCTTTGACAGTGAACAATATCAACTACTTGTACATGCAGCATGTATAAAAATAGGGTTCGTCAACACAAATGTTGATGAGAATACATAAGTTTCATTTTATATATACATAGATAGGCAAATCACAATTCATATATAAATGATGAGCATTAAAATTCTTATGAAAATGTAAACAACTAAATAGATATAGGCCCGTTCCCATTAATACAAAATCAACGTACTTGGATAAGTGTATGATCATACTATATGGGTATAGATGAGGATGAGATACCAACCACCAAATTTAAAATAATCACTTAAGTACATAGAGCAAAGTCATAAATCCTGCAATCATCACACGTAAACATGAATTAAATTGTGTTTGAATAAATGCGGTCAAAACATAAGTAATGTAAATAAGGTATACATGCTACCCCCAAAATGTGTAAAATGTAAGAAGGGGTATGTAAACTCACATGAAATAAAGAGGGCGATAACAAGTAGATGGTCTAAGCGAGTTAGTTAATCATGTGTGAATTCCCGACAAGTTGTCCTAATTTTAAGAGTATAACGAAATATATCTTCTAACGAAAATAAATGAATAAGACACAATATAATGGACTTATAATGTATTTGGGATCGTTAAAGATTTCAATATATTTTTATATTATTTTTATAAAATTGAACGCAATTTAATATTCTCACAAGTTACCTTTCGATTAATAAAATGCCAATTTAGTATTATATATATTACATATATTTAACGAAACTTGCTTTCGAAATTACTTTATTTAGATGTGGGGAAATTATTTATTTATTTATATAAAATTATATTAGGGTGTGATATATTTTTAAGTAAAATCATAAATTATATGTATACACACACACACATTCATATACCAATATATATATATATATACTATAAAGATTAAACAAAAATTTATTTGAGAGTCGTAACGTTGTCTGGTTCGTAAAATGAGTATAAACAATACAAAATATTAATATAGTTTAACTAATATTTAAATTAAAACAAAAGGAAATAAAGGAAAAGACAAAATAAAATAATTCAAAACTGGACTAGGGGGTTCGAATCTGCGTCCTTGGCCGGGCCATAGACTTAATATAACGTGCATCGGCCAGCTGAGCCAGTGACTAGCACATTTAAAAGCTGGTTTAGATTATTTATAAACACTAGTTATATCCTTGCCCTAGATCCATACAAACATTAATCTGTCAATCCCAAAATTATACTTGATTTCCCTTTTTCAATCTAAATTAACAGAGGGATTTTGTTAGGCTCATAATTTTGACCTGAATCATTATTATACATACCTTAATCGAGCATGAATTGAAGGTGAATGGAGAGTTAGGGTTTCAGCAAGAACTAAAATTCAAAGGTGGCTACAGGCTCCTTCTTAGTGTAAATTATGTTAAGGGTTTGATTGTGAGGGTGAGAGGAGTATGTGGGACTCCTTAATTGAATTTTGAACGAGTATTTTTAGGGTAATGAGGTCAAGGTCAGCCGTCGACAAGTATTTATAAAGACCTGATTGGATGTTCGATTATGATGGTGTATTTGGTTCTTTCTCTCCCTCAGTTGATGTACAAACTGAACATTTGGTTCAAGCTTATCAAGAAGATGAATTTTATCTGTTCCAAGTTCTTCTACTCATCATTATCCATATGTATATGATCAACCAGAAGTTTCAGATGTTGTCTCGGTATCATCTGATGATGCCGACTTTGAAGATTCTACCTCAGAACCGTTTGGTGAATCTCATGAAGCTCCTTAGATAGAATCTGGAGAATCTACATAACCTATGAATGCTGAAGCAGCTAAAGAAAACTTCACCAACTTACACGATAATGCTGAAGTTCCTGAGCATTATTATTGGTGATTTTAATGAGGGGGTATGTACACGTCACCAAGTTTCTAGTGTCATTGATGATCAACTGTTGTTTGTATATGCTGACATGAATTCTTTGGGAATTATGAGTATTGCCAAATATACTTGCTTTCTATTACAAATTGAATCGTAGAGTGTTTCTTTGGCACTTCAAGAACCATCATGGGTAGAAGCAATACAAGAATAACTACAACTATTTATTCGACTTGGTGTTTGGGATCTCATTGACAAACTAGATCCGGTATGAAAGGCTATCCCGACAAAGTAGGTATTTAAGTGTAAGAGATGACAGTGGGGTAATTTCGTGTAATAAGGCAAGACTATAGTCTAAGGATTCCATCAAGGAGAAGGCATAGATTACAACAAAGTATATGTTGCAAGACCGGAAGCTATATGAATATTTCTGGTCTATGCAGTTTTCAAGAATTTCAAAGTTTATCAAATGGATATGAAGAGCACTTTTCTGAACTGGGAAATTCACGAAGATATGTATGTGAAGTAGCCTCCTTTGTGTGAAGATCCAGACTAACCCGAGCATGTTTATCGTTTGAACAAGGCTTTGTATGGTCTTCACCAAGCCTCAAGAGCTTGGTATACTCATTAGCAGATCATCTACTTGATAGAGGCTTCAAATGAGAGATTGTGGATTGACTTTTTTCTATAAGACGGCGAGTGAAGATCTTCTCCTTGTCCAAATATACGTCTTTGATATCATCTTCGGCTCTATAAACAACAGTTTATGCAAGGAATTCGAGAAGACAATGTAGACAAAATTCGAGATGAGCTTAATGGGAGATATGAACTTCTTTTTGGGGTTATAAGTTTATCAGTCTAATTCTTGGTATCTTAATTCATAAGACTAAGTACGTGAATGATGTCTTGAGCCGATTCCAGATTACTGCTGGAAAAGTCCCCTCAACTCCTCTCACCAAGGGTCATAATTTGTCATCGGACGAATTGGAGGATACCGTTGATCCGACCCTATATCGTGCTATGATTGATTCGTTAATGTATTTAACTGGTCTTCAACCTGATATAATGTTTGTTGTCTATTTGTGTGCTAGGTATCAATCGAGTCCCCGAGTGACTCATCTAGCGGTTGTGAAGCATATTTTCCACTATCTCAGGGGAACCCTGACGTCGGGTTATGGTACCCTAAGGACGATAGTTTTGATCTTACAGCTTATACAGATTCAGAATATACAGGGTGCAAGATTAATTTCAAGTCTACCATAGCAGGATGTCAATTCTTATGTTTCCTAGCAGTCTAAGAAGCAAACAACAGTCTTTACTTAAACCGCCAAGTAGAATATGTGGCAACCACGAGTTGTTGTTCAAAGGTTTTGTGGATCCGGCAACATCTACGGGATTACGGTTTGAAGTTTCTTACTACTACGATTTTTATTGATAATTCTACTGCAATATGTATTACTAAGAACCCAGTTCATCACTCTAAAATGAAACATACTGAAATTCGTTATCATTTCGTCCGTGATGACTAAGAAAAGAAATTAACAAATCTTGAGAAAATTCACACGGATTTTCAGAAAGCTGACATTTTTTGCAAAAGCATTTGACAAAACGAGATTTACTTATCTGCTTGGTTTAAATGGTTTAAAATATTTTTCTGAATTGATTAAATTTAATTTCTTTGTACATTTCTTCGTTTATTTTCTTTCATTATGTTTTTCATTTTTGGTTGAGAATATATGAGAAAATAAAAAACAGATTGTGATATATGTTTGAGTATATAAAAAAATACAAAAACATTGAAAAATATAAAATTTGAGAAATTTGATCCGACGAAAATGGGAAATGATGGTACATTCACTTAGCATACCTGACACATGGATAAACTGGACAAAAATTGTCGTAAGCTCAAATGAATGATGTATATGATAGGCTTGACAAATCGTATAAGTGCTGAAAAGATATAAACATAAATGCTAGCCAAATCTAGTGGTACAATATCTTGATGCATAGTTAATATTTGTTTTTAGATCCATTTTTTTTTTATTTTTGTGTGTGCATGCTTGCAATTTGCAAAGAAATTCTACTTATTTTTTTTTCTTTTTATTTTTCTTAAGTATTGGATCCTCTACGCGTGTAGGAATACCGATATGAGGGTTAAGACCTAAGTATTCTACTTTATTTTCTTGATGTTTTGTATAAAGCCTTAGATTTTCTTCGCGTGACAAAACGGGATTATCCGAATTAATTGTCAAGGCCTTACACAACTGTTGCAACTTATTTTATCTCTTTATATTGTTAAAATGGAACGTTATATGCGTCTAGTAATACCGATCTTAAGGGAAAAGTTTAAACTTCTAATTTATTTTTCTTTTATTATTTTTGCATGGGTCACAGCTAATCATGTTAAAAATGAAAAAATATATACATGTGAAATTCATTGTATAAGATATAAAAATTATGTTTGATAGATAGGGACCACGTATAATTTGTGCTTAATTGAACCTTAACAAGTATCGTAAAGCTACTGAGTGATTCGTGTAAAGTTTAAAGTGGACAATTATATATGCAATCGTTGTTAGATTATGTGCATTATAATGTTGAAATTGAAGGGCTTTTTAGGACGTTACTTATCAATATGATCCCATGTCGTGATCTTTCTCACAAAAATATGTACTGCTTATTGTATTTTGAACTTAGTTTGAATATTTGAAAAACATTACAAAAATATTTTTGGTGTGTTATGATATAAATTTTGAAAAGCCAAAAAGTTTTAGGTGTGTTTGATCTTAAAATTTTTTTCTAAGACCCAAAAAGATTTTTGTTTCTGCTCCATTTTCGATTACCAAGATATGCGAATTGAAAATTTGATAAAATTTGGATTTTACCGTCTTGATAAAAAATTTACCCACGTGTTTTAAGTTAATATTCATAAAATAGGTATCAATAATGGTTTTTGATGGGTAAATTGATTTTTACAAATGTTTGAATGGTAATTCATACATTTGCTAACTTTGGTCTTGATTCGATATGAATGTTGGCGAATGGATGTCATTCACTAGTTAATCCTAGAGAATGTGATTCATTCATTACCAACTTCTTTCACTTCCGTTATATGCACTTGTTTCCATAGCGAATGAGCCATTCGTTGTGTTGGAGTTTGTGTGAATGCGTACGACCTAAATAAATAGAGAAGTAATGAATGTTAGTTCATTCACCATTTACTGTTTTCCTCATTATTCTCTCTCAAATAAACGAACTCTAGCAAAATCTTTCAAAAATTCTTTGAGTGTTATAATCAGTTTGTTCATCAACAAATCTCATTAACAAGTAGAAGCAAATCTGGTTTGATGATTTAATTGGGTTTTTGGACTGGTTTCTTAGGGTTTTAGCGCTAAAACCCCTTCGGACTTGAAAATGATAAATAGATCTTTATAGGTGGTTTCCGATGGTATATAGATGCATTTTATTCATGATTTGATGTTAATGGTTAATGTTTAAGGGTTATTTGAAATTCAAATTGCAAGTTGACTTTCTGAGTTCATATTGAATTTGACTTTGACTAATATGTCAATGATCACATTCGTTATAGAAAAACTCTATATTCATTCGCTATCAATTTTTATTTACTCGTTAGTTTTGTAAAATGGAATTTATTTGTTATCGTTGTTAGCGAATGATCTCATTCATTAGTACATCTAGAGAATGAGGATTCATTTTGTATAGCGAATGCAATCTGAATGTGGTATTTGTAGCGTATGAGTCATTCGCTTGTAATCTATAGTGAATGAACATGTTTCCAATTGCTATAACTTAAGTGTTATAGAGAATGAGGACAATTTAGTCAATTTCATGAGTTTATTGTTTTTAACATGCTCGTTTTTCACATAATTGGTTAATCAAGAACATATCGATGTTCCTATTGATCAGCAAGAACAACGCGTGATACAAGAGGCTCAAGTCATTCAAGGACAACAAATCGAGCAACCTGTTGCTAATCCCTAGCCCTAATAAGAACAAGAGGAAAAAGAACAAGCTACTGATGATTGTTGGGTGGCTGACAAGAAGCACAACTAATATACTGATATTCATATATATTTCCCTTGTATATTTGATTTAATATTTATTAGTTTATTTTCATTTTTAGTTAAGATTTGTACACTACTAACATATTTGTGTTTTGTAGGTTCCAAAAGTTGAACGGGGTTGAAAAGGGTGAAAAACGAGTCAAAATATGCTTAAATGAGAAGCCGGAACGAATCAAGAAGGAACCAGTGAGATAGCCGGTCGGACCGGCCGAATTCGTCCCCTTTAAAGTAAGTCGCACTGCACGGCCTGGTTGCCAAAGCTAGTCGCGAGGCGCCTAGACAGATAAATTCCAGAAAGTTCCACGAATTGTCAGGTTTTGGGCCAAGTTTCATTATATAAGCACCCTTAACCTTAACCTGAAGAATAACCTACGATCACCGGACGAATTTGAGATTCTTGGAGCTTATATATGAGTTATTTAGCAGTTTTGAAGGCATGGAATCATCCGGTGAAGGACTTTACGTTCGAGATTGAAGACTACGGGGTTTATCACCTTTAATCTTCCGTTTCAATTATTTTCACCATGTTTTCTTTTAGTTTTATTTTGTTTGATTTTCCGATGTTAGGCTAAACATTATAGACTATCTAGGCTATCGATGAACATTCGTTGATGCTTGATTTTAGTTGGATTATTATTTTTCGTTATGGTTTTATGAATCACTAAATTGTTTGGTTTATTTAATTGATGTATATGTGTACTTGGTTTTGTTTGATATAGTTTTATTATACCACATTATCCTTGGTGATTGTTTCATATAATAGGATTTTGTTAGGTCATTTATTGTATGTTTTTGACCTAGAAAGTTAATTAAGATTGAATTCGAATAAGATTATAGGAATGATATTATTAATCAAACAAATAAAAGTATGCTGCTAACCTAGAAAGTTATAAGGTGATAGGTTATTTGTTAGGTCTTTGTTAATTAAGATTGCTAGATTTAGTTATTCGTAAGGAGTTCGTCTAGGTTTGATTGATTAACATTATCTAGCGAGTCAATTGAATTTATCAAATTACCTTTGATTTCCGCTCTGTAAGATAGGATTTCATTATAAAGATACTCGTTCATAATTATTTAAATAACCGTAATGGAGTTTAATATATAAAATGGCTGTGTCATAAAACTTATTAGAAACTCATAGGTGTCTTCTTGAGAAGGGTCAGGAGTCGTGTTCTAGTGTTATTTTAAGTGTCTATTTTGTGATCCCAGTCCATAACAAGTATTTTCCAACTATTTGATAACAGAAACTTTAGGGATTCCAGCATAGGTGATTTTTCATCACCATCTGAATCAGTTGAACTAAATTATATTGTGTTTTATTACTTGTCTTTTCTTAATTAGTTATTTTATTAGTTTAATATTAATTAATTTAAAACCCCTTTTAATAATTAAAAAATAAAGATTCGTGTCAATTTGTCGAGTCTAATTAGTTAATTTACGTAATTAAAAGAGTCTCGTGGGTTCGATATCCGGACCTACTTAGCTTTACTAGAGTCGATTGGTTCACTTGTCGGTCAGTAGTTTAGTCGAGTTTTAAAGAGTCTAGAGTATTACTTAGTGTTTAGTTTAGTGTAATTTAGTTCATAGTTATTTGACTATTTTTAGCACATCAAGTTTTTGGCACCGTTGTCGGGGACTCTTGCCGATTGCGTTATTAGCTTTGATTACACTTACTTGCTACATACGTGCTATTTGCTTTATTTTATTTATTTTGTTTGAGTCGTAGGAGTCTAATATAAGTTTTAGTTTATTTTTGTTTTATTTTTTAGTTTTGAGTCTACTTACTTGGTCTTTTGTGTTTTTCAGGTATATGTCACATCTTCGTTCGCAAGGACCATTACCGGATAATCATGGACTTTCTCCGTTGAAATCTGAGGCTAGTTTATCATTAGAAAAACAACCGTCGGAGTCTGATTCTACACCAAAATCATCAATGTAAAGTACACCACCGTCAAGTTCGAGAAGTTTACTAGACATTCAAATAGTAAACAACAACATAACTGTTTTCGAACAAGCTTTTGTTGGTTTCATCGGAAACCACTCGTCCATAATTTTTCCCGAGATCAATAACCCAAACTCATGGCATATTCCATCATACGCCATGAATGCTCTCACCCAAACTAAGAAATTTCATTGGCGTGAAAACGAACACGCACCAGCACACATTAACCGCCTCAGCCGTGTTCTTAAGACTTTCAGTATTTAAGGTGCCACTAAAGATGCTATATTCTTACATCTATTCCCATTTTCTCTTACAGGACGAGCGGCCATTTGGCAAGATTCGCAACCAGTTGGAGCATTCACTACTTGGGAGGCACTTCGTTCAAAATTTATCAAGAAATATTTCTCACCTACTAAAACATTTTACCTTTGTGATCAAATCCACTCCTTTCACATGGAGATGGATAAACTTTATTGTTAGGCTTTGGAGCATTTTCAAAATATGTTGTCTCATTGTTCACAGAATGGTCTCACACCATGGGCTCTTGTTGAGATATTTTATAATGGACTGAATTATGAAAGACAAACTCGTTTCGACTCTTCTAGGAGGTATTCTGATGAATAGGAAAAATGTCCCGAAATGCAATGAAATGTTTGAATGTTTTGCGCAATCGGAGTACGCCAAAAGTCCACGTCACAAGGATTCCATTCCCATCACTAGTACATCCTCATCTTCTCGAAGTGTGCATCAGGTTAAGGTTAATCTGGACACTAGTGTGGTTGCTGCTTTGGAAAGTTTAACTAGATAGGTGAATGAACTCAATGCCAAAGTTGATAAGTGTGAGTTATGCAGGGGTGGTCATGGTACTTTGGAGTGTCCGTTGATGAATCAAGTGGTGGATTTGGTGGCTGGTCAGAACAGGTTCCCAAATGCTTATAACAGTAACAAAAATTCCAATTGTAACAACTACAAGAACCCGAATCAAAGCAATCCAAATTGGCTTCCGTCCAGTGCACCACCTAGTTTCCAAGCTGCTTGTAACCGGGGGCAAGATCAGTATAATAATGGGGGGTCATAATTTTCAGAGTTCGAGTAATGGACAAGTTGTGAGTAATGAGAAGGAGTTATGTGGTGGAAGGAGAAGACTCGAGGAGATGATGAAGTAGATACATGTTACAGATCAAGCCACGCAGAAATATTTGACCGATCATGACTTGATTTTAAGGAATCGTCAGTCAGCAATCCTTGATATTTAGAGGTCTGTTGGAGACATAGCTCGTCGTTTAGATGATACACCTATGGGCCATTTTTTTGGTCATCCTCAAAATAATTCGGCTACTCAATTAAAAGCCATCTCTACTCGTAGTGGTTGGGTTTTTGTTCTGGAGAGAGTTAGTAAAGAGGTTGAAAAAGATGGGGAGGATGAGTTGGTAGATGAAGAGATTGAGATGGAGGCACCTAGGAGGGTGCAACCTAAGCAAGGCCCAACAAGTATCGCACCAACCAGTGAGCCTATAGTGGAATGGAGTTCAGAGAAGAAACATAGAAAGGTTAGGCCATCACCACTTATTGACCATGCTCATGTCCCGTTTCCCGCTCTCCTTAAGCATCAAAAGTATATGAGGGAGTATGGGAATTTTTTTTATATGTTCCGACAGTTAAAGATCAATCTCCCGTTCATTGAAGTACTACAACATGCGCCGAAGTATGCGAAGGTTTTGAAATATTTGTTGACAAGAAAATATCGTTTGGGAGAGGTTTCATTTATTCCTCTTAACGTGTATTGTTCGGCGATTGTGTTGAATCGGGTACCGGAAAAGTTATCGGATCCGGGTGTGTTTACTATTTCGTGTTTGTTTGGTGGTGACATGAGGAGTCAAGCGTTGGCAGATTCATCTATTCTGTCTCCCGTTAATTGAAGTACTCAAACATATGTCGAAGTATGCGAAATTTTTGAAAGATTTGTTGAAAAGAAAAGATAGTTTTGGAGAGGTTTCATCTATTCCGCTTAACGTGGATTGGTCGGCGGTTGTGTTGAATCGGGTACCGGAAAAGATTGGATCCGGGTGTGTTTACTATTCCGTGTTTGTTTAGTGGTGACATGAGGAGTCAAGTGTTGGCGGATTTGGGCGCTAGTTTTAATCTCATGCCAAATTCTTTGTACGAAAAGTTGGATTTAGGCGAGCCTACACCGACTCGCATGACTTTGCCGTTGGCCGACCGCTCGGTTAAGTACCAGTGGGGGATTATTGAAAATTTGTTAGTGAAGGTTGACAGTTCGTTTTTCTGGTAGATTTTGTGGTGCCTTAGATGGAGGTCGACGAGAGGGTCCCATTATTCTTGGTCGTCCGTTTTTACGTACCACGAAAACACTTATTGATGTGTATGACGGAAGAATCACACTTTGGGTTCGAGATGAGAATATTACGTATGATGTTGCTAAATCCATGAGACATCTGAGTGGTTAAGACGGTCTCATTGATCCATGTCATTCAGTTTACTCGACAGAATCATTTATTTCGGGCATGGGTCCACGTCTTTATCACTTCCTCTTAGTCAGAGTTAGTGTGGAGAAGGAGTGCGAGGTTTCACGTTCTCTGAGTTCCAGGTAAGTTTTTCACTTAAAAATAATATAAAATGGGTTTAGGAAGGCTTGGTATTTTTTTGAAAACTTTTCTAAGGCAATTAGGCTTCCAAAAATACAAACTTTCTGGAAAATGTGCCTCATCGCACAGCGCGACGATCCCAAGGGATTTAGCCTCACAACTTACGGCCAACATTTGGACAAATGAAACACACCGCCGCGCGTGGCGAGGAGATCACTCCTAGTCACGCGACGCAATTAACCCCATATGCCATTTTCTTTATTTATTTTCTTGTGTTATCATTCAGGTGTGATTTTTTGTACCTAGTTTGGTATTTTGAGTCATATTTTAATGTTTAGTTGTTAGAGTTTGTATACATCATCGAGTCACTAACGTAGTTTTTTCTTTTTTTTTTTTTTTGTAGTTCTTGTTTATTTTTGTGTTTTTTTTTCGTTTAGATGATTTGAAGAAAGATTGAGTAAGCTAGAGAGATGATCCCCAAGGAAGAGTTTAATGAAAAAGATAAGTGTGGGGATGGAGCAGCTGAGCCGTATACTTTAAGTTTATGTATTCGCTGCTGTCTTGACATGTTTTATATATTGGTTGTTTTGGCGAAATACTTTTAATGCATAATATCTACCAGCTTGATAAGATATATTATTAGATAATGATGTGTTGAATTTTTTGCCACTAATGTTCATGTGTGGGAGAAGGAGATACTGTTTGCTGAGCACGTTCGTAGTTGGAGAGCATTCATGGAAAAAGACTTTGGCATCAAAGTTCATGTGTATATTACCAGCTAAGTCTTTTTTCATTAACAAGCTTATTAACTTTTTATGTTGTTTTTGTTTTTAATTTTTAGGTTTTTAGTTTTTTGTAGTCCCACATTATTTTGTATTTTTTTTATTTTTATTTTTATTTTAAGTCATCTTTATCCTTGCATTTAGGAACATGCAAAATTTAAGAGTAGAGATAGGATATTTAAGTCGTGGTTTAATTTTAACTTATAAAAAAAATATAATAATAATAATAACAATAATAATAAAACTTAAGAAAACTAAAAAAAGGTTTTGAAAAATGTCCCTTGATTATTAGTTTTTTTCATTAAAATGGAAGATGATGATAATTATCGGAAATTAGTTTTTCAAACTACTAATAATATGAGATAATATAAAAGAAAACACACTTAAGTTGGGAAGTGTCGGCAGGCTCAATCTTGATAATGAAAGGGCAATTTGATAAATGGGTAACAAATAGTAGTAATCGTCGTAGTAGTGGTTGTAGTGGTGGTGGTGGCGGTCGTCATAATGGTAGTCGTAATCGTAGTAGTGGTGGTGGTCGTCGTCATCGTAGTTGTAGTGGTAGTCATTGTCGTAGTGGTAGTGGTAGTAGTTGCTGTAGTCATGGTCGTGGTAGTGGTAGTGGTAGTGGTAGTGGTCGTGGTCGTAGTCGTAGTGGTAGTCGTAGTAGTAGTTGTCGTCGTCGTCTTAATAGTCGTTGTAGTGGTAGTGGCAATGGCAACGGTAGTAGTAGTAGTGTTGGTAGCGGTGGTGATGGTAATGGTAGCGGTGGTTGTGATGGTGGTGGTGGTGGTGGTGGTAGTAATGGTAGTGGTAGTGGTGGCAGTGGTGGCGGGTTAATTGCAGCAGCAGCACCAACACTACTACTACGACTAACACTACCACCACTACTCTACCAATACTACTGCTACTATTACCACCACCACCACTACCATCACCACTATCACCACTACTACTGCCACCACCACTACTACTACTACCATTACCACTACTACCACTACCGCTACTACTACCACCACCAAAACCACCAATACTACCACCACTACTACCATCACTACGACGACTACTACCACCACAACTACTACAACCATTACAACTACTACCACTACCACCACCACCACCACTACCACTACTACCACTACCACTAACACCACCACTACCATCACCACTACTACTACTACTGCCACCACTACCACCACCACTACCACTACCACCACCACCACACCACTACTACCATCATCACCACACCACTACTACCACCATTACTACTACCTCCACCACTATGACTACCACCACTACGACTACTACCACTACTACCATTACCATTAATGCCACTACCACTACCACTATTACCACTACCACCACCACCACTACCACGACTATCACTACCACAACTACCATTACCATTACTACTGCTACCACCACCACTACTACAACTACTACCACTACTACCGCCATGACCACCACCACTGCTACCACTACTGCCACCACCACTGCCACCACTACTACTTATTTTCACTATTGAAGTATAAAAATGTTGACGAACTCCTATTATTTTATAATATTATATTACATACTCTTTTATAAGCGTGATTCATATGTATCAAATCATTATCATTATTTATATATATAAATTAAATCATCGTCGTTATTTACAATTATTAAATAATTAGCGTTTATTAATCGAATCCCTAAATTTGACCCATGAAACCTAAAATCCCAAAGCCTTCTTAGTTTTCTTTTTCATTTTCATTTAGACTAGTTGATTAATTCTTGTATATGTATATTTTTTTAGGAAGATTCGTTATAGAATCACCTAACCGTTCATTCAATCTCATTCATTGTTTATCCACGTTTTCAAGGTGACTATTTATACCCGTTTTTACACTTTTACGTTTTGAGAGTAGCATGCATTACCTATTATTAAACCCCTCATTTATCTCAAGTATTATTGTTAAAAACATATTACAATTCAATCTCATGTTTGTGTGTAAATTACATACTTTATGTTTATGTCTCATTATATACTTATTTGTAAATATTTGCTTACTAATCATATATTGGCTCAAGTATATCTCCAACTCATTTTTGCATGAACTTACCTTATTCATATATGTTCAGCTTTGTGCTAATGACAATAAATGTACATCGATTTTCATTTATCCATTTTATTAGGTATACATTTTAGATAGTTGTTTTACATAATCATATATGCTTGTAGTTATGCTCAACATGTGAATGGTATTATTCTTACATCAAATTAACATAGTAGTAACTTATGTTTACTCACCAACTACTTGTAGTTGACATATACTTTTATGCTTGCTACATGTACACTTAGATTATATTAGTTTAAGCGAAGACCACGTAGTTTATACCGATAGGATATTTATAAATGGGATTACTCCATAGAATAGTAACCAAATTTTAGCTTTGTTCCAATCAGGTCACTAGCATAAAGTTTTGTTCTATTTACGTCACTTAACTTTATTTAGCGTTTCAATCGTAGATATTTAACCTGGATAGCAGGTTATCTAGGTAAAGTAACACATGTTAACTTAAGAGGAGTACAAAGTAAACATATGTTAAGTTAAGAGGAGTGCATAGTAAACACTTGCTAACTTAAGAGAAGTTCATAATAAACACATGTTAACTTAAAAGGTGTTCATAATTAACACCTGTTAACTTAATAGGAGTGTAAATTAAACACATGGTAACTTAAGAGGAGTGAACCATAAACACCTGTTACTTAAGAGGAATGCATAATAAACACCTGTTAACTTAGGAGAAGTGTAAAGTAAACACCTGGTAACTTAAGTGGAGTACATCGTAAACACCTGTTGTTAAAAGGAGTGTGTAATAAATCTAGATAACCTGCTATCCAAGTCAAATATCTAGGATTGTAACACTAAATAAAGGTTAAGTAACCTAAATAGAACAAAACTTTACTCCAGTGACCTAGTGACCTGATTGGAACAAAAACTGAAACTTGGTTACTATTCTATGGAGGTGCCCCTATTTAAATAGCAAGAGTTTATATTGTAGTTTTCATTTCACTAATTTTTAACAAGTGATGTACATGTGTTATGATATGAATAAATAAATATTTGT
This sequence comes from Bidens hawaiensis, assembly GCF_021521415.1. Taxonomy (NCBI): domain Eukaryota; kingdom Viridiplantae; phylum Streptophyta; class Magnoliopsida; order Asterales; family Asteraceae; genus Bidens; species Bidens hawaiensis. The sequence continues at coordinate 317,845 of NW_027491660.1, read as the reverse complement.
CAATATAATAGTATTATGAGCTTATGAGTGATTAGTACGTAACAACCAAGCGCATCCCTCTTATACCTTAGGTGTTACAATGATGTAAAAGCCCTAGAAACCGAGCAATCATGTGTTCTCCTCTTAGTCTACACAATGCATAACTTGTCAATTTCAACAATTATCTTCTCAATGATGGAAGACCGTTGGGAAAGGTTATGATAATCCAAGAATGCTTTTTGGCGATAGTTAGGTGGGAAGAACTAGTTACATAGTAACTTCCGCATCTTATTCCATGTATCAACCTTTGACCGCCCCTCTTGAGCCCGCTTTTTTTAACATGTTCTCACCACAATGATGCATATTTTCATAATTTAATGGCAACGAGATTTATCTTTGACTTGTCAGGGTTGTCGCAAAAATCTAACACACGTTCAACCATTTGTAGTCTGTCAAACAATTGATCTGGTTGGGTTGTTCTTTAAGATTCTGCTACTTCGATCTTTACCCCAAGACTTCTAAGGGTCAGACCTATCCACATCATGTGGTTGTTCTTGTCAACCAAATGGATTCCACCCTTAGGTCATGTGAAGAGTTTTTGGTAGCCAGCCACTCATTCTAGATAACAGACGTGTTTTCAGTCTCCTCGAAGTGATCTTCATAATGCCACTCCAAATCTGAATTTTTTTCGTTGCAGCTAGCGATCTCTTCTACATCCTATGAGTCTCATTGATAGTCCATGTTGCCTCCGTCGGCGTTTCTATGGGCATGTCTCTAAAAACAGTCACCTCATCCATCCATGGCTTCGATACCAACTGATGTAGTTTCTCATGCAATCACATCGGGATTAAATACATGAATAAAAGTTGGAACTTATTTGTACTTTAAACTCAAAGAAATCAATCTGAACAATGAAATTAACTAGAGTTTTTAAAGGGAAACCCTAATGCTAAATAAAAGGAAACACAATCATAGATAAGTGTAAATACTCAATAAAATAAAGCCTAAAATTAATTAAATGTTCTAGCTTGATTGCAAGTCACTAGTCGACCCCACCTCTAACATGCGCCTTCCTCAACCTACTGCTCATGTTCCATGCATAGGTATGCGCTTGTTAGGCTTTGGCTTGAGCCTGCTAAATGGGTTTAGCCAAGTTGGCTAACACGAAAAAGGAGTGGACCATTAGTTGCGTCAAATAGTAATCTGGTCGACTGACCGGCATGGACCGCCTTAAAAACGCATAATCATGGTTGATAAACAGTGGCGGGACTAGAACTTTTCAACGCGAGGGTCACCACATAAATTTTACGCTTTAATCGTATATTGATTTGATCTTTACCATTGATATAGAACAATATTTTTATAGATAACCTATCTCATTGATAATTAGATATAACAAAGGCCTCTATAAAAACTAAAAAATATGATAAATTTAAAAGTATCAATTCAGGTAGTATTGTTATAACAATAAAGTGATATAACAATAAATTAAAATGTAACTACAAATAAATAAAATTTATACTTAACTAATGATGTAATAATGTAAGTTTTTTAATGTGATTCAAAAAATAATAAAATTTAAACACTTCAGATACTCAATGTCACACACCGACCAAAGGCGGCGAACATGCCGGGGTGCAACGGATTGCCCAAGAACACAAGACACTATTAAAGTGACTATATTTAAAAAACTCATTAATTTCATTCAATCACCAAGATAGAACATCTTGTTCGTACAAAATAACGGCAAATATATGAAACTTAATTGTTCATTCTTCTAATAACCTAAACGTTCTCAAATAAGATAGCAACTTCAAACTCTAATCAACCAATAATCAAACCTGTAACAATGCATAAAATAATATTTCTCAAAACGTATGTTGGTGAGCAATTTCATAGTTTTGAGTATATATAATATGAGGAAAAATCCACAAATGAATATGAGACTATAAATAAAAGCATCAATTGCGGTATATAAAACATAAGTAAATGAGGATCCTTTCTAATCGGTAGCAACCGACATACTCAGATGATGACCTATGCTAGTTGCACAAGGCTAAGTAGTTAGGGGTGCGTACGATCATACTTATTGAGGCTCCACACCAACATAAAAATAAACACTTGTGCACATCAAGCATATGAAATATATAACACACAATAGAGCAAGTATTCTAAGTATCATACACCCTAGAGTTTGTGGTTCGAGGATAGAATATTATAAATCATTATTGTTTTGAATAAGTTTGCATGTTACCCCAGAAGTATAAAAATGAAAACGGGGGATGAAATGTACTCACGTGAAATAATACCTTGAAGGTTAGTTTACGATAAAATGGGGGAAGGGTAGTTCAACGGGCAAGACCTAGATTAAAAAGGGTCTTGAGTTAGTAGATGGTTTTAAAAGTTTTAAAGTAAAATAAACTTGACAAGTAACATAAATAATTGGATGTCAAGCACATTGATTCTAAGAATACCCGTGAAGAACTTCCCAAAACTCCCATAAAAGACGTAGATCGTAAATAAGATAAATAATTGAACCTGTTGATTCACACGAATACCAGGATCAATTCTTCCAACTATCGTTGATTCACAAAGAATACCGATAATTAGGTCTTTCACTCACTAACACACACTGTGATAGAGAGGAAATGTTTTTTTCATATATTCCAAACCTTATTTTTTACATTACAAATCTCAAGTATTTAAAAAAGCATAAAACCATTGGGCTTCTAATGATTAAACCAAAAAACATAAAATATTAATTTTAAACTCTTGTAATTCCATAACTCATTTCGTCATTATTTGGTAAACTTTTGATCTCCCCACATCAATTTGTTAAGTATATATTTCGGTACAATTGCAATATTGCAAAGTTAAATAGATACCAAAACGAGATTTTACGAGTGTTCGGATTTGTCGGTTCAAGTCTTGACAATTGGTCAAGCTTGAAGCCGATATTTTAAAGTATTAAATGTTATGAGATAAATCAATGAAATCAACAGAAGCTTAATCACGTGTGTAGTTCTATTAAGAAGAACCTCGACGATCGTTAAGCGAGTGTTTGGTTTTGTTGGTCAAAACTTGTTTTAAGATCATGTTGGATCCTACATACCAAGTATTTTGAGAAAACAATTTAAAATTAGTTTAGAATATACTTTTGAAGAAAATATGAGATTCGGTGGCCCAAAACACACTAGTATGTCTTAAGCGAGTGAACTCGGTTTAGTTCGGTCTTGGTTCGGTCCTTGACTCGGAATAAGACTGAGGATAGTTATCACATACGCAATACCATAGAACTTATTAAAATGAACTTAGAAATTACAATACACAAATCATACTTGTAACATATTAATAAATCATTATAAATATAAAGCATTTAAACAAGAGTTCAGTTTTGGTTCGGTCCTTGACTCGAAATAAGACCGAGGATGGTTGTCACATACCCAATACCATAGAACTTATTATAACAAACTTAGAAATAATAATGTTCAAGTCTTACATACAATATGTTAACAATAAAGTATTTAAACAAAAGTTTGGTTTTGGTTCGGCTCTTGACTCAGATGAAACCGAGAATGGTGGCCACATACCCAATACCATAGAACTCATTAAAATGATTTGGAAACTAAAGTAATTAGAAACTACCCAATATTAGTAAGCTTGAATAAAGAAAAACATAAATTAAAGTGTTTATCAAGGACTATAATAGTCCTCCATGTAGCCATTGCCTAGCAATACACCTAAACCGACATGGCCGGAGAAGGGAAACCCAAGGAAACAAGGGAAGTATGTTTTATACAAGTTATAATGTCAAGCTTTAAGTAACAAGAATTAGTTAGAAACAAATATTAGTATTAGTTTGACCTTGAAGAGTCAAACTATTAAGAACTTGAAGAATGGATACTTGGATCTTAGTTTGAGAGAGTTTGGAGAAGAAGGAGAAACCAAAATGGATGCAAAAGGCTTGTTTTTATAGTGGGAAAGGTATGGTTTACAAATAAGAGGTAAACATGCAAGTGATTGGTTAAAATGGTCAAACTATGCACAAAACAACAAACAAAACGAGCTGGTGACCTGTAGGTAGAGGGTGGCGCTGCGCGACCACCATGGAGGGGATGGTGGTGTGGCGCGGCGACCCTAGGGGTGGGGGTTGGTTCCTTAAGTTGTTTTAACTCGTTTTTAGTCATAAAGAGGTGTTTTAACGCGCAAAAAAAATAAGTTTTCTTGATCCGACCCTTGTGTAACATAAACGAACATAAAACCCACCATTTTATTAATAACGACGTATCCAAAAGATCAAAACGGGTCGGGTTTTTGATACAATACAAATACAAGTTAAACCGAAAATGACAAATGTCACACTCAACGCAGTAGATTCTGCCTTGAGCTGGTTTCATAAAACACATGCTTCAAACAAATTAATTTTAAATAATTTTAAACTATAATCAAATATTTTTAAAAATAAACTATTTCTTTATTCTGCCACTCATTCACTATTCTTCTTTCTAATAAATCAAAAAGTTTTTGCCGCCAACCTCCATCCACGCCACCGTCTAAATTCGCCCTCATTACAATCATTTTTACACTTCTTTTTGTTCTTCAACTACTTTATGATGATAATATGAGGGTCGTAAGTCTGGAAATCAAGTAAATGACAACACAGAAGAAGAGCCAAGGATGTTCATGGCTCTTGTCCCTGAACCTCAACTCTCACAAATGATCAATTCTACTCAAACTGGTAATATATCATGCCTTTGGTTCCTTGACTCCGGTTGTTCTAACCATATGACAGGACTTAGAGACAGTTTTGCTAAGACTGATTAATCTTTTAAGTTGGTTGTCCATCTTGGTGATAAGAAAGAAATCAAGGTTGAAGGAAAAAGGACTGTCAAGATTGACATGCCATAGGGAAGTTACAAACTACTAGATGATGTTTATCTAGCGCCTAATTTGGAATAAAATTTGCTCAGTGTTCGGCAGCTTATGAGAAAGGGTTATTCACTTATATTTGATGATGATCAATGCATAGTCCGGTGCAAGGCCATTAATGTAGTTCTCAAGACGGTGAAGATTGCCAACAACAACATGTTTCTTGTTGATGCCTCTAAAACTGAAATAAACAAGCGATCAACATCAACAATTGATCCTGTTACCAAGCCATGGCATTCAAGGTATGGCCATTACAACTCCTCTGGCTTAAAACTGTTGGGTTTTAACAAGATTATCAAAGTGATAAAATCCCTATTTTACCAAAAAAGCAGCGGATATAAAAGTTTTAAATCTTGTTAATATGATATGTATAAAACCAATTTTAAACATGCAAAACCCAAACCCGGATCCAAATACGAATTACACACTATCAAATACATGCATGTCACTAAAAGTCCATGCATGTTACTACTACCTTTCAATATGACAAAACCGGGTGAAAGAGATGATGATTGAAAGGTAAGAACTTGAATATGGAAGCTCCTCAAGCTAGCATACCCCAAGCTTCAACAACACACCACTTCTAGCTAGGATTTGCACTTGAAATTTTCTTCTTCTTTTCTTATGTTGGATGAAAATACCCAAGAGAGGAAGAGAGAAAAGTTTACTTGGAAATTATGTGTGTTATATAAGAATGAAAGAGAAAGACTTGGTTTTATTTAAAGGCATCTTTCTCTCCACCAATAATAACCATTGCATGTCTCCACTCACCTTGCATGTCTCCACTCAAACATATAATAATATTACATTTGAAAGAGTTATTATCTTTTTCTTTTATAAAACTTTAAACATATATATATATATATATATATATATCCATACATATATACTTTTATAAGTTTATTACTTATAACTTATAAAACCTATTATATGTTAAGAGACATGCTTGGTTATTATTATTCACATATTGTTAATTAAATAACTTAAATAACACTATGTAATGTTCTTTCATAAAACATAAATCATCCATATGATTTGTTTATTACACAAGTACATTTTATTTAGAAACCCCTTTCCAAATAACTCAAGTGTTAATATTCATTTGTTATGATCACATCATATATGAACGAATATTATCGTTGTTTGTCTAGCTTGTTATTGGGTATGACCCGACTTGGATCATAACGTTCTAGCCACATCAATTTAATATGTCTCTTGGGCAGACCGAGTCCAACAATCTACCACTTGCACAAGATACATAGAAGATTGATGCAAGTAGCAAATACCGCCTAACTACGGTTTACTACCCCTAATACGTATGACGAAGTGCCATTCAATAACATCATCCCTTTCAAGTCCCATACTTGAAAATGATTTAGGTGAAACTATCATTTATCCTTTTGCCACAAATGTCATGTTAAATCCAGAGACACAGAGTGATCATTCTCTGTTGATTTAACTTGTCAGGCCTTAGAAATTTAACTCTCAACGAATAAGAGGGACAAATCCCATATTGACTACATACGTCTCTCACTATCACCTTGTACTATACTTGAGCTTAGCCTTATGTACTGACATATTTCAGAGCAGCGAAGAACTAAGTCAAAGCATAATAGTCGATGAATATCAAGACCCAATATGTATCTCAGGTCGGAGGATACTATGAAGTTCGCCTTTACTCAAATTTACTTATGATCACAAATCCCAAGGATTCCATGCAGTAAAATTGAGAGTGGGTCAGTCCAATATTTATCCCATAAATATCTATGAACCTTGGCAGCAACCCTTTGCTATATTCATACCTCATGAATATCTACCAATCCAAGTTCATAATAGTCTTACTTTCACATTTGTTCCCACAAATATGAACGACTACGGACGTTTAGAATAATTCAAATTATTCACGGATTTAAACATACTAAAATGGAACATAACTCAAGAACATGACCATAACCAAAACCATATGATTGAGTTAAAATAAAATTGTTCCAATATCTAAATACAAATTTTGATCAAATCCAATCACTAGAATATCGAAGTCCTAAGGCGCAAGTATGACTCTCATGCTTTGGCCTTTCAAGGAGTTTCGTGAGTGGGTCCGCAATGTTTTGATCTGTGTGAACTTTGCGAATACATATCTTTCCCTTTTCAACTTCATCCCTTATGTAGTTGAATCTCCGCTCAATGTGCCTAGTCTTTTGATGTGCGCGGGGTTCCTTGATTTGAGTAATCGCACCCTCGTTGTCACAAAAGATCTCTAGAGGGTCCTGAATGGTACGAACCACTCCTAGATCGGCAATGAACTTTCTAATCCATGCAACTTCTTAAGCTGCCAGGGAGGCGTCGATGTATTCAGATTCAGTGGTGGAAAAAGCTACCACGTCTTGTTTTGCACTCTTCCATGAGACTGCACCACCATTGAGAACGAAAACGTATCCCGATTGTTATCGAGAATCATCTCGATCAGTTTGGAAACTCGCATCAGTGTAACCCTTTACAACGAGTTCATCCTCACCAGAGCCATATATTAGAAACATATCCTTAGTCCTTCTAAGGTATTTCAATATGCTCTTAACAGCCATCCAATGGCTAGTTCCCGGATTTTGTTGGTATCGACTTGTCATGCTCAAGGCGCATGACACATCCGGTCTAGTTCAAATCATGGCATACATGATGGATCCTATAGCAGATGCATATGGGATACCACTCATTTTGTCTTTCTCATCCTTTGATCTTGGACATTGAGAAGCACTCAACATCGTTCCTCTTTGAATAGGTACCAAACCTTTCTTAGAGTTTTCCATCTTGAACCTTTTCAAGATCTTGTCAGTGTATGAACTTTGATTCAAACCTATCAACCGCCTTGATCTATCCCTATAGATTCTTATTCCCAGAATATAGGCGGCTTCACCAAGATCCTTTATGGAAAAACTGTCACACCCCGTTAAGCGAATTGCGGAAGCGTAAAACGGAAATGCAACAGATACAACTGGTATCAAATACATTGTTCATAAAGAAACATTACTAACTAATTTACAATATATTATATCATTCTAACATCTTTTACAAACTAGGTGATACAATCAAACCGGTTCTTTAATTACTTTACTTCTAACTCAAATGCCCATGACATCAATCACCAATCAGACACGTAACGCACAGGAAATTACTTCTCATATCTGATTACCTGAAAAGCATGTCAAAATAGGTCAACTACGAATAGTTGGTGAGTTTCATAAGTTTAACGAAATCAGTTCTGCGTAACACACAGTCATAGTTTGTATGTACGCGCGTATGTAAAAATATGTGTTTACGTTTGTATAAATATGTACAGCCATATCCCTGTGTGTGCATATGCACACATGTAAGTTTATAATATAAATTTGAAATTTCAGTAAAATCGTGATTGTTTGTTCGTACTAACTGTTTCCAATTTCCGTGTTTAACCAACCACTGTGGACCCCCTTCCTCCCACAACGGTTCCACATAAACTCAACCACTGTGGCCCCCCTTCCGCCCACAACGGTTCCGTGTTAACATCAACCACTGTGGTCCCCCTTCCACCCACAATGATTCCACGTAAACTCAAACATTATATAGTGTACACGCAAATAATTAGTATATTCTACACATAGTATTTCCTACGGCTAATCACATAGCATGTATATAGAAACATATACACATATAGTATTTATCACGTATCACCAAATACTGTGGCTCCCCATCCGCCCACAATACGCATAATCACATTATTTTCTTAACATTCATGTCATAATCAAATTAGTTCGTTTAATAAGTTGCAGCAGAACTTGGCTCATAGGCCATACTCAACTTTAGTTTATAAGTTGCAGCAGAACTTGACTCATAGGCCATACTCAACTTTAGTTTATAAGTTGCAGCAGAACTTGACTCATAGGCCATACTCAACTTTAGTTTATAAGTTGCAGCAGAACTTGGCTCATAGGCCATACTCAACTTTAGTTTGTTACTATTGTGGCCCCCCTTCCGTTCACAACAGTCCTATAATCATCACAAACCACGTTATCCTCATGGCCATTACAGACCACGTTGTTTCCCAAATTGGCTATGTTTAACATTACATAATGTGTTTGTATAACCATGCTGTCACGTGTAATTTCATTATGTTTTGCAATTCGTATTATCTCCACTCAATATATCAATCAACGATAATAATCATCTTTCATCAGCACGTAGTCAATCATTATGTTTGTAGGGACTTTTCATATATAAATGTTCAGATAATTTATATCCTGAACCGTTTTCAGATAGATAATGTGTATAAACATGCTTTCCACCCCAAAATTCGTAAAATAGTTTAAAGAGTGGGGTCATGAAACTCACCTTATCGTAGTTCGCACAGAAATTACGTATCAATAAGTCAGATGCCTCGTTTATAGCCGATTCCTATAAACGGTATCGTATCGTAAATACTAGTACAGTGTTCAAGCTAAGTTGGGCTGTATAGATAATCTGGGTATAGCTGTTAGGCCCAGAATATGACCATAGTCTTAGATTGTGACGTTGTATACTATGAAATGTTTAAAACTGGATTTGGTTCAGTTTCACCGTTTCCTGAGCCTAGCCCAGTTGATCGTTTATACGTTTCGGGATTAGGTAAGATCACACAAACTTAAGTAAATATATTGATTGATAAAATAATTTGATTTATGAAAGAATTTTAAGGTTTCGGTGTCTGGTTTGATCGCAGGGTTCGTTTCCGTTTTCACACGGGTTTGATTATACAAAACGCGCATAATTCACCCGAATTTTCCGGAATTCTCGTAAAAAGTTCGTTTTTATCAATATCATTCAAAAATATGATATTTGACCACTTTTGACATTTTGACATACCAGTCAGTCCGTTAAACACAAAACTGCCGGTTTTGTTAAAACGATTATAATTTAAATCTTTGATTAATCATAACTAAATATGTACTTATATATAACTTATGTAAATTTTTGTAAAAATACATTAGGACATGGAGAATTTTAGAAAAATATTTTCAGAAATTTTATGATTATTTATTTATTTATAAAAATTCATTTAATAGGTTATAATCGTGTAATAAATGGCCCGTTTATATCAAACGACCTCCGAAAAATCCGATAATTTTTACAAATGGCCTCAATGTTATTACATAGCCCCTGAAAAATTTCCAGAACCTAACTCTTTTGACAAAATGCCTTTTTGTACGTTTTTCGGCTGTTAAAATTCGGTTAAGCCATGAATGCACAAACCATACTTAGACATTTCCAATGATTCCCAAACTTTACCAGTGATCTTACCATCACATATTAAACTCCAAAACAAAGTTTCATAATTTTTCAATATGTTAAGCTATTTTTCCCAAATAAACGCTCATAAACGGAAATAAATTCACCAAATATTCTCCGTTTATCGAAAAATTACCAAATTTGAACAGGGACTCATTTATATGATCCCTAATGTCCCTACAAGTTTTCACAAGTTAATAACAAGCACGTCACAACCTAATACTAAACAGCCCCTAAACGAATGTTACGGGTTTACCTTGTCGGTTTTCGATGAATTTTGCTAGTTTAAACGACTCTCCGGGTCTCGGGTTGCAAACTCAGTATATCTACATATCATATAACATCAAACCAAGCATAAATCATCCATGTAATAGCCTTGATATTTAGGGTTTCGGTTTTGGGTTCAAACCGAACTTTCTAACCGTAAAAACGTTGTATTCATGTTCTAATCCGCGTTTTTGACCAAAAAAGTATATGTTCCTGGTTTGTAAACATTTTTAGCATCAAAACATGGTTTTACTTGATTTTTAGGGTTTTTGGATGGTTAAACATGTTTAATACTAATCAAAACACTTTTATAAGATTATAACTTAGTTAAAAGATGGTTAAAAGTTCATGGAAATGAAACTTACTTGTGGGTTTAGGGCAAGGGTTTGGAAGAACAACTGAAGGGAAGTCTGGTCTTTGAGTTTATGGCATAAAATTAGGTAGCTTATTCAAGAAGCTAGTAAATAAATATCTTGGGTGGAATAGAGAGTATGGCGGCCGCAAGTTTCTAGGGGCCCATTGGGCCTCTTTTTGGCCCAATGGTGCCTCAGTTTTCGTGCCACACGTAAAAGTCGATCCAAAATTTAGTTCGGGTTCGGTTTTTCGCAAGAAAACTAGTTCGAGTGCGAAAACCAGCGCGAAAACGAGTGTTTTTCAGCTTATTTTTGTAAAATAAGAAAAACGTACTGACTCGTTGTAAAATTCCAAAATATTTTCACGGATTGCTTAGAACATGTCATATAAGTGTTTTATAAATCTTTTTCGGCTTAACGGATGCTACAATGCTTGTTTTGATATTAACAATTGCGTTTAAGCTTATAGCGTATCGATAAACGAAACCTTTTTCGTTTAAGGAGTTTTAAACGTACTGGGGCCTAAATATCAATATGTTAGCCTCTATAACATATATATAACTCGTATATGACCCCTCAGTATGTATACGGGTCATAATTAGTATCGGTCGGTTACTCGTTTAAGCACTACGAATTAACCGATTTATCGTTTACTTGTTACGTAATGAATATAGTGTACCTCGTTTTATCGTGAATGTCACAAAAACAGCTTCCAAGCCAGGCTTTCACACCTTCCAAGGTTGGAATGTCATTTCCAAACAGTAATATGTCATCGACATATAATACCAGAAAGGTTATGATGCTCATACTAGCTTTCTTATACACACAAGCTTCATCAGCGTTTTTGATGAATCCAAATTTCTTAACTTCATCATCAAAACGGTGATTCCAACTTCTGGATGCTTGTTTCAATCCATAGATTGATTTCTTCAACTTGCATACTTTGTTAAGATGTTGTGGATCGACAAAACCTTCAGGCTGAACCATATAAACATCTTCATTAAGATGCCCATTTAGAAAAGCACTTTTGACATCCATTTGCCATATCTCATAGTCATAATATGCGGCTATGGCAAACAATATCCTTATAGACTTTAGCATCGCCACGGGCGAGAAAGTTTCATCATAATCAACCCCTTGAGTTTGAGTGAAACCCTTTGCTACAAGTCTAGCTTTATAAGTATCCAAGTTTCCATGCATATCAGTTTTCTTCTTGAAAACCCACTTACTTCCAACCAGCTTGGAATTTAGAGGTGGAGCAACCAAGTCCCATACTTGATTGTCATGCATGGATTGCATCTCAACATTCATGGCTTCTAGCCATTTGTCACAATCAGATTGCGACATTGCATCTCGGTATGTGGTGGGTTCATCCGAATCAACCACGTAGCATCCATCCATGAAAAATCCATATCTCTCAGGTGGGGTGCTAACTCTACCAGATTTGTGAATGTTTTGTGTGTTTTGATCAACCATTTGATCATCCTCAACAACCTCTTGTTGATTGCTAGTGTCAAACGTGTATCGGCTTTTAGTTCTCGATCCTCTTCGAGTTCTACAGTTCTATCAGTTCCTTCCATAAGGAACCTTCTTTCCAAGAACTTAGCCTTTGGAGCTATAAACACTTTATGCTCGCTTGGATTGTAGAAATAATATCCCATCGAATCCGTGGGATATCCTACAAATATACACTTAGTGGATCGACATTCAAGTTTGTCAGGGGTTTAGATCTTAACATAAGCCTCACGACCCCATACCTTTCAATATGAAAATTTTGGAGCCTTTCCATGCCATATTTCAAAAGGTGTCCTATCCACTTTCTTGGTTGGTGCCATATTTAAAATACGGGCAGCAGAGATCACATCGAAACCCCAAAATGATAGAGGTAATGAGCATCTAGCCATCATGGATCGAACCATGTCCAATAAAGTTCGATTCCTCCTTTCGGACACACCATTATGTTGTGGTGTTCCAGGTGGAGTAAGTTGTGAGACAATCCCACAACTCCTAAGATGTTCTAGAAACGCATCATTGAGGTATTCACCTCCTCTATCGGAACGTAGTACTTTGATTGTTTTGTTGAGTTGATTTTGTACTTCATTTTGGAAGACTTTGAACATTTCAAAGGCCTCATTTTTGTGTCTTAACAAGAACACATACCCATAGCGACTATAATCGTCGGTAAAGGTAATGAAGTATCTTTCACCATTTCTTGTCATTTTCCTAAGAGGTCCACATACATCCGAATGTATGATACCTAATAAGTCTTTCGCCCTTTCATTTGTTCCATTAAAGGGTTCTTTGGTCATCTTTCCCAATAAACAGGATTCACATTCATCAAATGAATCAACATTTGATTTCAAAAGACCATTCTTTCGAATTGTATGAATACGATTCTTGTTTATATGACCAAGACGACAATGCCAAAGAAAAGTATTACTCAAATCCATTTTGAGTCTTTTGGTGTTAGCTTGGTACAACGAGTTATCAATGTATGAGTCATCATGAATTAATTCATAAATGCCATAAAACGGCATCGCTTTAAAATAAAAGACATTATCCATGAAAACATAAATACCATTATCAACAAACTTAAAGTCATAACCAGATTGTCTTAATACAGAAACAGAGATAATATTCCTAGTCAAACTAGGGGAATATAAAATGTTTTTCAAAACAATTTCCAAACCATTTGGAAGCTTTAAAACATAATCTCCTCGGGCTTGGACGTCAACCTTTGCTCCATTGCCCATGAAGAGACTTATATCTCCTTTCTTCACCTCATTTCTTCTTTTGAACCCCTGCAATGAATTGCATATGTGAGTTCCACATCCGGTATCCAATACCCATATGTTAGAAGAAATAATATTAAGATCAATGTGAATCATGAAAGTTGTACCCGAGGTTTGCCCCGCATCCCTCTTAGCTTTCAACTCCTTGAGATAGGTCGGACAGTTTCTCATCCAATGACCTATCTCATCACAACCAAAGCACGGATCCTCAGCGCTAACCTTTAGCTTCTTTGGCTTTGGCTCCGCCTTTGCCTTTCCCTTGAACCCCTTCTTGACTTGCCTCTTACCAACGACAACCTTTGCTTTTGGTTTCGAGTGATGCCTTTTCTTTGAGCCACCCTCATTGATCGCAAGAACGGGTAAAACCTTTTTACCCATGCCGGCCTCGGCTGTCTTAAGCATTGCGTGAAGCTCACCAATGCTTTTGTCCCATCCATTCATGTTGTAGTTCATGACGAATGTCTCAAACCTTTTAGTTAAGCCATTTAGGATTAAATCCGTGGCTAACTCTTTTGAGACGGGACAGTTAAGCCGTTCAAGCCGATCAATGTGGCTCTTCATCTTAAGTACATAAGATGAAACAGATTGGGTTTCTTCCATATGACATGCATGAAGCGCTCGAACCGTTTCGAATCGCTCAACCCGAGCTTGAGTAAGGAACATTTCCTTAAGTTGGGTTATCATGTCATACGCCCCATGATTCTCGAAATCCTTTTGGATCTCGAGAATCATTGTTCCCAACATGAGGCAAGAAACTTGCACCGAATCCTCGGTGTATTTTAACCAATCCGCATAGGCATCCAAGTTATTGACATCGGGTTCATCGGGAATAGGATCGTCTAAAATATAAGACTTCTTTTCTTGCTTGAGAACAATTCTCAAGTTTCGATACCAATCCATGAAGTTGTTAAAGTTTAGACGATCCTTATCCAGAATGGATCTTAGTGATAGATTATGCACGTGTGGGATAATTGCGTTCGGTGCGTTGTTTGTGGCCTTCTAAAAGAATTTTAACAAAGTTCAAATTAGTATTTTCGATATTAATAAAATTTTAATCTTTAATACCCTTTAAATGTCTCCAAGACAATTATTGATTAAAATCAAGAACCCAACGTTTCATTCAAATAGTAGTTAGGTGACCTTTATCCTACTATTCCAATTAACAAGGTAGTCAACGTTTGACAATTGCAACCCTTTGCAACTTCTAGTTTTATGGGATCGGTTAAACATCATATGTTTAGTTGGTATGTTAAATCCCATCAACACCTTTGAACGCCATGTTAAGGTGATCCTATAGTCATGGTTTCAAATCAAGTCGTCCTACTTATACACACGTGTGAGTTTACTCATTCAAGTGGTTAGGTGATCCTAATGCCAAAAGTTCTTGTAAAATCACCTTAAGATCACAAGTTTTCTTAAAAGTGCTTAGGTGATCCTAACTCACTTTCAAGTCTACAGGTGACTTAAGTGTCGTATAAAAGGATGGTGTTTAACTTGTTTTTAAAAGGGGATTTTAGTTTTCTAAATTCTAGATTGGAAAACTATTTATTGTACCTTTCATTTGCATGCATTCAAATGTATGGTACTTAGTTGAAAAACCCATTTTCAAAGTTCCAATTAATAAAACCCATTTTTATTATGAAATCATTAGTTATTAATAAAACCAATTTTTATTACCTAACGATTTCTAAGGAACCAATTTTATGCTAGTTGATTTTAAGTTGTTAAGCAAACCATATTGCAAATAATAAGTAAATCAACCATGCAAGCACAAAATATACACAACCACAAGTTCATAACCATAGCCTCCTAATATTGACCACACTTGTTGACCGAAGACAAGTGTGTCAAAAAGTCTCTCCTAAGGGACCCAAAAGAACATGAACTTGTGTCGGTGAACTCCCACTTGATTCCGCATCCATATGCTCCAAGTGTTTACTCCCGGTGTTGTGGTCTTCATCATTTTATTTGGGCTTCCATCCATGCATCTTCTTTTACAAAATATATCCTAATACATTTTTCTAGTAAAAGAAATACATCTAATCTACTTATTATTACAAGCCATATGAATGAATAAATAGATTACAAACCCAAATAAATATTACAACCAAATCGAATGAACAAACAACCAACACAATCATTCAACCAAACACAAGGCCATGGCTAGGTTATGAACATCTATTACACATCCAAATATGCAATAATACAAGACCAAAATGGTTCCCCTTTTTGCCTCAAAACTTTCGGCCAAAGCTTAAGCAAACCGAAAGTTTCGGGTTTTGTCCAAACAAACTAAACAATCATCCAAATGACTTGGTTTTTCAAGATTACCACATGCATGTAAAGTATAACCTTGAAAAACCATGGGGTAACCAAAACCCCAAAAAGTTTCGGCCAAATGGTGAAACCCACCATAAACCCGAAAAATTGTGGGTCTAATGAAGCATGCATTCGTATAAGCGGCTCTTGATGCCATTGTTGGGTTTTAACAAGATTATCAAAGTGATAAAATCCCTATTTTACCAAAAACGCAGTGGATATAAAAGTTTTAATCTTGTTAATATGATATGTATAAAACCAATTTTAAACATGCAAAACCCAAACCCGGATCCAAATACGAATTACACACTATCAAATACATGCATGTCACTATAAGTCCATGCATGTTACTACTACCTTTCAATATGACAAAACCGGGTGAAAGAGTTGATGATTGAAAGGTAAGAACTTGAATATGGAAGCTCCTCAAGCTAGCATACCCCAAGCTTCAACAACACACCACTTCTAGCTAGGATTTGCACTTGAAATTTTCTTCTTCTTTTCTTATGTTGGATGAAAATACCCAAGAGAGGAAGAGAGAAAAGTTTACTTGGAAATTATGTGTGTTATATAAGAATGAAAGTGAAAGACTTGGTTTTATTTAAAGGCATCTTTCTCTCCACTCACCTTGCATGTCTCCACTCACCTTGCATGTCTCCACTCAAACATATAATAATATTACATTTGAAAGAGTTATTATCTTTTTCTTTTATAAAACTTTAAACATATATATATATATATCCATACATATATACTTTTATAAGTTTATAACTTATAACTTATAAAACCTATTATATGTTAAGAGACATGCTTGGTTATTATTATTCACATATTGTTATTTAACCAACTTAAATAACACTATGTAATGTTCTTTCATAAAACATAAATCATCCATATGATTTGTTTATTACACAAGTACATTTTATTTAGAAACCCCTTTCCAAATAACTCAAGTGTTAATATTCATTTGTTATGATCACATCATATATGAACGAATATTATCTGTGTTTGTCTAGCTTGTTATTGGGTATGACCCGACTTGGATCATAACGTACTAGCCACATCAATTTAATACGTCTCATGGGCAGACCGAGTTCAACAAAAACATTTACATGAAAAGGGCATGGTACTAGGTCTTCCAAGTATCAAAATCCTTAGTTCATGTGATGATTGTGTAGTTGGCAAACAGTCCAGAGAATCATTCAAATCTAAATCTTGGAGAGCCACAAAGAAGTGTGAGTTAATTCACATTGATCTATGTGGCCCCATGCAAGTACCAAGTATGGGAGGCAGCCTATATTACCTTTTATTTATTGATGACCCTACACGTATGTGTCGGGTTTATTTTGTCACTAATAAATCTGATGCTTTCAGCAAGTTTAAGATCTTTAAAGCGTCGGTTGAAAATCAAAGTGGCAACTCAATAAAAGTCTTGAGGTCCGATAGGGGTGGTGAGTTTCTCTCCGGTGAATTTAATGCCTTTTGTGATTCACACGGTATTAAAAGAGAGCTCACACCTCCCTATACTCCTCAATGGTGTTGTGGAAAAAAAGAAAGAATAGGACTGTTATGGGTCTTTCAAGAAGTATGTTGAAGCATAAGGGGTTGCTGGGCTGAAGGAGTTGCTACTGCAGTGTATATAATCAACATTGCACCCGCAAAAGCCTTAACTGATCAAACACCTTGGGGAGCTTGGACAAATTCCAAACCCTCGGTTAGACATTTAAGGGTCTTTGGATGCACTGCACACTGCCTAATACCTTCTCAGTCAAACGTGATGTTGTTAACCAGCCGTGATGTTGTATTCCATGAAGATTAAAAATGGGAGTTCCAAAAAACCTCATCAAACAAAACCTATGATTACGTTGATCCCTTTCCAATGGAACGAAAAACTGATATTACAAATGAACAATAATAATCCACTTCACAACCAGCAGCCAATAATGATCCTAACCCTCCTTTACCCTCTCAACAAATCTCACAACCCTCAACTACGGTTAACCAATCCCAACCATCCAGTTCAAAAACTTCCATCACCCCTACAGAACCACTTAGACCGAGTATACAGTTCTTAGAAGTCTATACCCATGCAAAAGAAGTTGAAGACCCTGTTTATAATGACTTTGATGGATTCACAAGGTGCTAATTTGCTCTCACTGCCTCAAACCCAACATGTTATAAAGATGCTGCAATTCAAAAAGAATGGCAAGATGGCATGTATGAAGAAATTAAGGCCATATATAGGAATCACACATGGGAACTAGTGCATCTTCCACATGGGAAGAATCTTGTGGGGCTGAAGTGGCGGTTTAAAACAAAGATAGGGCCAAAAGGTGAAGTAATAAAACACAAGGCTCGGCTAGTCACTAAGGGGTACTCACTACTACAAAAAACACCTTTAATGACACTCAATACGTGTCATAAAATTATACTCATGACACGCAAATGCTTGTAGTGGAAGCCCATGTCATAAACTGAAGATGACATGCACCCGCGTGTCATGTTTAATGACATGCATTTGTGACCGCTTTTATGACGTACATTTGTGACATGTCTATACGACGCGCATTTATGCATGTCATCCTTTTAGGTTTTAAAAAAAATATTTTTTTCACCTAATTATTAAATTTACATTAATGACAATTAAATTCTCATAGCAAACATCATAAAATACATATAACGCAAAACTATCCATTTCATTTCATAATTTAGCCAAATATTCACAAGTTAACAAAAACATTGTTTGTCAATACATATCACCAGTATAAGTAACCCGCGTCCACATAACTCAACCATTGTTCATAATTACATCAACATCCGCATCCGTGCGTTCATCATTGCCTCCCCAAACCTGAGAAGAAAAATAATAAAACAAATAAAATGTTACAACTCATGGGTTTATATATTCTACATAATATATTCTACATAAATGAAATGTAAGACTACTGGTTTACCTTAAACTGCAGTGGCTGCAACTATCTGCAAATATGAACTGAAGTGTAAGCCACAAGTAACCAACAAAATTCATGAATCAAAGCAAAACTAGTTCTACTCTTTTGGCAATATGCAGCAACAATTGTCTTAAATGTGAACCAGCCTATAAATACATATGTGCATTTTCTACTTCCATATACTCTGTTAAAGCCTTAAGATGAGTTATCTTATTTTATGTAAATATCTATAATTTAAAATAATTAAACAAATTATACAGCAAACTAATTTGAAGCCTCTAAACTTCTATCTTATCACAACCTGTATGTACTAATCATATATAAGAAATTGTCATTCACATGTATTTCATAAAACAAACAAACATCAACTAACTTGCTAATAATACAAACATAACAAAACCTAATGCCCACAGTTGAAAGTTCTCTAATCAAACAGCATGATAAATTGTCATAACATAAACATTATGTAATAGTAGAACTCATCAATGTTTTGATACAAGATATATGTTCAACCAAAATAGCGATCATCACTTAAGAAGGGATGATATACTTACATCGTCATGGACCTGTATTTCATCATCATCATGGAACTATGCTAAAAGGTATCTCTTACATGAACTTTAATATGTGGTCGTCACATTCAGTACTTCCCAGCTGACATGACACTACACAAATACATAATTAATGTTTGTGTTAACAAATACATCCTTGAGATAACATATTTTAAAAGTAATATAAAATAAAATCTTGAAGATGCAATTACCTGGGCTTTTGACCGTGCTTTGACTTTATAAGAAGGCAGACCTAAGCTTTTTATAATCTAAATAAGAAATAATAGTTACTTCAAATTTCATGAAACTATATACATATAAAGATAAACTAAAAAGTATAATACAACTAAGGCAATAAAACTCACAAAATCCAACTATTGTGACTCAATACTAACAAGATTTTCAGTCTTCCATTCAAAAGTAAGACAACCAGTGGCCCCTTGCTCTGAAACATCAAGCTTAATACACAAGTTATAAATCACAATTGATATCTAATTCATGTTAATCCTAATTTATGTTTATCTCAACCAAATAGTTTATATTAAAAACTATCTTAAATGTATTCTATTGTCTTTACGGTATATCAAAAAAATTTATGAAGTAGTCTGTCTGAAGTATGCGGTGTCTTAACATTTACAGCCTGTTAACATTCATGATTTAAATTTTTATAAGTTTGAAATGAAGTACAATTATAAAATGTTACTATATTATAATAATTTTAAATGAACTCTTTCATGGAAGACTTACTTGCTAAGCTCAGTAACAAACTGTTGATTACCAGATTTCATAAGAACATAACAAACTAAAAACCTAACCTTAATAAACAAAATACTAAAACATCAAATATCTATCATATTACAGATTACAAGAATCTATCTGTATACATACAACAACTCAAGGTAATTAATTTCCTATGAAAGTTATGTATACAATTAATTTCCTTGCAATTCCGAGGCATAGTAACAAAATCTTAATTCATAAACAACAATGCAACTCCAAAGCGAGAAGTCCAGTTTCTAGTACAACTTGTTCTATGCAAGTCTGTCACAACATAACTACATACCAAAGCCTGCATCGTACAAAATCAAATATCATCCGAATCGAATGATTGATAATGTGAGGGTCAAAACTCAAATCACGATCAAAATTTACAACTACATGATCAGATAATCAATCTTCAACTTCAAAGCAGCAAAATAACATCTAAAATCAGTTAATCTAAAAATAAGTCAGATTCATGAAATCAATAGGAACGAGATCCATAAATAAAATCGTAAAAGTTTAAAATATTTATAAATCAAGTATAAACAAGTGATGTGAATAGAAGAAATCTTACAACTGAGTGATATGTTCCGAAAATTGCAAAGCAACAGCGGAAACCCTAGAATTTGGGGATTTTATTAGTAGCAGTCGCATGAGGTCTGTCACTGAAAACGTTTGTTGTGCGGATTCCACCGATTGTCTAGAGGCGAAAAACGGCACGAAGGTTGTGGCCGGTGATGGTGATTGGCAGCGAGAAGTGATTTGTAAATTAGGGTGGAGAAGGATGCGGCGGAGCCGGCTGGATCATGAGAGATTGGTTGTTGTTGGTAAGGGGAAGAGGGTGCTGCCGCTTGCAGGAGGATCAGTTCCACCGCCGGTTGCGGAGGAGAAGAGAGATCAGTTTATCAAAGTGAATGACCGATCGTAATATGATAAATACTAGGGTTTACAACTTTGATATTTGTGTACAGGATATATTAAAATATAAGATGACCCGCATAAATTTTATTTTCTTTATTTATGACAACGAGCCGATGACATTCAAAAATACGTGTCATAAATCTTTCAAATTTCTAAAAAATGTGACATTTTTCTAATGACACACACATTTGCATGTCATAAATCATCGTGTGTCATAATTTGTGTTTCATTAAAGGTCTTTTTTCTAGTAGTGACTCTCAACAACATGGAATAGATTGTCAGGAAACATTTCCAGTTGCTAGGTTTGAAACAATCAGGGTTGTGTTATCTGTTGCTGCTCAACTAGGATGGCAACTTAAGATATATATGTTGATATATATGTTCAGCAACCAGAAGGTTTTGAAGTGGCTCGTCTGGAAGGAATAGTTTACAAACTAAGGAAAGCTCTTTATGGCTTGAAATAGGCTCCTAGAGCCTGATACTCAAAGATTGATGGTTACTTTATCAAGAATGGGTATAACAAGAGCCAAAATGAGCCAACTCTTTATGATAAAATTGACGGGGGTAGTAGGCAAATGTATGTGTGTTTGTATGTGGATGACATCATATGTACAAGTCATTGTCCCAAATTGATATCTGAATTCAAGAAAGGTATGAAATAGGTATTTGAAATGACTGATTTTGGCTTGCTCAAATACTTCTTAGGCATGGAGGTAAAGCTAACCAAGCAAGGAGTGTTCATATCACTAGAAAAATATGCCAATAATCTCTTAAGCAAATTTGGTATGAATGAGTGCAACGTTGAGGACACTCCAATGAATGCTAGTGAGAAGTTAGTGTTGGATGACAAAGCTGATAAGGCTAATGAAGTGTTGTATAGAAGCCTAGTAGGTGGGTTGATTTATCTAACTCACACTAGACCAGACCTAAATCATGCGGTAGGACTGGTCTCTAGATTCATGCAATCACCTACAAAACTGCATCTTGGAGCAGCCAAAAGAATTCTCAGATATATATCAGGTTTTGCACATTTTGGTATATGGTATGATAGAGGAGCAAATGTTCCGTTATGTAGTTTCACTGATAGTGATTGGGCAAGTTGTGTTGATGATAGCAAGAGTGTATCATCTTATGCTTTTTCAGTTGGCAGTGGTGTTATAAGTTGGAGTTCAAAGAAGCAAACCACTGTGGCATTATCTAGCACTGAAGCCGAGTATACCTCAGCCACAACTGCCACATGCCAAGCTGTATGGCTACACATGATGCTTGAAGATTTGGGTCTGCCACAAGAAAGTGCTACAACAATTTATTGTGATAACATGTCAGCAATAAATCTCAGTAAGAATCATGTTTTACACAATAGGTCAAAGCACATTGAACTCAAACATCACTTTATTAGAGACATGATTGCACAAGAAGTGGTAGCTCTAGACTATTGCAATACTAATCATCAACTTGCAGACATACTTAGCGAAGCACTATCAAGAGAAGTTCGTGTATTTCAGGCATCGCCTAGGTGTTATGGAGTTTGAATCAAGGGAGGGTGTTAAATGATGCTTCAAACTCATGCTAGACTATGGTTCCCGTTGAAGACATGTAGCTCATTTTATTATGTATATTATTATTAAGTATGTTTATTCTAATTATTTGAATAAAGGCCCAACGGGCTGGTTGTTATGTAGACTGAGTCTTAGGGGTTGAGCCGTTGCCCCCTTTTGCTTGGTCATCTAGGTTTCTTATCTAATGAGGCAAGATTGCTCTCAAGCTGTATGTTCTTTTGATAACTCAATTTACAATCGTGAACCTTTTCTGCAATTCCCTTTGTTCTTACTCTAATCTGCTCATATACCAACAAGAATATAATGTTAAATTCGTGCAGTCAATTAACAAATACTTGAGATTATGAAGATTGATGGGAGTTTAACGGACATTTAGATATCTGATTGATTGCATAATGTAAAGTGTACGAAAAACATCAAATATTCCTATGATGGTTTTTTCTGTAATTTCAGCACCAACAAGGTGGTTGGAGAGCTTCTAATTAGGTCCACTGCATAAATTATCGATATACATTATATCTTGTTAAATATTGCACTTTATTGCAGGTTCTAACTTTTGTTTAAAGTATGTATATTCCGAGTTCTGAATATCACCATGCATGTCTTTCTGAGGAAATGTTCTCATTGTAAAGAGGGAGTTTTGTTCTTTTCAGAGGATAGAGTCTTGACATATCTTTTCAAGTTAACGCAGGTCGCCGATTCGTATATCATAGTAGAAGAGGATAGGAATCGGCCAACCAAATACAGGGGTAAAATTGTACTTATGCCTTCCTTGTAAAAGACTCAGAGAGATTCTCAAGCGAGCATATATAGGTCATCCAGTGTTATACAGTTCATCTTCTCAAAAAGTTGAAACTAATAAACATTATAGAAAACAATGTTATACTCTCTGAGTTCACATCCACATTTTAATAATGGTGATGATGATGTTGGGTGCTGGTTTATTAGTACGGGTACCGATTTGTTAAGAATAAAGGAGGAATTTAAAAAAATTGATGCATTAAAATCCGTTATTATCATCCTCCACGAAGTGGACTATATCATTTCGAACCCAAAATCTGGGATTATTGATCTTGTAGTTAACAGATTTGATTCCTTTTTCGATTTTGGTCATTTTGAGAAGTCGTCATAATTTTAGGTTTTTACTGGATCAACTATATCGTGAAAACTAGTTAAATTTCTATCTTATTCGCAATTTACTGAATTTACGAGATCCGACATCTCATAAATCACAGTTATCGTAAAATATTGAACACGTAGCTCTTAAATATCGAAAAATTAGCTATTTTGTAAAATTAATTACGTGATATTAGTATGACATACAGTTTCAAGCTTTACATAAAATTAGCCTTACGTAAATTAGATATTACGCAGTTTATAGCTTTAGGTAAAAAGAGATATCACGCAAAACTATTTTTATGTGATCCCTGCACTTTTGTGCAATCCCCTAATTTAAGTAATCCTCCATTTTAGGTGATTCACTTCGAGATATAACCCGTAAATTTGTTAGATGACAAATCAAGGTAGTGATGTTGCAAAGATTGTTTAATGATTTAGGTATCTCCTCAACAATAGAATTTTAAATTAAACTCAATTAAAGACAAGTTTTGTAAGGAAGCCAAGCTGGCGAAGATTACGTAGGTTAGACAATCCATTCAGTACTTAAAGAAGGATGCCATGGAAATCACCATGTTCTGGGATTTACACCACTAATAAAGCAATATGTAAGATCTAATTAATATATACATCTAAATTACGTAGGCTGAAATCCACCCAGGCAACATGCTGTCAAAGTTATTATACGAAACTCTAGGACAATAAGGTATGCAAAACTAACTGATGCAGGATTACTACCTAAACGATTTGACTCACACAACGAAAAATGAATCTCTAGTAAAGAAGAGAGATTACTCAGTACCAAAACCCAATCAGAAGCATCTGCGAGGTAGATGGCCACTATATCCATTTATTGCAGCCCTTTAAGGCTATGTAGCATGTTGGACTCGTTCTGCCCAAGAGACATATTAAATTGATGTGGCTATTACGTTATGATCCAAGTCGGGTCATACCCAATAACAAGCTAGACAAACACCGAAAATATTCGTTCATATATGATGTGATCATAACAAATGAATATTAGCACTTGAGTTATTTGGAAAGAGGTTTCTAAATAAAATGTACATGTGTAATAAACAAATCATATGGATGATTTATGTTTTATGAAAAAACATTACATAGTGTTATTTAAGTTGGTTAAATAACAATATGTGAATAATAATAACCAAGCATGTCTCTTAACATATAATAGGTTTTATAAGTTATAAGTTATAAACTTATAAAAGTATATATGTATGGATATATATATATATATATATTTAAAGTTTTATAAAAGAAAAAGATAATAACTCTTTCAAATATAATATTATTATATGTTTGAGTGGAGACATGCAAGGTGAGTGGAGACATGCAACGGTTATTATTGGTGAAGAGAAAGATGCCTTTAAATAAAACCAAGTCTTTCTCTTTCATTTTTTCATAACACACATAATTTCCAAGTAAACTTTTTTCTCTTCCTCTCTTGGGTATTTTCATCCAACATAAGGAAAGAAGAAGAAAATTTCAAGTGCAAATCCTAGCTAGAAGTGGTGTGTTGTTGAAGCTTGGGGTATGCTAGCTTGAGGAGCTTCCATATTCAAGTTCTTACCTTTCAATCATCATCTCTTTCACCCGGTTTTGTCATATTGAAAGGTAGTAGTAACATGCATGGACTTATAGTGACATGCATGTATTTGATAGTTTGTAATTCGTATTTGGATACGGGTTTGGGTTTTGCATGTTTAAAATTGGTTTTATACATATCATATTAACAAGATTTAAAACTTTTATATCCGCTGCGTTTTTGGTAAAATAGGGATTTTATCACTTTGATAATCTTGTTAAAACCCAACAATGGCATCAAGAGCCGCTTATACGAATGCATGCTTCATTAGACCCAAAATTTTTCGGGTTTATGGTGGGTTTCACCATTTGGCCGAAACTTTTTGGGGTTTTGGTTACCCCATGGTTTTTCAAGGTTATACTTTACATGCATGTGGTAATCTTGAAAAACCAAGTCATTTGGATGATTGTTTAGTTTGTTTGGACAAAACCCGAAACTTTCAGTTTGCTTAAGCTTTGGCCGAAAGTTTTGAGGCAAAAAGGGGAACCATTTTGGTCTTGTATTATTGCATATTTGGATGTGTAATAGATGTTCATAACCTAGCCATGGCCTTGTGTGTGGTTGAATGATTGTGTTGGTTGTTTGTTCATTCGATTTGGTTGTAATATTTATTTGGGTTTGTAATCTATTTATTCATTCATATGGCTTGTAATAATAAGTAGATTAGATGTATTTCTTTTACTAGAAAAATGTATTAGGATATATTTTGTAAAAGAAGATGCATGGATGGAAGCCCAAATAAAATGATGAAGACCACAACACCGGGAGTAAACACTTGGAGCATATGGATGCGGAATCAAGTGGGAGTTCACCGACACAGGTGCATGTTCTTTTGGGTCCCTTAGGATAGACTTTTTGACACACTTGTCTTCGGTCAACAAGTGTGGTCAATATTAGGAGGCTATGGTTATGAACTTGTGGTTGTGTATATTTTATGCTTGCATGGTTGATTTACTTATTATTTGCAATATGGTTTGCTTAACAACTTAAAATCAACTAGCATGAAATTGGTTCCTTAGAAATCGTTAGGTAATAAAAATTGGTTTTATTAATAACTAATGATTTCATAATAAAAATGGGTTTTATTAATTGGAACTTTGAAAATGGGTTTTTCAACTAAGTACCATACATTTGAATGCATGCAAATGAAAGGTACAATAAATAGTTTTCCAATCTAGAATTTAGAAAACTAAAATCCCCTTTTAAAAACAAGTTAAACACCATCCTTTTATACGACACTTAAGTCACTTGTAGACTTGAAAGTGAGTTAGGATCACCTAAGCACTTTTAAGAAAACTTGTGATCTTAAGGTGATTTTACAAGAACTTTTGGCATTAGGATCACCTAACCACTTGTATGAGTAAACTCACACGTGTGTATAAGTAGGACGACTTGATTTGAAACCATGACTATAGGATCACCTTAACATGGCGTTCAAAGGTGTTGATGGGATTTAACATACCAACTAAACATATGATGTTTAACCGATCCCATAAAATTAGAAGTTGCAAAGGGTTGCAATTGTCAAACGTTGACTACCTTGTTAATTGGAATAGTAGGATAAAGGTCACCTAACTACTATTTGAATGAAACGTTGGGTTCTAGATTTTAATCAATAATTGTCTTGGAGACATTTAAAGGGTATTAAAGATTAAAATTTTATTAATATCGAAAATACTAATTTGAACTTTGTTAAAATTCTTTTAGATGGCCACAAACAACGCACCGAACGCAATTATCCCACACGTGCATAATCTATCACTAAGATCCATTCTGGATAAGGATCGTCTAAACTTTAACAACTTCATGGATTGGTATCGAAACTTGAGAATTGTTCTCAAGCAAGAAAAGAAGTCTTATATTTTAGACGATCCTATTCCCGATGAACCCGATGTCAATAACTTGGATGCCTATGCGGATTGGTTAAAATACACCGAGGATTCGGTGCAAGTTTCTTGCATCATGTTGGGAACAATGATTCCCGAGATCCAAAAGGATTTCGAGAATCATGGGGCGTATGACATGATAACCCAACTTAAGGAAATGTTCCTTACTCAAGATCAGGTTGAGCGATTCGAAACGGTTCGAGCGCTTCATGCATGTCATATGGAAGAAACCCAATCTGTTTCATCATATGTACTTAAGATGAAGAGCCACATTGATCGGCTTGAACGGCTTAACTGTCCCGTCTCAAAAGAGTTAGCCACGAATTTAATCCTAAATGGCTTAACTAAAAGGTTTGAGACATTCGTCATGAACTACAACATGAATGGATGGGACAAAAGCATTGGTGAGCTTCACGCAATGCTTAAGACAGCCGAGGCCGGCATGGGTAAAAAGGTTTTACCCGTTCTTGTGATCAATGAGGGTGGCTCAAAGAAAAGGCATCACCCGGAACCAAAAGCAAAGGTTGTCGTTGGTAAGGGGCAAGTCAAGAAGGGGTTCAAGGGAAAGGCAAAGGCGGAGCCAAAGCCAAAGAAGCTAAAGGTTAGTGCTGAGGATCCGTGCTTTGGTTATGATGAGATAGGTCATTGGATGAGAAACTGTCCGACCTATCTCAAGGAGTTGAAAGCTAAGAGGGATGCGGGGCAAACCTCAGGTACAACTTTCATGATTCACATTGATCTTAATATTATTTCTTCTAACATATGGGTATTGGATACCGGATGTGGAACTCACATATGCAATTCATTGCAGGGGTTCAAAAGAAGAAATGAGGTGAAGAAAGGAGATATAAGTCTCTTCATGGGCAATGGAGCAAAGGTTGACGTCCAAGCCCGACGAGATTATGTTTTAAAGCTTCCAAATGGTTTGGAAATTGTTTTGAAAAACATTTTATATTCCCCTAGTTTGACTAGGAATATTATCTCTGTTTCTGTATTAAGACAATCTGGTTATGACTTTAAGTTTGTTGATAATGGTATTTATGTTTTCATGGATAATGTCTTTTATTTTAAAGCGATGCCGTTTTATGGCATTTATGAATTAATTCATGATGACTCTGTTGGGTTTCTATGGATATTTTAGACTTAGTTAATCATTTAACTAGTCATTAAAAGGCGGAAGGGTGATTATCTATAAACTTTATGTACATATATCCATATATATATTACAAGTTCATATGTGTGTTAATCTATGAATAACCCTTTATTCTTGTTTCAAGATTACCATTAATCTTAAGATTAGAAACCCGAGACTAAGGATCAAAAAATACGGAAAAACTAAACTATCAAAGCTTGTAAAACTTACATTCTTAACTCCTTAAGAGATGTAGTTGATGGTTGAAGAAGATGATGATGTTGATGCTAGACTTTCAAAGGGAAAATCCTCAAACGGAAGATACCCCGAGCCTCCAACACACACCGAGCTATGTTAGGAAGCTTGAACACGAGAAACCGAGACTCGAACCTCTTTTGTTTCTTGACTTCGGCCGAACCAAAAGCTAGAGGGAAAGAGAGAGTTGTGGTTACTTCTTATATCTTGAAAGTATGTTGATCTTTATATAAATGAGATCATATCTCATTCATATCTTAAGTTAGGTTTTAGGTCAAGTAAAAGTTACTCAACCTCCATCAAGTCCTTACCAACTTTGACCAAGTGTATGGGGTGTAAGGCATACATGTCTAAATAATATATATTTTATACCTTATAAAATATATAAACATCCCATTTTTATAAACCATTTTATAAAAGAACACATGTTTAAATAATCATTCCAATAATAATTATTTGAATAATTAAATTAACCAATTAATTTATTTAACACTTTCAAGTAATTATTCAGAAACCCGATTTCTGAATGTGTTGTGTTCTGTATTTTTGTTTTATAGATCATATCTCAACAAATACATAATTGGTGTGTGTCTAACCCGTTATTGGGTATGACCCGACTTGGATCAAACACGGCTAGCCACATTAACCTAATTATGTGTCTCGTGCATACGGTATTCCAACAATCTCCCACTTGCACGTGACTCATAGGAAGTTAATGCTAATGGTGAATACCGCCTAACAACAGGTCACCATCCCTAGTGTGTTTGACTAAGTGCCATTCAATAACATCATCCCCTTCAAGTCCATACTTGATATGATATAGGTAAGTCTTATCACTACATCCCTTTGTTACTAGATGTCCTGTCAAATCGAAGAGACACAGAGTGATCATTCTCTCAATGATTTAACTTAACAGGCCTTAGACATCTAAACTCTCAACACATAAGAGGAACAAATCCCATCTTGACTGCATACACCCTTGTTGACATCTCGTATGATATCTGAGCTCTTTCTTACACGTTATCGTGTTACCGAAATAACAAAGAAGAGAGTCAAGTTATCAGACTTGATGAAAGACCAGATCCAATATGCATCTTAGTGTTGGGTTTCTATGGATAATAAATACTTAGTTAACCATTTAACTAGTCACAATTAAGGCGGAAGCGTGATATTTACAAACTAAACATATGTATCCATGTGTTTATATATGTATATATTACAAGTTTATATAAGATATGTTCATGAACAACCTAGTTTATTCATGTCATAAGATTACCAATAATCTATTTATTAGAAACCCGAAGCAAGGATCAAATGATACGGAAAAACTAAACTATCAAAACTATAAACACTTACATTCTTAACCTTTTAAGAGTGTAGTTGTTGTTGAAGAAGATGATGATGTTGATGCTAGACTTTCAAAGGAAAATCCTCAAACGGAATATACCCCGAGCCTCCAACACACACCGAGCTATGTTAGGGAGCTTGAACACCAAAAACCGAGACCCGAGCCTCTTCCTTTTGTCTTGGCCGAAAACAAGAAGAAAGAAAAGAAAGAGTTGTGTGGTTTTGTTACTTGAAAGTTTTTTGATGATCTTGATCTTTATATCATCATTCAATCAAATCAAACATGGTGTTAGGTGTTTTTGGTCAAGTAACCCATACTCAAACCATACCAAATCCATGACAAAATATTGACCAAAATCATGGGGTGTGGGGCCCACCCAAAACCGGCCCCAAATATATTTATTTATTTATTTATTTTTTATTTATTTATACTTTATAAAATATATAAACACCCCATCTTTTATAAACCATTTTATAAAAGAACACATAGTTAAATAATCATTCCAATAATAATTATTTGAATAAATAAATTAACCAATTAATTTATTTAACACTTTCAAGTAAGTATTCAGAAACCCGATTTTCTGAATGTATCGTGTTCTGTATTTGTCTCATAGATCTTATCTTAACAAATACATAATTGGTGTGTGTCTAACTCGTTATTGGGTATGACCCGACTTGGATCAAACACTACTAGCCACATTAACCTAATTATGTGTCTCGGGCATACGGTATTCCAACACTTAGGTCAAAGGACACAATGATACTCGCCTTTACTCAAGGATTACTTATGATCAGTTACACTAACTCCATGCAGTGATCCTTGAGAGCGGGTCAGTCCAATATTTGTATCCCACAAATATCTATGAACTTTGGTGGCAAACCTATGCCTTATATTCATCACATGAATATCAACCAATCCGGGTTCATAATAGTCTTACCTTCATACTTGTTCCCACAAGTATGATCGACTACGGACGTTTAGAACAACATAAGTCATTCATGGATTAAACATGCAAATATAGAACATAACTCATTGAATAATTAAAACATAATTAATTTTCATGAGATACCCATTACATTCGTTCTTATACAAACACTAAACACAGATTAAATCCACTCACTAGAATACCGAAGTCCTAATGCACAAACATTACCCTCATGATTTGGCCTATCGAGGAGCTTCGTGAGTGGGTCCGCAATATTTTGATCGGTATGAACTTTATGAATACATATCTTTCCCTTTTCAACTTCATCCCTTATGTAGTTGAATCTGCGCTCAATGTGCCTCGTTTTCTGATGAGCACGAGGCTCCTTGATCTGTGCAATAGCACCCTCATTGTCACAGAATATCTCTAGGGGCTCCTGAATGGTAGAGATAATCCCTAGATCCATGATGAACTTTTTCATCCATGCAGCCTCTTGGGCTGCCATTGAAGCGGCGATGTACTCAGATTCTGTAGTGGATAACGCGACAACATCCTGCTTCGAACTCTTCCAAGAGACAGTGCCTCCATTCAAAATGAAGACATATCCCGACTGTGACCGAGAATCATCTCGGTCATTTTGGAAACTCGCATCCACGTAACCCTTTACGACGAGTTCCTCCTCACCAGACCCATATATTAAAAACATATCCTTAGTCCTTCTAAGGTATTTTAATATATTCTTGACAGCCATCCAATGGCTGTCACCTGGGTTGTGCTGGTATCTACTCGTTATGCTTAAAGCATACGAGACGTCCGGTCTAGTGCACATCATTGCATACATAATAGATCCTATTGCCGAAGCATAAGGAACATGCTTCATCCTATCTTGCTCTTCCTTAGAGCTAGGACTTTGGGATGAGCTTAACACGGTTCCTCTAGGAATAGGTACCAAACCTTTCTTAGAGTTTTCCATCCTGAACCTTTTCAGGATTTTATCAATGTTTGCACTTTGATTGAGTCCGATCAATTTCCTTTGTCTATCCCTATAGACCTTTATTCCCAAGATATATGTCGCTTCTCCAAGATCCTTAATTGAGAAACGACTACTTAACCACGCTTTAACGCTTTCCATACTTGGTATATCATTTCTAAATAAAAGTATATCATCGACATACAAAATAAGGAACATGACTATACTCCCACTAGCCCATTTATACACACACGCCTCATCACCGTTTTGGACGAAACCAAACGCTTTGATTTCTTCATTAAAACGATGATTCCACATCCGTGATGCTTGTTTCAACCCGTAGATTGATTTCCTTAACTTACATACTTTGTCAGGATTAGATGGATCGACAAAACCTTCAGGCTGAACCATATGGACATCTTCCTCAAGATATCCATTAAGAAAAGCGGTCTTGACATCCATCTGCCATATCTCATAATCAAAATGGGCTGCAATGGCAAATAATATCCTGATCGACTTAAGCATCGCGACCGGCGAGAAGGTTTCATCATAATCAATCCCTTGAGTTTGTGTGAAACCTTTTGCTACAAGTCGTGCTTTGTAAGCATCCAGATTTCCATGCATATCGGTCTTCTTCTTGAAGACCCACTTACATCCAACCAGTTTGGAGTTAAGTGGACGATCAACCAATTCCCAAACTTGGTTATCGTGCATGGATTGCATCTCGGCGCTCATGGCTTCAAGCCATTTTTCACAATCAGGTTGTGACATAGCATCTTTGTAGGAGATCGGTTCATCCGAATCAACCAAGTAGCAACCATCCACGAGAAATCCATATCTCTCGGGAGGTTGACTAACCCTACTAGATCTGCGAGCAACGTGTGTATGATCAACCATTTGATCACCTTCAACATCCTCGTGTTGAAAGCTAGTATCGACCAACTGTGTATCATCCAGTGATTCTTGAACCTCTTCAAGTTCCACTCTCTTTTCACTAGGTCCTTCCATAAGGAACTTAGTTTCTAAGAAGTATCCTTTGCGTGAAACAAACACTCTTTGTTCACTAGGATCATAGAATATATATCCTATATCATCCCTTGGGTATCCTATGAAGATACACTTGATGGATCGAGCCTCAAGCTTATTTGGGGTGTCACGTTTAACATAAACTTTGCATCCCCATACCCTTAAATATGAAAGGGATGGAACCTTTCCATGCCACACTTCATAGGGTGTTCGATCCACCTTTTTGGTCGGGGCCATATTCAAAATATGAGTTGCTGTAAGTAGTGCATATCCCCAAAATGATGGTGGTAGTGAGCTTCGTGCCATCATTGATCGAACCATGTCCAACAGTGTTCGATTCCTCCTCTCGGATACTCCGTTATGTTGAGGAGTACCAGGAGGAGTGAGCTGTGAAACAATTCCACAATCTCTAAGATTACTTTGAAAAGCATCACTTAGGTATTCGCCTCCTCTATCGGAGCGGAGTACCTTGATTGTTCGGTCGAGCTGATTTTGTACTTCATTTTGAAATTCCTTGAACATTTCAAAGGCTTCATGTTTGTGTTTCATTAGATACACATACCCATATCGACTAAAATCGTCGGTAAAGGTAATGAAGTACCTTTCACTATTCCTACTAGTGGGCTTGAGAGGTCCGCATACATCCGTATGTATGATACCAAACAAGTCCTTAGCCCTTTCATTTGTACCTTTGAAAGGCTCTTTGGTCATCTTGCCTTGAATACAAGATTCACACTCATCAAACGAACCTAACTCGTTTGTTTTCAAAAGACCATTCTTTTGGAAAGTATTTACACGATTCTTGTTTATGTGTCCAAGGCGACAATGCCAAATGTAGGACTCACTCAAATCCTTTTTGAGTCTTTTGGTGGAAGTTTGATATAATGAGCTATTTGAGGTATTATCATGAACCAATTCATAAATACCGTTGTTTGGTACAGCTTTAAAATAAAAGATACCATTAGATGATACATGCATTTCTGATTTTACAAATTTAAAGTCAAAATTACATTGTCTAAGAAGGTGCACGGAAATAATGTTCCTAGTCAAACTAGGAGCATACAAAACATTCCTCAAAACAACTTCCAAACCACTTGAAAGCGATAAAGTGAAGTCTCCTCTAGCGACCACGTGCACCCTTGCACCGTTGCCCATGAAAAGACTCACTTCGCCCTTCTTTAAGTCTTCATTCCTTTTGAACCCCTGCAACCAATTGCAAATGTGAGTTCCACATCCGGTATCCAATACCCATGTGTTAGAAGAAATAAGATTTAGCTCAATATTAATCATAAAGACATTACCCGAGGCATGCCCCGCATTCCTCTTGTCTCTTAGCTCCTTTAGGTAGACCGGGCAATTGCGTTTCCAATGTCCGGTCTCCCCACAACGAAAACAAGGATCATCCTTATGACCTCTCGGTTCCACAACCTTTTGTTTCTTTGCCATAACCGGTGCCTTGCCCTTACCCTTAAGATGCACAGGAGGACCCTTTCTTTTTGCTACCTTAGCCTTAGGATTGGGCTGAGATCGATTCTTGGATCCACCTTCATTGATCGCAAACACGGGTAAAACCCTTTTACCCATGCTCGCCTCGGCTGTTTTAAGCATTGAGTGAAGTTCTCCAATGTTTTTGTCCCACCCGTTCATGTTATACTTTAACACGAAAGTGTCGAACCTTTTCGACAAAGAGTTAAGGATCAAATCCGTTGCTAACTCTTTTGAGATGGTACAATTGAGCTTGGCGAGGCGATCAATGTAACTTTTCATCTTAAGTACATAAGTTGAAACTGGTTGATTATCATCCATTCTACATGCATGCAAGGCTCGAACCGTTTCGAACCTTTCAACCCTCGATTGCTTAAGGAACATTTCCTTAAGTTGAGTAATCATGTCGTACGCATTATGGTTTTCGAAATCCTTTTGGATTTCGGGAACCATAGTCGCCAACATGAGGCATGACACTTGAATGGAATCTTCCGTGTGTTGGACCCAATTCATGTATTCGACCTCACTTCCCTCTTCCGGTTCGTTGGGGATAGGTGTTTCCAAAACATGATATAATTTTTCTTGTTTTAGAACAATCCTTAAATTTCGGAACCAATCCGAAAAGTTATTGTGATTAAGACGGTCTTTAGCGAGAATAGATCGGAGAGATACATTTTGGACGTTAGGGATTATGTTGTCGTCGACGTGTGCGGCCATCTGCAGAATTTTAATTAAGTTCATTTTAGTGTTTTACTTATTTTAATTATTAATACCCTTTTATATATACCAAATATAATTAATAATTAAAATCTAGAATCCAACGATAAACCCGACTCCGGTTAGGTGACCTTTTTCCCATTGTCGGTTTATCAAGGTAGTTATTCATAACAATTGCAAACCCTTTTGCAACTTCTAGAGTTTATGGGACCGGTTCGAAATCATATTTCGTGTCGGCATGTTTATCCCATCAACACCTATTAGACCCCATGCTTGGGTGACCCTCTTCACATGGTTCTAATTTAAGTCGTCCTACTTGTATCAACTTGTAATATCAACATACAAATGGTTAGGTGACCTTTTTCCCATTTATATGCCAATATTACCTCAACATATTAATTTACTCTACGCGGTTAGGTGACCTTTTTCACACTAAGAGCTTACTAATATGTTAAGCGTTATACAAAAGGATGGTGTTTAACTTGTTATCCTTAATTGTAAAAGGGATTTTTAGTTTTAATAATTCTAGTTGTAAAACTTTAAATCATGTTCTAACATGCATTTAGTAACATGATTATTTTGAAACCATTTTCAAAATTCTAATTTATAATAAAACCATTTTATTATGGGCGTGAGACGGCTAGTTAATAAATCCATTTTATTAAACTACGTGTCACGTGATTACCGATAATTGTTAGAACCCGTTTTATGCTTTGTTAATTAATTCTATGTGACGAAGTTGATATCCTAATATCTAACAACCACATAATCAAACAATCAATTAACAAGCATACACAATTATACTAGACACGAGCTACTAAGTAAGACCACACTTGTTAGCCGAAACAAGTGTGTGTCTTAGGTCCGATCCTAAGGGACACACGACACATGGATGTTGTAGCTCCCACTTGATCCCGCATCCAAATGCGTCAAGCATCTTCTTCAACCCCGTTGTAATCCATTGGGCTTGAACTTGGGCCTTAGCTTCCATAAGCTTCCATTTGAGCTCAATTGGTGGGCTTAGGTCCTTTTGGGCTTGAATCCCCTTAATGGGCTTGTGAGGCCCATTATCACCATACCCGGCCCAATAAGGCCCAAACTTCCAATTTTGCAATCTTCTTTAATTTTACAAAACCAAATGTCCTAATACATTTTTTATTCTATAAAATAAAGATATTACAAATAATCTATTTATTACATACCCATATGAATAAATAATTACAAAATTACATAACTGCCCCTAATTAATTATTACAAACCGAAACTTGAATAATTAATTACAATTACAATCATCAACCACAAACAAACATCCATTTTGGTCTACGGCTCGGTCTAGTTTTAATAAATAACATACATAACCCGTTATGTTTTAGGATCCCGTTCCAAAACCCCTTGACCATATCGGGCCTAGCCCAACCCATTTGGGTTTGACCCAATAACTTGTTCTTGGGCTTCAGCCCATAAGAAAGTCTCATGGGCTTCGGCCCATTTAACTTTCTTCCCTTTTTTCGGTTAACCCATTAACCAAAAGAAGTGGGCTTCGGCCCAATAGCTCGGTTTTATTTATTTATTTTTTTTTTTGAACAAAGCCAAAAAAATAACAAGATTAAATACAAAAAAAAAATCATGCATGTTAATTTTTGTATAAAATCTTTCAAGGGGAAAATATAAAACCGAAAACCCGAAGCTTAGTTTCCCGTATCCCGGCTCTTGATGCCAATTGTTGGGTTTCTATGGATATTTTAGACTTAGTTAATCATTTAACTAGTCATTAAAAGGCGGAAGCGTGATTATCTATAAACTTTATGTACATATATCCATATATATATTACAAGTTCATATGTGTGTTAATCTATGAATAACCCTTTATTCTTGTTTCAAGATTACCATTAATCTTAAGATTAGAAACCCGAGACTAAGGATCAAAAAATACGGAAAAACTAAACTATCAAAGCGTGTAAAACTTACATTCTTAACTCCTTAAGAGATGTAGTTGATGGTTGAAGAAGATGATGATGTTGATGCTAGACTTTCAAAGGGAAAATCCTCAAACGGAAGATACCCCGAGCCTCCAACACACACCGAGCTATGTTAGGAAGCTTGAACACGAGAAACCGAGACTCGAACCTCTTTTGTTTCTTGACTTCGGCCGAACCAAAAGCTAGAGGGAAAGAGAGAGTTGTGGTTACTTCTTATATCTTGAAAGTATGTTGATCTTTATATAAATGAGATCATATCTCATTCATATCTTAAGTTAGGTTTTTGGTCAAGTAAAAGTTACTCAACCTCCATCAAGTCCTTACCAACTTTGACCAAGTGTATGGGGTGTAAGGCATACATGTCTAAATAATATATATTTTATACCTTATAAAATATATAAACATCCCATCTTTTATAAACCATTTTATAAAAGAACACATGTTTAAATAATCATTCCAATAATAATTATTTGAATAAATAAATTAACCAATTAATTTATTTAGCACTTTCAAGTAATTATTCAGAAACCCGATTTCTGAATGTGTTGTGTTCTGTATTTGTTTTATAGATCATATCTCAACAAATACATAATTGGTGTGTGTCTAACTCGTTATTGGGTATGACCCGACTTGGATCAAACACGGCTAGCCACATTAACCTAATTATGTGTCTCGGGCATACGGTATTCCAACAGACTCATACGTTGATAACTCGTTGTACCAAGCTAACACCAAAAGACTCAAAATGGATTTGAGTAATACTTTTCTTTGGCATTGTCGTCTTGGTCACATAAACAAGAATCGTATTCATACACTTCGAAAGAATGGTCTTTTGAAATCAAATGTTGATTCATTTGATGAATGTGTATCTTGTTTATTGGGAAAGATGACCAAAGAACCCTTTAATGGAACAAATGAAATGGCGAAAGACTTATTAGGTATCATACATTCGGATGTATGTGGACCTTTTAGGACAATGACAAGAAATGGTGAAAGATACTTCATTACCTTTACCGACGATTATAGTCGCTATGGGTATGTGTTCTTGTTAAGACACAAAAATGAGGCCTTTGAAATGTTCAAAGTCTTCCAAAATGAAGTACAAAATCAACTCAACAAAACAATCAAAGTACTACATTCCGACAGAGGAGGTGAATACCTCAATGATGCGTTTCTAGAACATCTTAGGAGTTGTGGGATTGTCTCACAACTTACTCCACCTGGAACACCACAACAAAATGGTGTGTCCGAAAGGAGGAATCGAACTTTATTGGACATGGTTCGATCCATGATGGCTAGAAGCTCATTACCTCTATAATTTTGGGGTTTCGCTGTGATCTCTGCTGCCCGTATTTTAAATATGGCACCAACCAAGAAAGTGGATAGGACACCTTTTGAAATATGGCATGGAAAGGCTCCAAAATTTTCATATTTAAAGGTATGGGGTTGTGAGGCTTATGTTAAGATCTACACCCCTGACAAACTTGAATGTCGATCCACTAAGTGTATATTTGTAGGATATCCCACGGATTCGATGGGATATTATTTCTACAATCCAAGCGAGCATAAAGTGTTTATAGCTCGAAAGGCTAAGTTCTTGGAAAGAAGGTTCCTTATGGAAGGAACTGATAGAACTGTAGAACTCGAAGAGGATCGAGAACTACAAGCCGATACACGTTTGGTTGACACTAGAAATCAACAAGAGGTTGTTGAGGATGATCAAATGGTTGATCAAAACACACAAAACATTCGCAAATCTGGTAGAGTTAGCACCCCACCTGAGAGATATGGATTTTTCATAGATGGATGCTACGTGGTTGATTCGGATGAACCCACCACATACCGAGATGCAATGTCGCAATCTGATTGTGACAAATGGCTAGAAGCCATGAATGTTGAGATGCAATCCATGCATGACAATCAAGTATGGGACTTGGTTGCTCCACCTCTAAATTCCAAGCTGGTTGGAAGTAAGTGGGTTTTCAAGAAGAAAACTGATATGCATGGAAACTTGGATACTTATAAAGCTAGACTTGTAGCAAAGGGTTTCACTCAAACTCAAGGGGTTGATTATGATGAAACTTTCTCGCCCGTGGCGATGCTAAAGTCTATAAGGATATTGTTTGCCATAGCCGCATATTATGACTATGAGATATGGAAAATGGATGTCAAAACTGCTTTTCTAAATGGGCATCTTAATGAAGGTTTTTGTTGGAATATCGTATGCCCGAGACACATAATTAAGTTAATGTGGCTAGTTATGTTTGATCCAAGTCGGGTCATACCCAATAACGAGTTAGACACACACCAATTATGTATTTGTTAAGATAAGATCTTTAAGACAAATACAGAACACGACACATTCAGAAAAACGGGTTTCTGAATAATTACTTGAAAGTATTAAATAATTAATTGGTTAATTTATTTATTTAAATAATTGGAATGATTATTTAACTATGTATTCTTTTATAAAATGGTTTATAAAAGATGGGGTGTTTATATATTTTATAAAGTATAAAATATATAACATATAAAAAAAAAAAAAAAAAAAATAAATAAATAAATAAAATATGTTGGGGCCGATTTTGGGTGGGCCCCACACCCCACTCACTTGGTCAAAATTGTCAACATGCAAACATAGATGGAGTATGGACTTGTATAAACATCTAATCAAGAGTGTGCATGTAAATATAATGATCAATACTTACAACACTTTCAAGTAATCTTTTCAAAAAAAAAACACACCCTTTCTTTCTTTTCTCTCTAGCTCACGGCCAAAGAAGGGAAAGTTCGGGTCTCGGGTTTTTCGTGTTCAAGCTTCCTAGCATAGCTCGGTGCGTGTTGGAGGCTCGGGGTATATTCCGTTTGAGGGTTTTCCTTTGAAAGTCTTGCATTCATCATCATCTTCTTCAACCATCACTAAACTCTTAAAGGGTTAAGATTGTAAGTGTTTATATGCTTTGATAGTTTAGTTGTTCCCGTATCATGTGATCCTTGCTTCGGGTTTCTAATAAATAGATTATTGGTAATCTTGAAATGAATAAACTAGGTTGTTCATATGTTTAGTTTGTCTATCACGTTTCCGCATATATTATAACTAGTTAATCGGTTAACTAAGTTTGTAAATTCCATAGAAACCCAACAAATGGCATCAAGAGCCGGGATACGGGATACTAAGCTTCGGGTTCTCGGTTTTTATTTTCCCCTTGAAAGATTTTATACAAAAATTAACATGCATGATATTTTTGTATTTAATCTTGCTATCGTTTTTGGCTAAGTTCAAAAAAAAAAAAAAAAAAAAAATATAAAAACCGGGCTAATGGGCCGAAGCCCATTTCGGGTGAAAATTGGGCCGAAGCCCATTTTTGTTATTGGGCCGGGCCCATAAGTTTTATTTGGGCCGAGCCCATGTAAGTCATTTGGGCCGAGCCCATGTAATTTTGTTTGGGCCGAGCCCAAGCAGTTTTTTAATTGGGCCGAGGCCCATAATCTTGTTATTGGGTCGAGCCCAAATGGGTTGGGCTAGGCCCGATAAAGGCAAGGGGTTTTGGAACGGGTTCCTATGACATATCGGGTTATGTTTGTTAGTACTAGACCGAGCCGTAGACCAAATGGATGTTTTGTTTGTGATTGATGGTTGTGATTGTAATTTATTATTCAAAGTATCGGTTTGTAATAATTAATTAGGGGCTATTTTGTAATTATTTATTCATATGGGCATGTAATAAATAGGTAATTTGTAATATCTTTATTTTATAGAAAAAATGTATTAGGACATTTAATTTTGTAAAATTAAAGAAGATTGCAAAGTTGGAAGTTTGGGCCTAATTGGGCCGGGTATGGTCATAATGGGTTTCACAAGCCCATTAAGGGATTCAAGCCCAAAAGGACCTAAGCCCACCAATTGAGCCCAAGTGGAAGCTTATGGAAGCTAAGGCCCAAGTTCAAGCCCAATGGATCACAACAAGGTTGAAGAAGATGCTCGAAGCATTTGGATGCGGGATCGAGTGGGAGCTACAACATCCATGTGTCATGTGTCCCTTAGGATTGGACCTAAGACACACACTTGTTTCGGCTAACAAGTGTGGTCTAACTTAGTGGCTCGTGTCTAGTATATATTGTGTGTATGCTTGTTGATTGATTGTTTGATTGTGTGGTTGTTAGATATTAGGATATCAACTCCGTCACATAGAATTAATTAACAAAGCATAAAACGGGTTCTAATAATTATCGGTAATTACGTGACACGTAGTTTAATAAAATGGAATTATTAACTAGCCGTCTCACGCCCATAATAAAAATGGTTTTATTATAAA
The DNA here is from genome assembly GCF_021521415.1 of Bidens hawaiensis. Lineage (NCBI taxonomy): Eukaryota > Viridiplantae > Streptophyta > Magnoliopsida > Asterales > Asteraceae > Bidens > Bidens hawaiensis. Next base: position 276,406 of record NW_027491660.1, on the reverse strand, counting down.
TTAGTTTTGAAAATGGTTTCAAAATCATGTTTCTAAATGCATGTTAGAACATGATTTAAAGTTTTATATCTAGAATTATTAAAACTAAAAATCCCTTTAAAATTAAGGATAATAAGTTAAACACCATCCTTTTGTATAACACTTAACATATTAGTAAGCTCTTAGTGGGAAAAAGGTCACCTAACCGCATAGAGTAAATTAACATGTTAAGGTAATATTGGCATATAAATGGGAAAAAGGTCACCTAACCATTTGTATGTTAATATTACAAGTTGATACAAGTAGGACGACTTAAATTAGAACCATGTGAAGAGGGTCACCCAAGCATGGGGTCTAATGGGTGTTGATGGGATAAACATGCCAACACGAAATATGATTTCGAACCGGTCCCATAAATTCTAGAAGTTGCAAAAGGGTTTGCAATTGTTATGAATAACTACCTTGATAAACCGACAAAGGGAAAAAGGTCACCTAACCGGAGTCGGGTTTATCGTTGGATTCTAGATTTTAATTATTAATTATATTTGGTATATATAAAAGGGTATTAATAATTAAAAGGTTAAAACACTAAAATGAACTTATTTAAAATTCTGCAGATGGCCACACACGTCGACGACAACATTATCCCTAACGTCCAAAACGTATCTCTCCGATCTATTCTTGCTAAAGACCGTCTTAACCACAATAACTTTTCGGATTGGTTCCGAAATTTAAGGATTGTTCTAAAACAAGAAAAATTATATCATGTTTTGGAAACACCTATCCCCGAAGAACCGGAAGAGGGAACTGAGGTCGAATACATGAATTGGGTCAAACTCACGGAAGATTCCATTCAAGTATCATGCCTCATGTTGGCGACTATGGTTCCCGAAATCCAAAAGGATTTCGAAAACCATAATGCGTACGACATGATTACTCAACTTAAGGAAATGTTCCTTAAGCAATCGAGAGTGGAAAGGTTCGAAACGGTTCGAGCCTTACATGCATGTAGAATGGATGATAGTCAACCAGTTTCATCTTATGTACTTAAGATGAAAAGTTATATTGATCGGCTCACTAAGCTCAATTGTCCCATCTCAAATGAGTTAGCAACGGATTTGATCCTTAACTCTTTGTCGAAAAGGTTCGACACTTTCGTGTTAAATTATAACATGAACGGGTGGGACAAAACCATTGGAGAACTTCACTCAATGCTTAAAACAGCCGAGGCGAGCATGGGCAAAAGGGTTTTACCCGTGTTTGCAATCAATGAAGGTAGATCCAAGAATCGATCTCAACCCAATCTTAAGGCTAAGGTAGCTAAAAGGAAGGGTCCCCCTATGCATCTTAAGGGTAAGGGCAAATCACCGGTTATGGCAAAGAAACAAAAGGTTGTGGAACCAAGGGGTCATAAGGATGATCCTTGTTTTGGTTGTGGGGAGACCGGACACTGGAAACGCAATTGCCCGGTCTACCTAAAAGAGCTAAAAGACAAGAGGAATGCGGCGCATACCTCGGGTAATGTCTTTATGATTAATATTGAGCTAAATCTTATTTCTTCTAACACATGGGTATTGGATACCGGATGTGGAACTCATATTTGCAATTGGTTGCAGGGGTTCAAAAGGAATGAAGACTTAAAGAAGGGCGAAGTGAATCTTTTCATGGGCAACGGTGCAAGAGTACACGTGGTCGCTAGAGGAGACTTCACTTTATCACTTCCAAGTGGTTTGGAAGTTGTTTTAAAAAATGTTTTGTATGCTCCTAGTTTGACTAGGAACATTATTTCTGTGCACCTTCTTAGACAATGTAACTTTGACTTTAAATTTGTAGGATCGGAAATGCATGTGTCATCTAATGGTATCTTTTATTTTAAAGCTGTACCAAACAACGGTATTTATGAATTGGTTCATGATAATACCTCAAATAGCTCATTATATCAAACTTCTACTAAAAGACTCAAAAAGGGTTTGAGTGATTCCTACATTTGGCATTGTCGCCTTGGACACATAAACAAGAATCGTATAAATACTCTCCAAAAGAAAGGTCTTTTGAAAACAAACGAGTTAGGTTCGTTTGATGAGTGTGAATCTTGTATTCAAGGCAAGATGACCAAAGAGCCTTTCAAAGGTACAAATGAAAGGGCTAAGGATTTGTTAGGTATCATACATACGGATGTATGCGGACCTTTCAAGCCAACTAGTAGGAATAGTGAAAGGTACTTCATTACCTTTACCGACGATTTTAGTCGATATGGGTATGTTTATCTAATGAAACACAAACATGAAGCCTTTGAAATGTTCAAAGAATTTCAAAATGAAGTACAAAATCAGCTCAACCGAACAATCAAGGTACTCCGCTCCGATAGAGGAGGCGAATACCTAAGTGATGTTTTTCAAAGTCATCTTAGAGATTGTGGAATTATTTCACAGCTCACTCCTCCTGGAACTCCTCAACATAACGGAGTATCCGAGAGGAGGAATCGAACACTGTTGGACATGGTTCGATCAATGATGGCACGAAGCTCACTACCGCCATCATTTTGGGGATATGCGCTACTCACAGCGGCTCGTATTTTGAATATGGCCCCGACCAAAAAGGTGGATCGAATACCCTATGAAGTGTGGCATGGAAAGGTTCCATCCTTTTCATATTTAAGGGTATGGGGATGCATAGTTTATGTTAAACGTGACACCCCAAATAAGCTTGAGACTCGATCCATCAGGTGTGTCTTCATAGGATACCCAAAGGATGATATAGGATATATATTCTATGATCCTAGTGAACAAAGAGTGTTTGTTTCACGCAAAGGATACTTCTTAGAAACTAGGTTCCTTATGGAAGGACCTAGTAAAAAGAGAGTGGAACTTGAAGAGGTTCAAGAATCACTGGATGATACACAGTTGGTCGATACTAGCTTTCAACACGAGGATGTTGAAGATGATCAAATGGTTGATCATACGCACGTTGCTCGCAGATCTAGTAGGGTTAGTCAACCTCCCAAGAGATATGGATTTCTTGTGGATGATTGCTACTTGATTGATTCGGATGAACCGATCTCCTACAAAGATGCTATGTCACAACCTGATTGTGACAAATGGCTTGAAGCCATGAGCGCCGAGATGCAATCCATGCACGATAACCAAGTTTGGGAATTGGTTGATCGTCCACTTAACTCCAAACTGGTTGGATGTAAGTGGGTCTTCAAAAAGAAGACCGATATGCATGGAAATTTAGATACTTACAAAGCTCGACTTGTCGCAAAAGGTTTCACGCAAACTCAAGGGATTGATTATGATGAAACCTTCTCGCCAGTCGCGATGCTTAAGTCGATCAGGATATTGTTTGCCATTGCAGCTCATTTTGATTATGAGATATGGCAAATGGATGTCAAGACCGCTTTTCTAAATGGATATCTTGAGGAAGATGTCCATATGGTTCAGCCTGAAGGTTTTGTCGATCCATCTAATCCTGATAAAGTTTGTAAGTTAAAGAAATCAATCTACGGGTTGAAACAAGCATCACGGATGTGGAATCATCGTTTTAATGAAGAAATCAAAGCGTTTGGTTTCGTCCAAAACGGTGATGAGGCGTGTGTGTATAAATGGGCTAGTGGGAGTATAATCATGTTCCTTATTTTGTATGTCGATGATATACTTTTATTTGGAAATGATATACCAAGTATGGAAAACGTTAAAGCGTGGTTAAGTAGTCGTTTCTCAATTAAGGATCTTGGAGAAGCGACATATATCTTGGGAATAAAGGTCTATAGGGATAGACAAAGGAAATTGATCGGACTCAATCAAAGTGCGTACATTGATAAAATCCTAAAGAGGTTTAGGATGGAAAACTCTAAGAAAGGTTTGGTGCCTATTCCTAGAGGAACCGTATTAAGCTCATCCCAAAGTCCTAGCTCTAAGGAAGAGCAGGATAGGATGAAGCATGTTCCTTATGCTTCGGCAATAGGATCTATTATGTATGCAATGATGTGCACTAGACCGGATGTCTCGTATGCTTTAAGCATAACAAGTAGATACCAGCACAACCCAGGTGACAGTCATTGGATGGCTGTCAAGAATATATTAAAATACCTTAGAAGGACTAAGGATATGTTTTTAATATATGGGTCTGGTGAGGAGGAACTCGTCGTAAAGGGTTACGTGGATGCGAGTTTCCAAACTGACCGAGATGATTCTCGGTCACAGTCGGGATATGTTTTCATCTTAAATGGAGGCGCTGTCTCTTGGAAGAGTTCGAAGCAAGATGTTGTCGCGTTATCCACTACAGAATCTGAGTACATCGCCGCTTCAATGGCAGCCCAAGAGGCTGCATGGATGAAAAAGTTCATCATGGATCTAGGGATTATCTCTTCCATTCAGGAGCCCCTAGAGATATTCTGTGACAATGAGGGTGCTATTGCACAGATCAAGGAGCCTCGTGCTCATCAGAAAACGAGGCACATTGAGCGCAGATTCAACTACATAAGGGATGAAGTTGAAAAGAGAAAAATATGTATTCATAAAGTTCATACCGATCAAAATATTGCGGACCCACTCACGAAGCTCCTCGATAGGCCAAAGCATGAGGGTCATGTTTGTGCATTAGGACTTCGGTATTCTAGTGAGTGGATTTAATCCGTGTTTAGTGTTTGTTTAAGAACGAATGTAATGGGTATCTCATGAAATTAATTAAGTTTTAATTATTAAATGAGTTATGTTCTATTTTTGCATGTTTAATCCATGAATGACTTATGTTGTTCTAAACGTCCGTAGTCGATCATGCTTGTGGGAACAAGTATGAAGGTAAGACTATTATGAACCCGGATTGGATGATATTCATGTGATGAATATAAGGCATAGGTTTGCCACCAAGGTTCATAGATATTTGTGGGATACAAATATTGGACATGATCCGCTCTCGAGGATCACTGCATGGAGTTAGTGCAACTGATCATAAGTAATCCTTGAGTAAAGGCGAGTATCATTGTGTCCTTTGACCTGAGATGCATATTGGATCTGACCTTTCATCAAGTCTGATAACTTGACTCTCTTCTTTGTTTTTCGGTAACACGATGACATAAAAGAAAGAGCTCAGATATCATACGAGATGTCAACAAGGATGTATGCAGTCAAGATGGGATTTGTTCCTCTTATGTGTTGAGAGTTTAGATGTCTAAGGCCTGTTAAGTTAAATCAATGAGAGAATGATCAATCTATGTCTCTTCGATTTGACAGGACATCTAGTAACAAAGGGAAATAATGATAAGACTTACCTATATCATATCAAGTATGGACTTGAAGGGGATGATGTTATTGAATGGCACTTAGTCAAACACACTAGGGGTGGTGACCTGTTGTTAGGCGGTATTCACCATTAGCATTAACTTCCTATGAGTCTCGTGCAAGTGGGAGATTGTTGGAATATCGTATGCCCGAGACACATAATTAAGTTAATGTGGCTAGTTATGTTTGATCCAAGTCGGGTCATACCCAATAACGAGTTAGACACACACCAATTATGTATTTGTTAAGATAAGATCTTTAAGACAAATACAGAACACGACACATTCAGAAAAACGGGTTTCTGAATAATTACTTGAAAGTATTAAATAATTAATTGGTTAATTTATTTATTTAAATAATTGGAATGATTATTTAACTATGTATTCTTTTATAAAATGGTTTATAAAAGATGGGGTGTTTATATATTTTATAAAGTATAAAATATATAACATATAAAAAAAAAAAAAAAATAAATAAATAAATAAATAAAATATGTTGGGGCCGATTTTGGGTGGGCCCCACACCCCACTCACTTGGTCAAAATTGTCAACATGCAAACATAGATGGAGTATGGACTTGTATAAACATCTAATCAAGAGTGTGCATGTAAATATAATGATCAATACTTACAACACTTTCAAGTAATCTTTTCAAAAAAAAAACACACCCTTTCTTTCTTTTCTCTCTAGCTCACGGCCAAAGAAGGGAAAGTTCGGGTCTCGGGTTTTTCGTGTTCAAGCTTCCTAGCATAGCTCGGTGCGTGTTGGAGGCTCGGGGTATATTCCGTTTGAGGGTTTTCCTTTGAAAGTCTTGCATTCATCATCATCTTCTTCAACCATCACTAAACTCTTAAAGGGTTAAGATTGTAAGTGTTTATATGCTTTGATAGTTTAGTTGTTCCCGTATCATGTGATCCTTGCTTCGGGTTTCTAATAAATAGATTATTGGTAATCTTGAAATGAATAAACTAGGTTGTTCATATGTTTAGTTTGTCTATCACGTTTCCGCATATATTATAACTAGTTAATCGGTTAACTAAGTTTGTAAATTCCATAGAAACCCAACAGTTTTGTCGATCCACAACATCCTAACAAAGTATGCAAGTTGAAGAAATCAATCTATGGATTGAAACAAGCATCCAGAAGTTGTAATCACCGTTTTGATGATGAAGTTAAGAAATTTGGATTCATCAAAAACGCTGATGAAGCTTGTGTGTATAAGAAAGCTAGTGGGAGCATCATAACCTTTCTGGTATTATATGTCGATGACATATTACTGTTTGGAAATGACATTCCAACCTTGGAAGGTGTGAAAGCCTGGCTTGGAAGCTGTTTTTCCATAAAGGATCTTGGTGAAGTCGCCTATATTCTGGGAATAAGAATCTATAGGGATAGATCAAGGCGGTTGATAGGTTTGAATCAAAGTGCATACATTGACAAGATCTTGAAAAGGTTCAAGATAGAAAACTCTAAGAAAGGTTTTGTCCCTCTTATTCGTTGAGTGTTAAATGTCTAAGGCCTGACAAGTTAAATCAACAGAGAATGATCACTCTGTGTCTCTGGATTTAACATGACATTTGTGGCAAAAGGATAAATGATAGTTTCACCTAAATCATTTTCAAGTATGGGACTTGAAAGGGATGATGTTATTGAATGGCACTTCGTCATACGTATTAGGGGTAGTAAACCGTAGTTAGGCGGTATTTGCTACTTGCATCAATCTTCTATGTATCTTTTGCAAGTGGGAGATTGTTGGACTCGGTCTGCCCAAGAGACATATTAAATTGATGTGGCTAGTACGTTATGATCCAAGTCGGGTCATACCCAATAACAAGCTAGACAAACACCGATAATATTCGTTCATATATGATGTAATCATAACAAATGAATATTAACACTTGAGTTATTTGGAAAGGGGTTTCTAAATAAAATGTACTTGTGTAATAAACAAATCATATGGATGATTTATGTTTTATGAAAAAACATTACATAGTGTTATTTAAGTTGGTTAAATAACAATATGTGAATAATAATAACCAAGCATGTCTCTTAACATATAATAGGTTTTATAAGTTATAAGTTATAAAATTATAAAAGTATATATGTATGGATATATATATATATATATATATATATATACGTTTAAAGTTTTATAAAAGAAAAAGATAATAACTCTTTCAAATGTAATACTATTATATGTTTGAGTGGAGACATGCAAGGTGAGTGGAGACTGTTGGGTTTCTATGGATAATTTATACTTAGTTAACCATTTAACTAGTCACAATTAAGGCGGAAGCGTGATATTTACAAACTAAACATATCTATCCATATGTATATATATATATATATATATATTACAAGTTTATATGATATGTGTTCATGAACAACCTAGTTTATTCATGTCATAAGATTACCAATAATCTATATGTTAGAAACCCGAGGCAAGGATCAAGTAATACGGAAAAAACTAAACTATCAAAGCTTGTAAAACTTACATTCTTAAACCTTTAAGAGATGTAGTTGATGGTTGAAGAAGATGATGATGTTGATGCTAGACTTTCAAAGGAAAATCCTCAAACGGAATATACCCCGAGCCTCCAACACACACCGAGCTATGTTAGGGAGCTTGAACACCAAAAACCGAGACCCGAGCCTCTTCCTTTTGTCTTGGCCGAAAACAAGAAGAAAGAAAAGGAAGAGTTGTGTGGTTTTTGTTACTTACTTGAAAGTTCTTGAAAGTCTTGATATATAAAATATCTTACAATCAAATCATGTCATGTTGTTAGGTTTTAAGTCAAGTAAGAAATACTCAACATCCACCAAATCCATGACAAAACTTGACCATAACATTAGGGTGTGGGGCCCACCCAAAACCGGCCCCAAAATTATATATATATATATTTTTTTTATTTATTTTATACTTTATAAAATATATAAACACCCCATCTTTTATAAACCATTTTACAAAAGAACATATAGTTAAATAATCATTCCAATAATAATTATTTGAATAAATAAATTAACCAATTAATTTATTTAACACTTTCAAGTAAGTATTCAGAAATCCGATTTTCTGAATGTGTCGTGTTCTGTATTTGTCTTATAGATCTTATCTTAACAAATACATAATTGGTGTGTGTCTAACTCGTTATTGGGTATGACCCGACTTGGATCAAACACAACTAGCCACATTAACCTAATTATGTGTCTCGGGCATACGGTATTCCAACAATCTCCCACTTGCACGAGACTCATAGGAAGTTAATGCTAATGGTGAATACCGCCTAACAACAGGTCACCATCCCTAGTGTGTTTGACTAAGTGCCATTCAATAACATCATCCCCTTCAAGTCCATACTTGATATGATATAGGTAAGTCTTATCATTATATCCCTTTGTTACTAGATGTCCTGTCAAATCGAAGATACACAGAGTGATCATTCTCTCAATGATTTAACTTAACAGGCCTTAGACATCTAAACTCTCAACACATAAGAGGAACAAATTCCATCTTGACTGCATACATCCTCGTTGACATCTCATATGATATCTGAGCTCTTTCTTACACGTCATCGTGTTACTGAAATAACAAAGAAGAGAGTCAAGATATCAGACTTGATGAAAAACCAGATCCGATATGCATCTCAGGTCAAAGGACACAATGATACTCGCCTTTACTCAAGGATTACTTATGATCAGTTGCACTAACTCCATGCAGTGATCCTTGAGAGCGGATCATGTCCAATATTTGTATCCCACAAATATCTATGAACCTTGGTGGCAAACCTATGCCCTATATTCATCACATGAATATCAACCAATCCGGGTTCATAATAGTCTTAACTTCATACTTGTTCCCACAAGTATGATCGACTACGGACGTTTAGAACAACATAAGTCATTCATGGACTAAACATGCAAATATAGAACATAACTCATTGAATAATTAAAACATAATTAATTTTCATGAGATACCCATTACATTCGTTCTTATACAAACACTAAATACAGATTAAATCCACTCACTAGAATACCGAAGTCCTAATGCACAAACATGACCCTCATGCTTTGGCCTATCGAGGAGCTTCGTGAGTGGGTCCGCAATATTTTGATCGGTATGAACTTTATGAATACATATCTTTCTCTTTTCAACTTCATCCCTTATGTAGTTGAATCTGCGCTCAATGTGCCTCGTTTTCTGATGAGCACGAGGCTCCTTGATCTGTGCAATAGCACCCTCATTGTCACAGAATATCTCTAGGGGCTCCTGAATGGTAGAGATAATCCCTAGATCCATGATGAACTTTTTCATCCATGCAGCCTCTTGGGCTGCCATTGAAGCGGCGATGTACTCAGATTCTGTAGTGGATAACGCGACAACATCCTGCTTCGAACTCTTCCAAGAGCAGCGCCTCCATTCAAAATGAAGACATATCCCGACTGTGACCGAGAATCATCTCGGTCAGTTTGGAAACTCGCATCCACGTAACCCTTTACGACGAGTTCCTCCTCACCAGACCCATATATTAAAAACATATCCTTAGTCCTTCTAAGGTATTTTAATATATTCTTGACAGCCATCCAATGACTGTCACCTGGGTTGTGCTGGTATCTACTCGTTATGCTTAAAGCATACGAGACGTCCGGTCTAGTGCACATCATTGCATACATAATAGATCCTATTGCCGAAGCATAAGGAACATGCTTCATCCTATCCTGCTCTTCCTTAGAGCTAGGACTTTGGGATGAGCTTAACACGGTTCCTCTAGGAATAGGTACCAAACCTTTCTTAGAGTTTTCCATCCTGAACCTTTTCAGGATTTTATCAATGTATGCACTTTGATTGAGTCCGATCAATTTCCTTTGTCTATCCCTATAGACCTTTATTCCCAAGATATATGTCGCTTCTCCAAGATCCTTAATTGAGAAACGACTACTTAACCACGCTTTAACGTTTTCCATACTTGGTATATCATTTCCAAATAAAAGTATATCATCGACATACAAAATAAGGAACATGACTATACTCCCACTAGCCCATTTATACACACACGCCTCATCACCGTTTTGGACGAAACCAAACGCTTTGATTTCTTCATTAAAACGATGATTCCACATCCGTGATGCTTGTTTCAACCCGTAGATTGATTTCCTTAACTCACATACTTTATCAGGATTAGATGGATCGACAAAACCTTCAGGTTGAACCATATGGACATCTTCCTCAAGATATCCATTAAGAAAAGCGGTCTTGACATCCATTTGCCATATCTCATAATCAAAATGAGCTGCAATGGCAAATAATATCCTGATCGACTTAAGCATCGCGACCGGCGAAAAGGTTTCATCATAATCAATCCCTTGAGTTTGCGTGAAACCTTTTGCTACAAGTCGTGCTTTGTAAGTATCTAAATTTCCATGCATATCCGTCTTCTTCTTGAAGACCCACTTACATCCAACCATTTTGGAGTTAAGTGGACGATCAACCAATTCCCAAACTTGGTTATCGTGCATGGATTGCATCTCGGCGCTCATGGCTTCAAGCCACTTGTCACAATCAGGTTGTGACATAGCATCTTTGTAGGAGATCGGTTCATCCGAATCGACCAAGTAGCAATCATCCACGAGAAATCCATATTTCTTGGGAGGTCGACTAATCCTACTAGATCTGCGAGCAACGTGTGTATGATCAACCATTTGATCACCTTCAACATCCTCGTGTTGAAAACTAGTATCGACCAACTGTGTATCATCCAGTGATTCTTGAACCTCTTCAAGTTCCACTCTCTTTTCACTATGTCCTTCCATAAGGAACTTAGTTTCTAAGAAGTATCCTTTGCGTGAAACAAACACCTTTTGTTCACTAGGATCATAGAATATATATCCTATATCATCCTTTGGGTATCCTATGAAGATACACCTGATGGATCGAGCCTCAAGCTTATTTGGGGTGTCACGTTTAACATAAACTATGCATCCCCATACCCTTAAATATGAAAAGGATGGAACCTTTCCATGCCACACTTCATAGGGTATTCGATCCACCTTTTTGGTCGGGGCCATATTCAAAATACGAGCCGCTGTAAGTAGCGCATATCCCCAAAATGATGGTGGTAGTGAGATTCGTGCCATCATTGATCGAACCATGTCCAACAGTGTTCGATTCCTCCTCTCGGATACTCCGTTATGTTGAGGAGTTCCAGGAGGAGTGAGCTGTGAAATAATTCCACAATCTCTAAGATGACATTGAAAAGCTTCACTTAGGTATTCGCCTCCTCTATCGGAGCGGAGTACCTTGATTGTTCGGTCGAGCTGATTTTGTACTTCATTTTGAAATTCCTTGAACATTTCAAAGGCTTCATGTTTGTGTTTCATTAGATACACATACCCATATCGACTAAAATCGTCGGTAAAGGTAATGAAGTACCTTTCACTATTCCTACTAGTGGGTTTGAGAGGTCCGCATACATCCGTATGTATGATACCTAACAAGTCCTTAGCCCTTTCATTTGTACATTTAAAAGGTTCTTTGGTCATCTTGCCTTGAATACAAGATTCACACTCATCAAACGAACCTAACTCATTTGTTTTCAAAAGACCATTCTTTTGGAGAGTATTTACACGATTCTTGTTTATGTGTCCAAGACGACAATGCCAAATGTAGGAATCACTCAAATCCTTTTTGAGTCTTTTAGTGGAAGTTTGATATAATGAGCTATTTGAGGTATTGTCATGAACCAATTCATAAATACCGTTGTTTGGTACAGCTTTAAAATAAAAGATACCATTAGATGATACATGCATTTCTGATTTTACAAATTTAAAGTCAAAGTTACATTGTCTAAGAAGGTGCACAGAAATAATGTTCCTAGTCAAACTAGGAGCATACAAAACATTTCTCAAAACAACTTCCAAACCACTTGGAAGCGATAAAGTGAAGTCTCCTCTAGCGACCACGTGCACCCTTGCACCGTTGCCCATGAAAAGACTCACTTCGCCCTTCTTTAAGTCTTCATTCCTTTTGAACCCCTGCAACCAATTGCAAATATGAGTTCCACATCCGGTATCCAATACCCATGTGTTAGAAGAAATAAGATTTAGCTCAATATTAATCATAAAGACATTACCCGAGGCATGCCCCGCATTCCTCTTGTCTCTTAGCTCTTTTAGGTAGACCGGGCAATTGCGTTTCCAATGTCCGGTCTCCCCACAACCAAAACAAGGATCATCCTTATGACCCCTCGGTTCCACAACCTTTTGTTTCTTTGCCATAACCGGTGATTTGCCCTTACCCTTAAGATGCATAGGAGGACCCTTTCTTTTTGCTACCTTAGCCTTAGGATTGGGTTGAGATCGATTCTTGGATTTACCTTCATTGATCGCAAACATGGGTAAAACCCTTTTACCCATGCTCGCCTCGGCTGTTTTAAGCATTGAGTGAAGTTCTCCAATGTTTTTGTCCCACCCGTTCATGTTATAATTTAACACGAAAGTGTCGAACCTTTTCGACAAAGAGTTAAGGATCAAATCCGTAGCTAACTCTTTTGAGATGGGACAATTGAGCTTGGCGAGGCGATCAATGTAACTTTTCATCTTAAGCACATAAGTTGAAACTGGTTGATTATCATCCATTCTACATGCATGCAAGGCTCGAACCGTTTCGAACCTTTCAACTCTTGATTGCTTAAGGAACATTTCCTTAAGTTGAGTAATCATGTCGTACGCATTATGGTTTTCGAAATCCTTTTGGATTTCGGGAACCATAGTCGCCAACATGAGGCATGACACTTGAATGGAATCTTCCGTGTGTTGGACCCAATTCATATATTCGACCTCACTTCCCTCTTCCGGTTCATTGGGGATAGGTGTTTCCAAAACATGATATAATTTTTCTTGTTTTAGAACAATCCTTAAATTTCGGAACCAATCCGAAAAGTTATTGTGGTTAAGACGGTCTTTAGCGAGAATAGATCGGAGAGATACATTTTGGACGTTAGGGATTATGTTGTCGTCGACGTGTGCGGCCATCTGCAGAATTTTAATTAAGTTCATTTTAGTGTTTTACCTTTTTAATTATTAATACCCTTTTATATATACCAAATATAATTAATAATTAAAATCTAGAATCCAACGATAAACCCGACTCCGGTTAGGTGACCTTTTTCCCATTGTCGGTTTATCAAGGTAGTTATTCATAACAATTGCAAACCCTTTTGCAACTTCTAGAGTTTATGGGACCGGTTCGAAATCATATTTCGTGTCGGCATGTTTATCCCATCAACACCTATTAGACCCATGCTTGGGTGACCCATGCAATTGTCGGCATGTTTATACAAAAATGGATGTTTGTTTGTGGTTGATGTTGTGATTGTAGTTAATTATTCAAGTTTCGGTTTGTAATAATTAATTAGGGGCAATTTTGTAATTTTGTAATTATTTATTCATATGGGTATGTAATAAATAGGTTATTTGTAATATCTTTATTTTATAGAAAAATGTATTAGGACATTTGTTTTGTAAAATTAAAGAAGATTGCAAAATTGGAAGTTTGGGCCTTATTGGGCCGGGTATGGTGATAATGGGTCTCACAAGCCCATTAAGGGATTCAAGCCCAAAAGGACCTAAGCCCACCTAATGAGCCCAAATGGAAGCTTATGGAAGCTAAGGCCCAAGTTCAAGCCCAATGGATCACAACGGGGTTGAAGAAGATGCTCGAAGCATTTGGATGCGGGATCGAGTGGGAGCTACAACATCCATGTGTCATGTGTCCCTTAGGATCGGACCTAAGACACACACTTGTTTCGGCTAACAAGTGTGGTCTAACTTAGTGGCTCGTGTCTAGTATAATTGTGTATGCTTGTTAATTGATTGTTTGATTGTGTGGTTGTTAGATATTAGGATATCAACTTCGTCACATAGAATTAATTAACAAAGCATAAAACGGGTTCTAATAATTATCGGTAATTACGTGACACGTAGTTTAATAAAATGGATTTATTAACTAGCCGTCTCACGCCCATAATAAAATGGTTTTATTATAAATTAGAATTTTGAAAATGGTTTCAAAATAATCATGTTACTAAATGCATGTTAGAACATGATTTAAAGTTTTACAACTAGAATTATTAAAACTAAAAAAAATCCCTTTTAAAATTAAGGATAACAAGTTAAACACCATCCTTTTGTACAACGCTTAACATATTAGTAAGCTCTTAGTGGGAAAAAGGTCACCTAACCGCGTAGAGTAAATTAATATGTTGAGGTAATATTGGCATATAAATGGGAAAAAGGTCACCTAACCGTTTGTATGTTAATATTACAAGTTGATACAAGTAGGACGACTTAAATTAGAACCATGTGAAGAGGGTCACCCAAGCATGGGTCTAATAGGTGTTGATGGGATAAACATGCCGACACGAAATATGATTTCGAACCGGTCCCATAAACTCTAGAAGTTGCAAAAGGGTTTGCAATTGTTATGAATAACTACCTTGATAAACCGACAATGGGAAAAAGGTCACAAGATTAAATACAAAAAAAATCATGCATGTTAATTTTTGTATAAAATCTTTCAAGGGGAAAAATATAAAACCGAGAACCCGAAGCTTAGTTTCCCGTATCCCGGCTCTTGATGCCATTTGTTGGGTTTCTATGGATAATTTATACTTAGTTAACCATTTAACTAGTCACAATTAAGGCGGAAGCGTGATATTTACAAACTAAACATATCTATCCATATGTATATATATATATATATATATTACAAGTTTATATGATATGTGTTCATGAACAACCTAGTTTATTCATGTCATAAGATTACCAATAATCTATATGTTAGAAACCCGAGGCAAGGATCAAGTAATACGGAAAAAACTAAACTATCAAAGCTTGTAAAACTTACATTCTTAAACCTTTAAGAGATGTAGTTGATGGTTGAAGAAGATGATGATGTTGATGCTAGACTTTCAAAGGAAAATCCTCAAACGGAATATACCCCGAGCCTCCAACACACACCGAGCTATGTTAGGGAGCTTGAACACCAAAAACCGAGACCCGAGCCTCTTCCTTTTGTCTTGGCCGAAAACAAGAAGAAAGAAAAGGAAGAGTTGTGTGGTTTTTGTTACTTACTTGAAAGTTCTTGAAAGTCTTGATATATAAAATATCTTACAATCAAATCATGTCATGTTGTTAGGTTTTAAGTCAAGTAAGAAATACTCAACATCCACCAAATCCATGACAAAACTTGACCATAACATTAGGGTGTGGGGCCCACCCAAAACCGGCCCCAAAATTATATATATATATTTTTTTTATTTATTTTATACTTTATAAAATATATAAACACCCCATCTTTTATAAACCATTTTACAAAAGAACATATAGTTAAATAATCATTCCAATAATAATTATTTGAATAAATAAATTAACCAATTAATTTATTTAACACTTTCAAGTAAGTATTCAGAAATCCGATTTTCTGAATGTGTCGTGTTCTGTATTTGTCTTATAGATCTTATCTTAACAAATACATAATTGGTGTGTGTCTAACTCGTTATTGGGTATGACCCGACTTGGATCAAACACAACTAGCCACATTAACCTAATTATGTGTCTCGGGCATACGGTATTCCAACAGAGACATGCAATGGTTATTATTGGTGGAGAGAAAGATGCCTTTAAATAAAACCAAGTCTTTCTCTTTCATTCTTTCATAACACACATAATTTCCAAGTAAACTTTTCTCTCTTCCTCTCTTGGGTATTTTCATCCAACATAAGAAAAGAAGAAGAAAATTTCAAGTGCAAATCCTAGCTAGAAGTGGTGTGTTGTTGAAGCTTGGGGTATGCTAGCTTGAGGAGCTTCCATATTCAAGTTCTTACCTTTCAATCATCATCTCTTTCACCCGGTTTTGTCATATTGAAAGGTAGTAGTAACATGCATGGACTTATAGTGACATGCATGTATTTGATAGTTTGTAATTCGTATTTGGATACGGGTTTGGGTTTTGCATGTTTAAAATTGGTTTTATACATATCATATTAACAAGATTTAAAACTTTTATATCCGCTGCGTTTTTGGTAAAATAGGGATTTTATCACTTTGATAATCTTGTTAAAACCCAACAATGGCATCAAGAGCCGCTTATACGAATGCATGCTTCATTAGACCCAAAATTTTTCGGGTTTATGGTGGGTTTCACCATTTGGCCGAAACTTTTTGGGGTTTTGGTTACCCCATGGTTTTTCAAGGTTATACTTTACATGCATGTGGTAATCTTGAAAAACCAAGTCATTTGGATGATTGTTTAGTTTGTTTGGACAAAACCCGAAACTTTCAGTTTGCTTAAGCTTTGGCCGAAAGTTTTGAGGCAAAAAGGGGAACCATTTTGGTCTTGTATTATTGCATATTTGGATGTGTAATAGATGTTCATAACCTAGCCATGGCCTTGTGTGTGGTTGAATGATTGTGTTGGTTGTTTGTTCATTCGATTTGGTTGTAATATTTATTTGGGTTTGTAATCTATTTATTCATTCATATGGCTTGTAATAATAAGTAGATTAGATGTATTTCTTTTACTAGAAAAATGTATTAGGATATATTTTGTAAAAGAAGATGCATGGATGGAAGCCCAAATAAAATGATGAAGACCACAACACCGGGAGTAAACACTTGGAGCATATGGATGCGGAATCAAGTGGGAGTTCTGTTGGAATTACGTATGCCCGAGACACATACTTATACTAATGTGGCTAAATGTGTTTGATCCAAGTCGGGTCATACCCAATAACAAGCTAGACAACACCATATGTATTCTTTTAATGATTTGATCAATTAAACGAATACCGAACACTACATGTTTAGAAAATTGGTTTTCTAAACAAACACACTTGAGGATTTAAATAAATTATCTGGATAATTTGTTTATATAAATTAATTATTTAATTGGTTAAATAATTATATAAATGTATGTACATTTTATAAAAATGAGTTTTATAAAATGAATGGAGATGTTTTAAATGGTTAAAACAAAACAAAAAAAAAATAAAAAAAATAAAAAAAAAAATAAGTATAACCGGCCACCCCATGTGGGTGGGGGTTTTTGGTCCAATTAAATTGCATGCTTCCTTTGCATGTTAGGTGATCTTGTTTTAAAAAACTCTCCATACAAATTACATGCATTTGGTCATACTCTTGGCATCTTTTTCAAGTGTTTTCAAGCTTCAAAATCTCTCTCTCTCTCTCCAAAAACTCACGGCAGCAGCAGCATGTTTTAGGAGAGCTTTGTGAGCTTGTTTTGTGTTCATAAATCCTAGCAAAGCAACTTGGTGTTGTCACAAATAGCTTGGGGTATCACACTCTTGAGGTCTTCTTCTTTGGAGGCTTGTCATTCATCCACCATCCCCTTCAACAACTCACTTGTTCTTCTAAAGGTAGAAGAAGGTACAATTTACATTTTGTGAGCATCTTGTTCTTGTAATTTTGATCCTTGGCTTCGGGTTTTAGTTTTAACATAATGGTATGTTCATTAACATGTTTTAAAATCTAAGCTTCCGTTGCGTTTTCATGTTAAAATGGTTAACTTGAAACTTTGATAACCTTGTATAAAACCCAACAATGGCATCAAGAGCCGGTTACAAGGACTTATGCTCCTTACATGTTCCTAAATTTCGGGTTTTTTCATGGGTGAAAAAGGGGTCCGAAAATTTGGTGGATTTTACCCCTCATGGTTTTGTAAGATCTTGACATGCATGGAAAGATCTTAGGAAACCATTTAACATTTGGATGTTGAAATATCAAAATTGTAAATTTTGGGGGGGGGGGGGGTGGCCGTAGCCTCTTGGGGGGGGGGGGCACCTTTTGTCTTTGTGATATTTTGGGCATTGGTTGCTTAGGTTGCATGCTTAGAACATTTGGTATGTTTGGATGTGTCATAACCGAAACCTAGACCTTGGATGTGTTGATTGTTGTTTTGTGTATGTTGATTATGTTTATTATTCAATATGGTTGTAATAATTCATAATTTTAGGCTTGTGTAATTTATTTGTTCATAAATGGTATGTAATAAGTAGATTAGTTGCATTTTCTTCATTTTAGAAAAATATGTATTAGGATACATGTTGTAAAAATTGAAGATGCAAGAATTGGTGGATTTGGGCCTTGGACCGAAATTTTGGGCTTGTTGGGCCTCACCGGCCCATCATGGGATTCAAGCCCATTAGGCCCATAAATTTCACTCTTGGGCCCAAGAAGACTTTTGGAAGTTTGGAGCCCATTAACAAGCCCAACAAGAACACAACAACTTGGAAAGGATACTTGAAGCATTTGGATGCAAGATCAAGTGGGAGTCAACATTCCATCCTTGTGTCATGTTTTGTCCCTTAGGTGTGACTTATGACCTATACTTGTTTCGGCTAACAAGTATGGTCAAATTTAGCGGTTTTCGGTTATGACTATATTTTGCATGTGTATGCTTGGTTGTTTGTTTTACTTTATGTAATGTGTGGTTGATAGATATTAGGATACCCAACCGTCACATAGGAACGACAACAAGCATAAAACGGGTTCTAATATATATTTGGTAATATCGCGTCAATTAGTTTAATTAAATGGGTTTATTAAAACTAAGCGATCACTCACTTATAATAAAATTGGTTTTATTATAACTAGAACCTTGAAAATTGGTTTTCAAAATCGCCATATTTCTAAATGCATGTTAGGATATGGCATAATGTTTTTCAACTAGAATATTTGAAAATTTAAAATCCCTTTTTCATAATTACCAAAGAAACAAGTCTAACACCATCCTTTTGTATGACACTTAACGTATTAGGGAACTTTAAATGGGATAAAGGTCACCTAACCATTTTGAGCAAACTAATATACTTAGGGTAATATTAACATATTTGTGGGATAAAGGTCACCTAACCACTTGTATGTTAATCTTACATGTTTATACAAGTAGGACGACTTGAATTGGAAACCGTGTGATAAAGGTCACCTAAGCATGGGATCCAATGGTGTTGATGGGATAAACATGCCAACACGAAATAAGGATTTCGAATGGTCCCATACCTCTAGAAGTTGCAAAGGGTTGCAATTGTCAAGGTTGACTACCTTGTTAAATCAAATAACGGGATAAAGGTCACCTAACCGAAATTTGATTTATCGTTGGATTCTAGAATTTAATTATTATTTTAAAATCTGGAATAAAAGGGTATTAATAATTAAATTAATTATAATACTAAATAGAACTTTGTTAAATTTTGTAGATGGCCGCTAACAATGCAAACACCTCTACCCATAACACCCGTAACCTATCCTTAAGAACCATCCTTGAAAAGGATCGTCTAAACCATAATAACTTTATGGATTGGTATCGCAACTTGAGAATAGTTCTCAAGCAAGAAGAGATATCATATGTCTTAGACGATCCCATTCCCGATGAGCCTAACGTGGAAGATGAGGAGGCTTATAACGATTGGGTCAAGTACACCAAAGATTCGGTGCAAGCCTCTTGCCTCATGTTAGGGACTATGATTCCCGAAATCCAAAAGGATTTCGAGCATCATGGGGCATACGACATGATAACTCAATTGAAGGAAATGTTCCTTCAACAAGCTAGAGCGGAACGTTTCGAAACGGTTCGAGAGTTTCATGCATGTCGTATGGAGGAAACCCAAACCGTCTCATCTTATGTCCTAAAGATGAAAAGCTACATCGAAAAGCTTCGTAGGTTGAATTGTCCCGTGTCTAATGAGTTGGCTACGGATTTGATCCTCAACTCTTTGACCAAAAGGTTTGAAACCTTTGTCATGAATTATAACATGAATGGGTGGGACAAAAGCATTGGTGAGCTTCACGCAATGCTAAGAACGGCCGAAGCGGGAATGGGTAAAAAGGCTTTACCCGTTCTAACAATCGATGAAGGAAAAAGGGGACATAACTCCAACCCCAAAGCAAGTGTTGCTAAGGGCAAGGGCCACGTCCGAGGAAAGGGAAAGAGGAAAGCCATCACGCCCATCAAACCGAAGGAAAAGAAGCAAAAGGTTGCGGCGCAAGATCCATGCTTTGAGTGTGGAGAGATAGGTCATTGGAAAAGGAATTGTCCGACCTATCTCAAAGCGTTAAAAGATAAGAGGGATGCGGGGCATACCTCAGGTATTATCTTTACTATACATATTGAACTAAATGTTATTTCTTCAAATACATGGGTACTTGATACCGGATGTGGAACTCACATTTGCAATTTGTTGCAGGGGTTCAAAAGAAGTAAACAACTCAACAAAGGTGACATTAGTCTCTTTATGGGCAATGGAGCAAGAGTTGAAGTCCAAGCCCAAGGAGACTACATATTAAATCTTCCAAGTGGTTTGGAAGTAATTTTGAAGAATGTTTTGTATGCTCCTAAGTTAAGGAGAAACATTATTTCCGTGTCCCTTTTAAAACAATGTGGCTTTGATCTTAAATTTATAGATTATGATATTCATGTTTTGATGAATGGCATGTTTTATTTTAAAGCTATACCCATGAATGGTATATATGAAATAGATCAAAGTGGTATGTCACATAGTAGTTCAATGTACAATGTCAGCACCAAGAAACTCAAGAAGGACTTGGGTGATTCCTATCTTTGGCATTGTCGCCTTGGACATATAAGCAAGAATCGCATGCAAACTCTTCGCAAGAGTGGTATTCTAGAAACAAATGAGTATGATTCATTTGATGTATGTGAATCTTGTTTACAAGGCAAAATGACAAAGCAACCCTTTAATAAAACTTTTGAAAGGTCAAAAGAATTATTGGGTATCATACATTCGGATGTATGTGGTCCTTTTAGACCAATGACTAGGAATGGTGAAAGATACTTCATTACCTTTATTGACGATTATAGTCGATATGGTTATGTGTACTTAATGAAACACAAAGATGAAGCTTTTGAAATGTTCAAAGACTTCAAAACTGAAGTAGAAAGACAACTCAAGACCACAATCAAAGTACTTCGTAGTGATAGAGGAGGTGAATACCTAAGTGGTGTTTTTCAAGATCATCTTAAGAGTTGTGGAATTATTTCACAACTTACTCCACCTGGAACACCACAACATAATGGTGTGTCTGAAAGGAGAAATCGTACCCTATTAGATATGGTTCGATCGATGATGGCTAGAAGCACTTTACCTCTATCATTTTGGGGCTATGCTTTACTTTCCGCTGTTCGCATATTGAATATGGCTCCAACCAAGAAAGTGGAGAAGACACCTTTTGAAATATGGCATGGAAAGGCTCCATCGCTATCATTCTTAAGAGTTTGGGGTTGTGAAGCTTATGTAAAGCAATACACCCCAAACAAATTAGAAGTCCGATCCACTAAGTGTATCTTTATAGGTTATCCTAAAGATGATTTAGGATATTACTTTTACGATCCTAGTGAGCAAAATGTTATTATTGCTCGAAAGGGTAAGTTCTTGGAAACTAAGTTCCTTAAGGAAGGAACTAATAGTAGAACAGTGAAACTTGATGAGGATCAAGAACCACAAGATGATACACAATTGGTTGATACTAGCACTCAACAAGAGGTTGTTGAAAGTAATCAAGTGGTTGATCAAAACACACAAAACGTTCGCAGATCTGGTAGAGTTAGCAATCCACCTGAAAGATATGGATTTTTTGTAGAAGGTTGCTACGTGGTAGATTCGGATGAACCAACCACATACCGTGATGCAATGTCCAAGAATGATTGCGACAAGTGGCTTGAAGCCATGAACGTTGAGATGCAATCCATGTATGACAACCAAGTTTGGGAATTGGTTGAACCACCACTCAACTCCAAAGCTGTTGGAAGTAAGTGGGGTTTTCAAAAGAAAAACTGATATGCATGGAAACTTGGATACTTATAAAGCAAGACTTGTAGCTAAGGGTTTCACTCAAACTCAAGGGGTTGATTATGATGAAACTTTTTCGCCTATGGCAATGCTAAAGTCTATTAGGATATTATTTGCCATAGCTGCACATTATGATTATGAAATTTGGCAAATGGATGTCAAGACCGCTTTCCTAAATGGATATCTTGAGGAAGATGTCTATATGGTTCAGCCTGAAGGTTTTGTCGATCCAAAACATCCTAATAAAGTATGCAAGTTAAAGAAATCAATCTATGGATTGAAACAAGCATCTAGAACTTGGAATCATCGTTTTGATGAAGAAATCAAAAATTTTGGATTCATCAAGAATGCTGATGAGGCTTGTGTGTATAAGAAAGCTAGTGGGAGTATAATTACCTTCTTAGTATTGTATGTCGATGACATTCTACTATTTGGAAATGACATTCCAACCATGGAAAGCGTTAAGGCTTGGCTTGGAAGTAGATTTTCCATCAAGGATCTTGGTGAAGCTGCCTATATTTTGGGAATAAAGATCTATAGGGATAGGTCAAGGCGCTTGATAGGTTTGAACCAAAGTACATACATTGATAAGATCTTGAAAAGGTTCAAGATGGAAAACTCCAAGAAAGGTTTTGTACCTATTCAAAGAGGGACCATATTGAGTTCAGCTCAATGTCCAAGCTCAAAGGGTGAGCAAGAGATGATGAAACAAATCCCATATGCTTCTGCTATAGGATCCATCATGTATGCGATGATATGTACTAGACCGGATGTGTCATGCGCTTTGAGCATGACAAGCAGATACCAACAGAATCCAGGAAACAGTCATTGGATGGCTGTTAAGAACATATTGAAATACCTTAGGAGAACTAAGGATATGTTTCTGATATATGGATCTGGTGAGGAGGAACTCGCTATAAAAGGTTACACGGATGCGAGCTTCCAAACTGATCGAGATGATTCTCGATCACAGTCTGGGTATGTGTTCACTCTTAATGGAGGAGCTGTCTCTTGGAAGAGCTCAAAACAGGAAGTGGTAGCATTGTCCACTACAGAATCAGAATACATCGCCGCTTCATTGGCAGCTCAGGAAGCTGCATGGTTGAAGAAATTCATTACTGATCTAGGGGTGGTCTCTTCCATTCAAGACCCCCTAGAAATCTTTTGTGACAACGAGGGTGCGATTGCACAAATCAAGGAACCTCGTTCGCACCAAAAGACAAGGCACATAGAGCGGAGATTCAACTACATAAGGGATGAAGTTGAAAAAGGAAAGATATGTATTCGCAAAGTTGGAACTGATCAAAATCTTGCGGATCCATTCACGAAGCTCCTAGAAAGACCGAAACATGAGCGTCACGCGAGTGGCTTAGGACTTCGATATTCTAGTAATTGGATTTGATCTATTTTGTATTTACGTTTAAAAGACTTTTGTAATTTAACTCTTTTATATGATTATGGAATCTTGAGTTAAATTCTAATTTTGCATGTTTTAATCCATGAATAAGTTAACTTATTCTAAAAGTCCGTAGTCGATCACATTTGTGGGAACAAATATGAAGCAAGACTATTATGAACTAGGATTGGTGGATATTCATAAGGAATGAATATGGAGCATAGGTTTGCTGCCAAGGTTCATAGATATTTGTGGGATACAAATATTGGACCGACCCGCTCTCAATATTACTACATGGAGTCGATGGACCTGATCATTAGTAATTTTGAGTAAAGGAGAATTTCATATTATCCTTAGACCTGAGATGTATACTGGGCCTTGATTTTCACCAAGTATTACACTTTGACTCTCCCCTTCGCTATTCGTAAAAGATGGTACATAAGGATGAGCTCGGGTGAAGTATAAAGTGATAGTGAGAGGCGTATACAGTCAAGATGGAATTTGTTCCTCTTATGTGTTGAGAGTTTAGATGTCTAAGGCCTGATAAAGTTGAATTGTAAAGTGAATGATCGCCTATGTCTCTTAGATCCAACATGACATCTAGTAACAAAGGGATATAATGATAGATTCACCTAAATCATATCAAGTAAGGGACTTGAAGGAATGATGTTATTGAATGGCACTTCGTCAAACACATTAGGGGTGGTGAACTGTTGTTAGGCGGTATTCACCACTTGCATTAATTTTCTATGTATCTCGTGCAAGTGGGAGATTGTTGGAATTACGTATGCCCGAGACACATACTTATACTAATGTGGCTAAATGTGTTTGATCCAAGTCGGGTCATACCCAATAACAAGCTAGACAACACCATATGTATTCTTTTAATGATTTGATCAATTAAACGAATACCGAACACTACATGTTTAGAAAATTGGTTTTCTAAACAAACACACTTGAGGATTTAAATAAATTATCTGGATAATTTGTTTATATAAATTAATTATTTAATTGGTTAAATAATTATATAAATGTATGTACATTTTATAAAAATGAGTTTTATAAAATGAATGGAGATGTTTTAAATGGTTAAAACAAAACAAAAAAAAAAAAATAAAAATAAAAAAAAAAATAAGTATAACCGGCCACCCCATGTGGGTGGGGGTTTTTGGTCCAATTAAATTGCATGCTTCCTTTGCATGTTAGGTGATCTTGTTTTAAAAAACTCTCCATACAAATTACATGCATTTGGTCCTACTCTTGGCATCTTTTTCAAGTGTTTTCAAGCTTCAAAATCTCTCTCTCTCTCTCCAAAAACTCACGGCAGCAGCAGCATGTTTTAGGAGAGCTTTGTGAGCTTGTTTTGTGTTCATAAATCCTAGCAAAGCAACTTGGTGTTGTCACAAATAGCTTGGGGTATCACACTCTTGAGGTCTTCTTCTTTGGAGGCTTGTCATTCATCCACCATCCCCTTCAACAACTCACTTGTTCTTCTAAAGGTAGAAGAAGGTACAATTTACATTTTGTGAGCATCTTGTTCTTGTAATTTTGATCCTTGGCTTCGGGTTTTAGTTTTAACATAATGGTATGTTCATTAACATGTTTTAAAATCTAAGCTTCCGTTGCGTTTTCATGTTAAAATGGTTAACTTGAAACTTTGATAACCTTGTATAAAACCCAACAAGTTCACCGACACAGGTGCATGTTCTTTTGGGTCCCTTAGGATAGACTTTTTGACACACTTGTCTTCGGTCAACAAGTGTGGTCAATATTAGGAGGCTATGGTTATGAACTTGTGGTTGTGTATATTTTATGCTTGCATGGTTGATTTACTTATTATTTGCAATATGGTTTGCTTAACAACTTAAAATCAACTAGCATGAAATTGGTTCCTTAGAAATCGTTAGGTAATAAAAATTGGTTTTATTAATAACTAATGATTTCATAATAAAAATGGGTTTTATTAATTGGAACTTTGAAAATGGGTTTTTCAACTAAGTACCATACATTTGAATGCATGCAAATGAAAGGTACAATAAATAGTTTTCCAATCTAGAATTTAGAAAACTAAAATCCCCTTTTAAAAACAAGTTAAACACCATCCTTTTATACGACACTTAAGTCACTTGTAGACTTGAAAGTGAGTTAGGATCACCTAAGCACTTTTAAGAAAACTTGTGATCTTAAGGTGATTTTACAAGATCTTTTGGCATTAGGATCACCTAACCACTTGTATGAGTAAACTCACACGTGTGTATAAGTAGGACGACTTGATTTGAAACCATGACTATAGGATCACCTTAACATGGCGTTCAAAGGTGTTGATGGGATTTAACATACCAACTAAACATATGATGTTTAACCGATCCCATAAAATTAGAAGTTGCAAAGGGTTGCAATTGTCAAACGTTGACTACCTTGTTAATTGGAATAGTAGGATAAAGGTCACCTAACTACTATTTGAATGAAACGTTGGGTTCTAGATTTTAATCAATAATTGTCTTGGAGACATTTAAAGGGTATTAAAGATTAAAATTTTATTAATATCGAAAATACTAATTTGAACTTTGTTAAAATTCTTTTAGATGGCCACAAACAACGCACCGAACGCAATTATCCCACACGTGCATAATCTATCACTAAGATCCATTCTGGATAAGGATCGTCTAAACTTTAACAACTTCATGGATTGGTATCGAAACTTGAGAATTGTTCTCAAGCAAGAAAAGAAGTCTTATATTTTAGACGATCCTATTCCCGATGAACCCGATGTCAATAACTTGGATGCCTATGCGGATTGGTTAAAATACACCGAGGATTCGGTGCAAGTTTCTTGCATCATGTTGGGAACAATGATTCCCGAGATCCAAAAGGATTTCGAGAATCATGGGGCGTATGACATGATAACCCAACTTAAGGAAATGTTCCTTACTCAAGATCAGGTTGAGCGATTCAAAACGGTTCGAGCGCTTCATGCATGTCATATGGAAGAAACCCAATCTGTTTCATCATATGTACTTAAGATGAAGAGCCACATTGATCGGCTTGAACGGCTTAACTGTCCCGTCTCAAAAGAGTTAGCCACGAATTTAATCCTAAATGGCTTAACTAAAAGGTTTGAGACATTCGTCATGAACTACAACATGAATGGATGGGACAAAAGCATTGGTGAGCTTCACGCAATGCTTAAGACAGCCGAGGCCGGCATGGGTAAAAAGGTTTTACCCGTTCTTGTGATCAATGAGGGTGGCTCAAAGAAAAGGC
Source organism: Bidens hawaiensis (assembly GCF_021521415.1). Lineage (NCBI taxonomy): Eukaryota > Viridiplantae > Streptophyta > Magnoliopsida > Asterales > Asteraceae > Bidens > Bidens hawaiensis. The sequence goes on along the minus strand of NW_027491660.1, from coordinate 249,606 downwards.
ATCACCCGGAACCAAAAGCAAAGGTTGTCGTTGGTAAGGGGCAAGTCAAGAAGGGGTTCAAGGGAAAGGCAAAGGCGGAGCCAAAGCCAAAGAAGCTAAAGGTTAGTGCTGAGGATCCGTGCTTTGGTTATGATGAGATAGGTCATTGGATGAGAAACTGTCCGACCTATCTCAAGGAGTTGAAAGCTAAGAGGGATGCGGGGCAAACCTCAGGTACAACTTTCATGATTCACATTGATCTTAATATTATTTCTTCTAACATATGGGTATTGGATACCGGATGTGGAACTCACATATGCAATTCATTGCAGGGGTTCAAAAGAAGAAATGAGGTGAAGAAAGGAGATATAAGTCTCTTCATGGGCAATGGAGCAAAGGTTGACGTCCAAGCCCGACGAGATTATGTTTTAAAGCTTCCAAATGGTTTGGAAATTGTTTTGAAAAACATTTTATATTCCCCTAGTTTGACTAGGAATATTATCTCTGTTTCTGTATTAAGACAATCTGGTTATGACTTTAAGTTTGTTGATAATGGTATTTATGTTTTCATGGATAATGTCTTTTATTTTAAAGCGATGCCGTTTTATGGCATTTATGAATTAATTCATGATGACTCTGTTGGGTTTCTATGGATATTTTAGACTTAGTTAATCATTTAACTAGTCATTAAAAGGCGGAAGGGTGATTATCTATAAACTTTATGTACATATATCCATATATATATTACAAGTTCATATGTGTGTTAATCTATGAATAACCCTTTATTCTTGTTTCAAGATTACCATTAATCTTAAGATTAGAAACCCGAGACTAAGGATCAAAAAATACGGAAAAACTAAACTATCAAAGCTTGTAAAACTTACATTCTTAACTCCTTAAGAGATGTAGTTGATGGTTGAAGAAGATGATGATGTTGATGCTAGACTTTCAAAGGGAAAATCCTCAAACGGAAGATACCCCGAGCCTCCAACACACACCGAGCTATGTTAGGAAGCTTGAACACGAGAAACCGAGACTCGAACCTCTTTTGTTTCTTGACTTCGGCCGAACCAAAAGCTAGAGGGAAAGAGAGAGTTGTGGTTACTTCTTATATCTTGAAAGTATGTTGATCTTTATATAAATGAGATCATATCTCATTCATATCTTAAGTTAGGTTTTAGGTCAAGTAAAAGTTACTCAACCTCCATCAAGTCCTTACCAACTTTGACCAAGTGTATGGGGTGTAAGGCATACATGTCTAAATAATATATATTTTATACCTTATAAAATATATAAACATCCCATTTTTATAAACCATTTTATAAAAGAACACATGTTTAAATAATCATTCCAATAATAATTATTTGAATAATTAAATTAACCAATTAATTTATTTAACACTTTCAAGTAATTATTCAGAAACCCGATTTCTGAATGTGTTGTGTTCTGTATTTTTGTTTTATAGATCATATCTCAACAAATACATAATTGGTGTGTGTCTAACCCGTTATTGGGTATGACCCGACTTGGATCAAACACGGCTAGCCACATTAACCTAATTATGTGTCTCGTGCATACGGTATTCCAACAATCTCCCACTTGCACGTGACTCATAGGAAGTTAATGCTAATGGTGAATACCGCCTAACAACAGGTCACCATCCCTAGTGTGTTTGACTAAGTGCCATTCAATAACATCATCCCCTTCAAGTCCATACTTGATATGATATAGGTAAGTCTTATCACTACATCCCTTTGTTACTAGATGTCCTGTCAAATCGAAGAGACACAGAGTGATCATTCTCTCAATGATTTAACTTAACAGGCCTTAGACATCTAAACTCTCAACACATAAGAGGAACAAATCTCATCTTGACTGCATACACCCTTGTTGACATCTCGTATGATATCTGAGCTCTTTCTTACACGTTATCGTGTTACCGAAATAACAAAGAAGAGAGTCAAGTTATCAGACTTGATGAAAGACCAGATCCAATATGCATCTTAGTGTTGGGTTTCTATGGATAATAAATACTTAGTTAACCATTTAACTAGTCACAATTAAGGCGGAAGCGTGATATTTACAAACTAAACATATGTATCCATGTGTTTATATATGTATATATTACAAGTTTATATAAGATATGTTCATGAACAACCTAGTTTATTCATGTCATAAGATTACCAATAATCTATTTATTAGAAACCCGAAGCAAGGATCAAATGATACGGAAAAACTAAACTATCAAAACTATAAACACTTACATTCTTAACCTTTTAAGAGTGTAGTTGTTGTTGAAGAAGATGATGATGTTGATGCTAGACTTTCAAAGGAAAATCCTCAAACGGAATATACCCCGAGCCTCCAACACACACCGAGCTATGTTAGGGAGCTTGAACACCAAAAACCGAGACCCGAGCCTTTTCCTTTTGTCTTGGCCGAAAACAAGAAGAAAGAAAAGAAAGAGTTGTGTGGTTTTGTTACTTGAAAGTTTTTTGATGATCTTGATCTTTATATCATCATTCAATCAAATCAAACATGGTGTTAGGTGTTTTTGGTCAAGTAACCCATACTCAAACCATACCAAATCCATGACAAAATATTGACCAAAATCATGGGGTGTGGGGCCCACCCAAAACCGGCCCCAAATATATTTATTTATTTATTTTTTTTTATTTATTTATACTTTATAAAATATATAAACACCCCATCTTTTATAAACCATTTTATAAAAGAACACATAGTTAAATAATCATTCCAATAATAATTATTTGAATAAATAAATTAACCAATTAATTTATTTAACACTTTCAAGTAAGTATTCAGAAACCCGATTTTCTGAATGTATCGTGTTCTGTATTTGTCTCATAGATCTTATCTTAACAAATACATAATTGGTGTGTGTCTAACTCGTTATTGGGTATGACCCGACTTGGATCAAACACTACTAGCCACATTAACCTAATTATGTGTCTCGGGCATACGGTATTCCAACACTTAGGTCAAAGGACACAATGATACTCGCCTTTACTCAAGGATTACTTATGATCAGTTACACTAACTCCATGCAGTGATCCTTGAGAGCGGGTCAGTCCAATATTTGTATCCCACAAATATCTATGAACTTTGGTGGCAAACCTATGCCCTATATTCATCACATGAATATCAACCAATCCGGGTTCATAATAGTCTTACCTTCATACTTGTTCCCACAAGTATGATCGACTACGGACGTTTAGAACAACATAAGTCATTCATGGATTAAACATGCAAATATTGAACATAACTCATTGAATAATTAAAACATAATTAATTTTCATGAGATACCCATTACATTCGTTCTTATACAAACACTAAACACAGATTAAATCCACTCACTAGAATACCGAAGTCCTAATGCACAAACATGACCCTCATGATTTGGCCTATCGAGGAGCTTCGTGAGTGGGTCCGCAATATTTTGATCGGTATGAACTTTATGAATACATATCTTTCCATTTTCAACTTCATCCCTTATGTAGTTGAATCTGCGCTCAATGTGCCTCGTTTTCTGATGAGCACGAGGCTCCTTGATCTGTGCAATAGCACCCTCATTGTCACAGAATATCTCTAGGGGCTCCTGAATGGTAGAGATAATCCCTAGATCCATGATGAACTTTTTCATCCATGCAGCCTCTTGGGCTGCCATTGAAGCGGCGATGTACTCAGATTCTGTAGTGGATAACGCGACAACATCTTGCTTCGAACTCTTCCAAGAGACAGTGCCTCCATTCAAAATGAAGACATATCCCGACTGTGACCGAGAATCATCTCGGTCATTTTGGAAACTCGCATCCACGTAACCCTTTACGACGAGTTCCTCCTCACCAGACCCATATATTAAAAACATATCCTTAGTCCTTCTAAGGTATTTTAATATATTCTTGACAGCCATCCAATGGCTGTCACCTGGGTTGTGCTGGTATCTACTCGTTATGCTTAAAGCATATGAGACGTCCGGTCTAGTGCACATCATTGCATACATAATAGATCCTATTGCCGAAGCATAAGGAACATGCTTCATCCTATCCTGCTCTTCCTTAGAGCTAGGACTTTGGGATGAGCTTAACACGGTTCCTCTAGGAATAGGTACCAAACCTTTCTTAGAGTTTTCCATCCTGAACCTTTTCAGGATTTTATCAATGTTTGCACTTTGATTGAGTCCGATCAATTTCCTTTGTCTATCCCTATAGACCTTTATTCCCAAGATATATGTCGCTTCTCCAAGATCCTTAATTGAGAAACGACTACTTAACCACGCTTTAACGCTTTCCATACTTGGTATATCATTTCTAAATAAAAGTATATCATCGACATACAAAATAAGGAACATGACTATACTCCCACTAGCCCATTTATACACACACGCCTCATCACCGTTTTGGACGAAACCAAACGCTTTGATTTCTTCATTAAAACGATGATTCCACATCCGTGATGCTTGTTTCAACCCGTAGATTGATTTCCTTAACTTACATACTTTGTCAGGATTAGATGGATCGACAAAACCTTCAGGCTGAACCATATGGACATCTTCCTCAAGATATCCATTAAGAAAAGCGGTCTTGACATCCATCTGCCATATCTCATAATCAAAATGGGCTGCAATGGCAAATAATATCCTGATCGACTTAAGCATCGCGACCGGCGAGAAGGTTTCATCATAATCAATCCCTTGAGTTTGTGTGAAACCTTTTGCTACAAGTCGTGCTTTGTAAGCATCCAGATTTCCATGCATATCGATCTTCTTCTTGAAGACCCACTTACATCCAACCAGTTTGGAGTTAAGTGGACGATCAACCAATTCCCAAACTTGGTTATCGTGCATGGATTGCATCTCGGCGCTCATGGCTTCAAGCCATTTTTCACAATCAGGTTGTGACATAGCATCTTTGTAGGAGATCGGTTCATCCGAATCAACCAAGTAGCAACCATCCACGAGAAATCCATATCTCTCGGGAGGTTGACTAACCCTACTAGATCTGCGAGCAACGTGTGTATGATCAACCATTTGATCACCTTCAACATCCTCGTGTTGAAAGCTAGTATCGACCAACTGTGTATCATCCAGTGATTCTTGAACCTCTTCAAGTTCCACTCTCTTTTCACTAGGTCCTTCCATAAGGAACTTAGTTTCTAAGAAGTATCCTTTGCGTGAAACAAACACTCTTTGTTCACTAGGATCATAGAATATATATCCTATATCATCCCTTGGGTATCCTATGAAGATACACTTGATGGATCGAGCCTCAAGCTTATTTGGGGTGTCACGTTTAACATAAACTTTGCATCCCCATACCCTTAAATATGAAAGGGATGGAACCTTTCCATGCCACACTTCATAGGGTGTTCGATCCACCTTTTTGGTCGGGGCCATATTCAAAATATGAGTTGCTGTAAGTAGTGCATATCCCCAAAATGATGGTGGTAGTGAGCTTCGTGCCATCATTGATCGAACCATGTCCAACAGTGTTCGATTCCTCCTCTCGGATACTCCGTTATGTTGAGGAGTACCAGGAGGAGTGAGCTGTGAAACAATTCCACAATCTCTAAGATGACTTTGAAAAGCATCACTTAGGTATTCGCCTCCTCTATCGGAGCGGAGTACCTTGATTGTTCGGTCGAGCTGATTTTGTACTTCATTTTGAAATTCCTTGAACATTTCAAAGGCTTCATGTTTGTGTTTCATTAGATACACATACCCATATCGACTAAAATCGTCGGTAAAGGTAATGAAGTACCTTTCACTATTCCTACTAGTGGGCTTGAGAGGTCCGCATACATCCGTATGTATGATACCTAACAAGTCCTTAGCCCTTTCATTTGTACCTTTGAAAGGCTCTTTGGTCATCTTGCCTTGAATACAAGATTCACACTCATCAAACGAACCTAACTCGTTTGTTTTCAAAAGACCATTCTTTTGGAGAGTATTTACACGATTCTTGTTTATGTGTCCAAGGCGACAATGCCAAATGTAGGACTCACTCAAATCCTTTTTGAGTCTTTTGGTGGAAGTTTGATATAATGAGCTATTTGAGGTATTATCATGAACCAATTCATAAATACCGTTGTTTGGTACAGCTTTAAAATAAAAGATACCATTAGATGATACATGCATTTCTGATTTTACAAATTTAAAGTCAAAATTACATTGTCTAAGAAGGTGCACGGAAATAATGTTCCTAGTCAAACTAGGAGCATACAAAACATTCCTCAAAACAACTTCCAAACCACTTGAAAGCGATAAAGTGAAGTCTCCTCTAGCGACCACGTGCACCCTTGCACCGTTGCCCATGAAAAGACTCACTTCGCCCTTCTTTAAGTCTTCATTCCTTTTGAACCCCTGCAACCAATTGCAAATGTGAGTTCCACATCCGGTATCCAATACCCATGTGTTAGAAGAAATAAGATTTAGCTCAATATTAATCATAAAGACATTACCCGAGGCATGCCCCGCATTCCTCTTGTCTCTTAGCTCCTTTAGGTAGACCGGGCAATTGCGTTTCCAATGTCCGGTCTCCCCACAACCAAAACAAGGATCATCCTTATGACCCCTCGGTTCCACAACCTTTTGTTTCTTTGCCATAACCGGTGCCTTGCCCTTACCCTTAAGATGCACAGGAGGACCCTTTCTTTTTGCTACCTTAGCCTTAGGATTGGGCTGAGATCGATTCTTGGATCCACCTTCATTGATCGCAAACACGGGTAAAACCCTTTTACCCATGCTCGCCTCGGCTGTTTTAAGCATTGAGTGAAGTTCTCCAATGTTTTTGTCCCACCCGTTCATGTTATAATTTAACACGAAAGTGTCGAACCTTTTCGACAAAGAGTTAAGGATCAAATCCGTTGCTAACTCTTTTGAGATGGGACAATTGAGCTTGGCGAGGCGATCAATGTAACTTTTCATCTTAAGTACATAAGTTGAAACTGGTTGATTATCATCCATTCTACATGCATGCAAGGCTCGAACCGTTTCGAACCTTTCAACCCTCGATTGCTTAAGGAACATTTCCTTAAGTTGAGTAATCATGTCGTACGCATTATGGTTTTCGAAATCCTTTTGGATTTCGGGAACCATAGTCGCCAACATGAGGCATGACACTTGAATGGAATCTTTCGTGTGTTGGACCCAATTCATGTATTCGACCTCACTTCCCTCTTCCGGTTCGTTGGGGATAGGTGTTTCCAAAACATGATATAATTTTTCTTGTTTTAGAACAATCCTTAAATTTCGGAACCAATCCGAAAAGTTATTGTGATTAAGACGGTCTTTAGCGAGAATAGATCGGAGAGATACATTTTGGACGTTAGGGATTATGTTGTCGTCGACGTGTGCGGCCATCTGCAGAATTTTAATTAAGTTCATTTTAGTGTTTTACTTATTTTAATTATTAATACCCTTTTATATATACCAAATATAATTAATAATTAAAATCTAGAATCCAACGATAAACCCGACTCCGGTTAGGTGACCTTTTTCCCATTGTCGGTTTATCAAGGTAGTTATTCATAACAATTGCAAACCCTTTTGCAACTTCTAGAGTTTATGGGACCGGTTCGAAATCATATTTCGTGTCGGCATGTTTATCCCATCAACACCTATTAGACCCCATGCTTGGGTGACCCTCTTCACATGGTTCTAATTTAAGTCGTCCTACTTGTATCAACTTGTAATATCAACATACAAATGGTTAGGTGACCTTTTTCCCATTTATATGCCAATATTACCTCAACATATTAATTTACTCTACGCGGTTAGGTGACCTTTTTCTCACTAAGAGCTTACTAATATGTTAAGCGTTATACAAAAGGATGGTGTTTAACTTGTTATCCTTAATTGTAAAAGGGATTTTTAGTTTTAATAATTCTAGTTGTAAAACTTTAAATCATGTTCTAACATGCATTTAGTAACATGATTATTTTGAAACCATTTTCAAAATTCTAATTTATAATAAAACCATTTTATTATGGGCGTGAGACGGCTAGTTAATAAATCCATTTTATTAAACTACGTGTCACGTGATTACCGATAATTGTTAGAACCCGTTTTATGCTTTGTTAATTAATTCTATGTGACGAAGTTGATATCCTAATATCTAACAACCACATAATCAAACAATCAATTAACAAGCATACACAATTATACTAGACACGAGCTACTAAGTAAGACCACACTTGTTAGCCGAAACAAGTGTGTGTCTTAGGTCCGATCCTAAGGGACACACGACACATGGATGTTGTAGCTCCCACTTGATCCCGCATCCAAATGCGTCAAGCATCTTCTTCAACCCCGTTGTAATCCATTGGGCTTGAACTTGGGCCTTAGCTTCCATAAGCTTCCATTTGAGCTCAATTGGTGGGCTTAGGTCCTTTTGGGCTTGAATCCCCTTAATGGGCTTGTGAGGCCCATTATCACCATACCCGGCCCAATAAGGCCCAAACTTCCAATTTTGCAATCTTCTTTAATTTTACAAAACCAAATGTCCTAATACATTTTTTATTCTATAAAATAAAGATATTACAAATAATCTATTTATTACATACCCATATGAATAAATAATTACAAAATTACAAAACTGCCCCTAATTAATTATTACAAACCGAAACTTGAATAATTAATTACAATTACAATCATCAACCACAAACAAACATCCATTTTGGTCTACGGCTCGGTCTAGTTTTAATAAATAACATACATAACCCGTTATGTTTTAGGATCCCGTTCCAAAACCCCTTGACCATATCGGGCCTAGCCCAACCCATTTGGGTTTGACCCAATAACTTGTTCTTGGGCTTCAGCCCATAAGAAAGTCTCATGGGCTTCGGCCCATTTAACTTTCTTCCCTTTTTTCGGTTAACCCATTAACCAAAAGAAGTGGGCTTCGGCCCAATAGCTCGGTTTTATTTATTTATTTTTTTTTTTGAACAAAGCCAAAAAAATAACAAGATTAAATACAAAAAAAAAATCATGCATGTTAATTTTTGTATAAAATCTTTCAAGGGGAAAATATAAAACCGAAAACCCGAAGCTTAGTTTCCCGTATCCCGGCTCTTGATGCCAATTGTTGGGTTTCTATGGATATTTTAGACTTAGTTAATCATTTAACTAGTCATTAAAAGGCGGAAGCGTGATTATCTATAAACTTTATGTACATATATCCATATATATATTACAAGTTCATATGTGTGTTAATCTATGAATAACCCTTTATTCTTGTTTCAAGATTACCATTAATCTTAAGATTAGAAACCCGAGACTAAGGATCAAAAAATACGGAAAAACTAAACTATCAAAGCGTGTAAAACTTACATTCTTAACTCCTTAAGAGATGTAGTTGATGGTTGAAGAAGATGATGATGTTGATGCTAGACTTTCAAAGGGAAAATCCTCAAACGGAAGATACCCCGAGCCTCCAACACACACCGAGCTATGTTAGGAAGCTTGAACACGAGAAACCGAGACTCGAACCTCTTTTGTTTCTTGACTTCGGCCGAACCAAAAGCTAGAGGGAAAGAGAGAGTTGTGGTTACTTCTTATATCTTGAAAGTATGTTGATCTTTATATAAATGAGATCATATCTCATTCATATCTTAAGTTAGGTTTTTGGTCAAGTAAAAGTTACTCAACCTCCATCAAGTCCTTACCAACTTTGACCAAGTGTATGGGGTGTAAGGCATACATGTCTAAATAATATATATTTTATACCTTATAAAATATATAAACATCCCATCTTTTATAAACCATTTTATAAAAGAACACATGTTTAAATAATCATTCCAATAATAATTATTTGAATAAATAAATTAACCAATTAATTTATTTAGCACTTTCAAGTAATTATTCAGAAACCCGATTTCTGAATGTGTTGTGTTCTGTATTTGTTTTATAGATCATATCTCAACAAATACATAATTGGTGTGTGTCTAACTCGTTATTGGGTATGACCCGACTTGGATCAAACACGGCTAGCCACATTAACCTAATTATGTGTCTCGGGCATACGGTATTCCAACAGACTCATACGTTGATAACTCGTTGTACCAAGCTAACACCAAAAGACTCAAAATGAATTTGAGTAATACTTTTCTTTGGCATTGTCGTCTTGGTCACATAAACAAGAATCGTATTCATACACTTCGAAAGAATGGTCTTTTGAAATCAAATGTTGATTCATTTGATGAATGTGTATCTTGTTTATTGGGAAAGATGACCAAAGAACCCTTTAATGGAACAAATGAAATGGCGAAAGACTTATTAGGTATCATACATTCGGATGTATGTGGACCTTTTAGGACAATGACAAGAAATGGTGAAAGATACTTCATTACCTTTACCGACGATTATAGTCGCTATGGGTATGTGTTCTTGTTAAGACACAAAAATGAGGCCTTTGAAATGTTCAAAGTCTTCCAAAATGAAGTACAAAATCAACTCAACAAAACAATCAAAGTACTACATTCCGACAGAGGAGGTGAATACCTCAATGATGCGTTTCTAGAACATCTTAGGAGTTGTGGGATTGTCTCACAACTTACTCCACCTGGAACACCACAACAAAATGGTGTGTCCGAAAGGAGGAATCGAACTTTATTGGACATGGTTCGATCCATGATGGCTAGAAGCTCATTACCTCTATAATTTTGGGGTTTCGCTGTGATCTCTGCTGCCCGTATTTTAAATATGGCACCAACCAAGAAAGTGGATAGGACACCTTTTGAAATATGGCATGGAAAGGCTCCAAAATTTTCATATTTAAAGGTATGGGGTTGTGAGGCTTATGTTAAGATCTACACCCCTGACAAACTTGAATGTCGATCCACTAAGTGTATATTTGTAGGATATCCCACGGATTCGATGGGATATTATTTCTACAATCCAAGCGAGCATAAAGTGTTTATAGCTCGAAAGGCTAAGTTCTTGGAAAGAAGGTTCCTTATGGAAGGAACTGATAGAACTGTAGAACTCGAAGAGGATCGAGAACTACAAGCCGATACACGTTTGGTTGACACTAGAAATCAACAAGAGGTTGTTGAGGATGATCAAATGGTTGATCAAAACACACAAAACATTCGCAAATCTGGTAGAGTTAGCACCCCACCTGAGAGATATGGATTTTTCATAGATGGATGCTACGTGGTTGATTCGGATGAACCCACCACATACCGAGATGCAATGTCGCAATCTGATTGTGACAAATGGCTAGAAGCCATGAATGTTGAGATGCAATCCATGCATGACAATCAAGTATGGGACTTGGTTGCTCCACCTCTAAATTCCAAGCTGGTTGGAAGTAAGTGGGTTTTCAAGAAGAAAACTGATATGCATGGAAACTTGGATACTTATAAAGCTAGACTTGTAGCAAAGGGTTTCACTCAAACTTAAGGGGTTGATTATGATGAAACTTTCTCGCCCGTGGCGATGCTAAAGTCTATAAGGATATTGTTTGCCATAGCCGCATATTATGACTATGAGATATGGAAAATGGATGTCAAAACTGCTTTTCTAAATGGGCATCGTAATGAAGGTTTTGTCGATCCACAACATCCTAACAAAGTATGCAAGTTGAAGAAATCAATCTATGGATTGAAACAAGCATCCAGAAGTTGTAATCACCGTTTTGATGATGAAGTTAAGAAATTTGGATTCATCAAAAACGCTGATGAAGCTTGTGTGTATAAGAAAGCTAGTGGGAGCATCATAACCTTTCTGGTATTATATGTCGATGACATATTACTGTTTGGAAATGACATTCCAACCTTGGAAGGTGTGAAAGCCTGGCTTGGAAGCTGTTTTTCCATAAAGGATCTTGGTGAAGTCGCCTATATTCTGGGAATAAGAATCTATAGGGATAGATCAAGGCGGTTGATAGGTTTGAATCAAAGTGCATACATTGACAAGATCTTGAAAAGGTTCAAGATAGAAAACTCTAAGAAAGGTTTTGTCCCTCTTATTCGTTGAGAGTTAAATGTCTAAGGCCTGACAAGTTAAATCAACAGAGAATGATCACTCTGTGTCTCTGGATTTAACATGACATTTGTGGCAAAAGGATAAATGATAGTTTCACCTAAATCATTTTCAAGTATGGGACTTGAAAGGGATGATGTTATTGAATGGCACTTCGTCATACGTATTAGGGGTAGTAAACCGTAGTTAGGCGGTATTTGCTACTTGCATCAATCTTCTATGTATCTTTTGCAAGTGGGAGATTGTTGGACTCGGTCTGCCCAAGAGACATATTAAATTGATGTGGCTAGTACGTTATGATCCAAGTCGGGTCATACCCAATAACAAGCTAGACAAACACCGATAATATTCGTTCATATATGATGTAATCATAACAAATGAATATTAACACTTGAGTTATTTGGAAAGGGGTTTCTAAATAAAATGTACTTGTGTAATAAACAAATCATATGGATGATTTATGTTTTATGAAAGAACATTACATAGTGTTATTTAAGTTGGTTAAATAACAATATGTGAATAATAATAACCAAGCATGTCTCTTAACATATAATAGGTTTTATAAGTTATAAGTTATAAACTTATAAAGGTATATATGTATGGATATATATATATATATATATATATATATATATATATATATATATGTTTAAAGTTTTATAAAAGAAAAAGATAATAACTCTTTCAAATGTAATATTATTATATGTTTGAGTGGAGACATGCAAGGTGAGTGGAGACATGCAAGGTGAGTGGAGAGAAAGATGCCTTTAAATAAAACCAAGTCTTTCTCTTTCATTCTTATATAACACACATAATTTCCAAGTAAACTTTTCTCTCTTCCTCTCTTGGGTATTTTCATCCAACATAAGAAAAGAAGAAGAAAATTTCAAGTGCAAATCCTAGCTAGAAGTGGTGTGTTGTTAAAGCTTGGGGTATGCTAGCTTGAGGAGCTTCCATATTCAAGTTCTTACCTTTCAATCATCATCTCTTTCACCCGGTTTTGTCATATTGAAAGGTAGTAGTAACATGCATGGACTTATAGTGACATGCATGTATTTGATAGTGTGTAATTCGTATTTGGATCCGGGTTTGGGTTTTGCATGTTTAAAATTGGTTTTATACATATCATATTAATAAGATTTAAAACTTTTATATCCGCTGCTTTTTTGGTAAAATAGGGATTTTATCACTTTGATAATCTTGTTAAAACCCAACATAGCTATTATAATCTTTTACTTTAAGGAGAACCATAATGAAGATCTAGGACACGCAATAGTGATACATTTCCAAGTTGGTGAAGAACTTCCTCACTGAATCCCGAGTCTGAGAGGTTAAGATATATAAGATTTTGGTAAGAACAGAAGAATGCTGGAATAGAGCTGATAACAAAATCGTTACTACTCAAGTTAAGGTATCTGAGTTGTGCCAGTTTGATAACCATTGGTATCCTAGCATTTGTTTTCTTGCTTCCTCAAACTTATCATACGGGCCATAAGGTCCATAAGTTGGGTCAGGTCCAGAAAGGTGAATGCCGTTTACATGACCCGTGGCATTGTCGTAGACCACACCGGGCCTGCCTCGTCAGTGAGGTTCTTTTTTAGATAAATTAATAAGAGCTAATCGTTTGGTGGGTATACATTGCACACGATCTCAATTTTGATCACAAAATCAAATGCTGAAAAGTGATGAAACCTAGAGAAACCAAATATTGGTAATATCGTATGACGAAACATCAAGTCGGGTTATGCAATGATTATGAAACCAAAACTAGTGAACTAAGGACGAAGCCCGAGCAGTAAAAGAGAAATATCAGTGCGGTAAGAGACATTCGGGTAGGATATGGTCCAGTAGGATGTCCCTTTGTGCAAGAGTATCCATGAATTAATGTATTTACTATTAATAACGTAGAGTTAGTTATAAATTTTATAATTTAAAATTAATCAATTCATTATTTCCTGACACAACTAACTTATGTTATTTATATTAATGGTAAATTATTAAAATTAACGAATCTAATTTTGCGAAATTTGATGATGTTTACACCAATAATTTTTACATTACTTTCTTTTAACTTTAATGTTTTGAATGTGATAATTCTATTTTCTTCTCTTTTATTTACCGCCCATCAACCATTTATTTAAATAAATTAATCAAACTAAAGAGACAAGTCACATAATAACTTTATTTTGTGCAAATTATAATATGTATAACGTTTTTCCTGGCAATATTTCTTAACATGTTCCCAACACAATGATGCATCTTTTCGTAATTTAATGGAAACGAGATTTATCTTGGATTTGTCAGGCTTTCGCATAAATTTAACACACGTTCAACAGTGTGTAGCCTGTCAACGAATTCATCTAGTTGAGTTGTTCCTTCAAATTCTATGTAGGTCCCTTGACCGGATCTAGCAAAACACACAACTATTACTAGTTATCTTTGATCAAACTCTATACTAGTTTGCGGAACTTTCCAAGTTGGTGAAGAACTTCCTCACTGAATCCCGAGTCTGAGAGGTTAAGATATATAAGATTTTGGTAAGAACAGATGAATAGAGCTGATAACAAAATCGTTACAGCTCAAGTCAAGGTATCTGAGTTGTGCCAGTTTGATAACCATTGGTATTAAACTGATCAAAAGCGCCATAAGGTACATAAGCTGGGTCAGGTCCATAAAGGTGAATCTCATTTGCATGACCCGTGGCATTGCCGCAGACCACACCGGGCCTGCCTCGCCTCGTCAGTGAGGTTATGTTTTAGATAAATTAATAAGAGCCAATCGTTTGGTGGGTATACATTGCACATGATCTGAGTTTCGATCACAAAAACAAATGCTGCATAGTGATGAAACCTAAAGAAACCAGATATTGGTAATATCATATGACGAAACATCAAGTCGGGTTATGCAATGATTATGAAACCAAAACTAGTGAACTAAAGAGAAACATCAGTGCGGTAAGAGACATTCTGGTGGGATACAGTCTAGTAGGTAGTCCCTTTGTGCAAGAGTATTGGGTTCAAAAGACAGCATATATATTAATTAAGGTGGGTGATGTCGCCCGTCTACTAATTCATTTAAATATTGGGTTCGTTTATTTGTTTTTTTGATGTTTAGTACATCTAACATTCACATTAAGAACATAGACTATTAAGAAGAAACTCTTAAGAAACTTATTATAAATATAATAACCATGATGATTTGACTGAGAAACTTGTGACTTCTTCGTTATTCCTTTGCTTTTCTGCTCCAAAAACTTGTAATAATCACTGTAATGTCAATCCAAAAGCAGTTACAACTTCAGCGTCACCACCTTTCTTCACCCAATGTCATATAGCTTAATCAGATGCGCAACCAAAGCTTTTGTCATTTATAAATTTTAGAACATGGCTGATCAAGCAGAAGTAGGGTTTCCATGATGGAATACACAAAATAAAACCAGTATGTTCCATCAATCCCGAGATCATTGATGCATCTTGTGTAGGGCTCATAGACAGCAACTGCATAGTTCTTTAAAAGACGATTTTTAATAGTAATTATAGGTTCCCCTGATTTCCTAAATCCATATACAAAACGTATAGCATCTGGTGTTTCGAGATTAACAGTGAACAGTTTTGTAAACAAATTTGAAACACCATCCTCCATCAACCATACCTCACCTGTAGCACATTCAAGCACAACAAGAGACTCCCTCAACCTAGCAATTGACAACCTTGAAACACTACACAGATGTGCTAAACTATCTGGAAGGTAAATTTCTCCAAACACTTCGTTTTTAAAATCAAATGAAATTAGTAGAGACCTAAATTTACCATCCACGCTAGACCTAAAGATATCCATCCACGGCTACACAAGTCACCATAAGATCAAATTTAACTGATTTACGTGGGAGATTGCAATTAAGAGGTCTCCAAGCTCCTGTGCTTAATGAGAAAACCTCAACTTGATGAGGTATGCAAGTAACACGTTCCATATCTTCGACCCTACTAATACATGTAATCTTGACAATCTTAGGGTCATTGGTCTCAACACAAACCCCAAAACCTAGAGCCGTGTGGTATATCCCTTTCCCCATGTTAGGCAGAACAACAGCAATAGCTTTCCTAATTGAAATATTCCAAACAACAGCCACGTCTGTTCTAGGGATGGGACCATCACGACCCTCAGTATAATAACCATACAAACACAACAAGCCTTTAGAGCTGCCGATATTGATAGAGATTTTTAGCATCCTAACCAGTAGGGGAAGAGTCAGTGAAAGTTTCTGTACAGGGAAACTATTATCATCAACAACTGTAACGTACTTTCGTTCAAAATCAACCGAATCCTCATACGTTAGAAGCAGATTTTCCTGGACGCTGTAATCAGAAATATAATCAGCGCCATCAATCAGCGACTTCCATGTTTTCGAGACAGATCGGAACTGAATAACAAATTTGACAGGAAGCTTTTTGATGATTTTCATCTGGATGTCGAGTGGTATGTTGTCTGACATTTTAATAAGGACTACGAAGGATTCCTTTAAAAAGCCTCTTTAGAGTTCTAGAGATATAAAATTCCAGGAACTTGTGTACACAAAATGAAAGAGAGATCAGAGAGAGTTGTCAACTGATGTAAAGGATGCATAAAAAGTATATAGAGAAAGAAGATCAATTTTATGTTAAAAACTTAAACAATGAATATGGAAAAATTAGACGAGTTGACATTGAACTAATAAATTAACTTCTTCTTACACCAACCGTAAATGGCTATGTTTGTTTAACCGTCTACCATTAAGTGTCTTGTATCATCAGATTACCTTTCTCTTTGTTCTCACAGGCAAACTAGCTAGCTTCGAACATTAAAACAATAATACAAACACTAGTAACAATTTCTAGTTTCGATTCCTTTCCATTTCGTCATTTGTTGTAAAATCTTTCCCTGGATTTGTACACTCTGAAACCAACAACCAACGCTTGTAGTATCGCCGAATGAAGGTTGTCGTCAATTAACTTGGTCCAAATTCCGGTAGCAGTTACATGATAAACAACCGTAAACGGAAATGGAAAGCTCCTAATCTCTATACCTCATTTTCTGGCAAACCAAAACAAAAATGCAAAATTCTATGATCTTTGAGTAAACCAACAAAACCCTAAACCTCTTACTACCCAACAAAACCCTTACAAAAGAAACAATCCCTATGATATTAAATTAACTGACAATTACTTTAACATTAAAAAGTTAATCAAACGACACATATACATACCTTTGTCAATGGCACCTGAACTCTTTCGTTAGTGATTTTGTTGCTCCAACAGGGTTTTTGAATAGCCGATTTCGATTTCTTGATTTCTAGGGTTTCAGATGAGCCAGTGTGAAATGGAGAACATTTGGTTGCGGTGTAATAAGGTTTCTTTTCTGGCTTCTCATTTCTTTTTCCCGTTAAGGTTGGTTTATATTTTCATTAAGAAAAACACGTCCTCTTACTTTTATAAGAATTATACTTTGGTTAATTTTAGAAGAATTATATTTGGCTCATGACAATCGCACCACCCTCCTTTCCTTTAGTTGTCATACAATCTTCTGAATTTTATTGGATATATTGCACCTTTCTAGCACTATTAATGGTGTGTTTAGTAAAAAAGAAAGTAAATGATCTACGTTTAACAACACCCTTTATATTTTCATAAAAAAAAACAAGCGTGGCATCTACGGAATGAGTTACATTATTATGGAGATTTTCGGAATAGCTCGATTTTTCAAACGAATATCTATACTCTTAATAAAATACTACCGGTTTTTGCTTTTTATGTGACACCTCCACGTTATCCTCACAAACTATTTAATTATTAATTGAATTATTTAGATACAGTTATTCATTAGTACTATTTATTTGTCGATCAATAAATATTGGATCTTTGTAAGTCTTTACTATTTATAACGTAGAGTTAGTTATAAGTTTTATAATTATAAATGAATTGATTCATTATTTCCTGACACAACTAACTTATGTTTTTTTATATTAGACGGTAAATTATTAAAAATAACGAATCTAATTTTATTAAATTTGACGATTTTTACACCAAATAATATTTGCATTACTTTCTTTCAACTTTAATGTTTTGAATGTGATAATTCTATGTTCTTCTCTTTTATTTACCGCCCATCAACCAATTATTTATATAAATTAATCAAACTACATAGACAAATCACTTAATAACTTTATTATGTGGGAATATGTTCCCACCACAATGATGCATATTTTCGTAATTCAATAGAAACGAGATTTATCTTGGATTTGCCAGGGTGGTCGCATAAATCTAACACACGTTCAACCGTGTGTAGCCTGTCAACAAATTCATCTAGTTGAATTGTTCCTTCAAATTCTAGTACTTTGATCTTTAGCCCAAGACTTCTGAGGGGATCAGACCTATATATCCACATCATGTGGATGTTCTCGTCAACCAAATGGATTCTACCCTTAGGTCATGCGAAGTGGTTTTGGTAGCCGGCCAATCATTCTCGTTAACAGAGTCTTTTTTAGTCTCCTTGAATTAATCTTCGTATTGCCACTCCAAATCAGAAATTTTGTTGTCGCAGCTAGTGATATCTTTTACATCACGTGAGTCCCGTTGATATTCCTCGTTGCCTCGGTAGGCGTTTCTATGGATATGTCTCCAAAAATGGTCACCTCATCCATCCATGGCTTCGATACCAACTAATGTAATTTTTCATGAAACAACGTCGGGACTATATACACGAATAAAAGTTGGAACTTATTTGTATTTTAAACAGAAAGAAATCAATCCCGAACAATGAAAATAACTATAGTTTTTAAAGGGAAACCCTAATGCAAAATAAAAGGGAACACAATCATAGATAAATGCAAATACTCAATAAAAATAAAGCCTAAAGTTAATTAAATGTTCTGGCTTGATCTACAAGTCACCAGCCGATCCCACCTCTAACATGGGCCTTCCTCTACCTGCTACTCATGTTCCATGGCTCCATGCATAGGCATGGGCTTGCTAGGCTTTGGTTTGAGCGTGCTAAATGGGTCTAGCCAAGTGGGCTAAAACGAAGATGGAGTGTCCCGTTGGTTGCGTCAAATAGTAAACTTGCGTATTTCCGGTTTCATCTTTAATCTGTTAAAAACACATGAACATGGTCGATCGATAGTGACGGAACTAGAGCTTTTCAATGCAAGGGTCACCACATAAATTTTTCGCTTTAATCGTATATTGATTTGATCTTTACTATTAATGTAGAACAATATATTTATAGACAACGTATCTGATTGTTAATTAAAATAAAGCAAAGGCCTGTATGAAAACAAAAATCTGATAAATTTAAAAGTATCAATTTAGGTAATATTGTTATAACAATAAAGTAATATAAAAACAAATTAAAATATAAATAAAAAATTAAAGTTTATACTTAACTAATAATGTAAATATTTTTAAGCGATTCAAAAAATAAATAAAATTTAAACACTTCGGATAAGAAGATTCTGTCTTGAGCTGGTTTCATAAAGAACATGTTTCAAACAAATTAGTTTTAAATAATTTTAAAATATATTTTTAAATATAAACTATAACTTTATTATGCCACCCATTCACTAATCTTCTTTCTAATAGAACAAAAAGTTTGCTGCCTCCAACGTCGTCCATGCCATCGTCTAAAGTCTCCCTCCTCCAGCCGGCCAACGTCTACCAAAAAGCTTTTGTTACAATCATTTTTACTCTTCTTTTTGTTCTTTCAACTACTTTATGATGATAATATGAGAGTAAAAACTCTGAAAAACGAGTAAATTAGTGACTTTTACGGAAAACTATTACCTGCCGGAGGGTTGGCCTAAGGGTCAGGTTACCCCTCTGACCCTGTTCTGGAAGAAAGTTTCATCATTTCACCCACATTCAAAACCATTTTCAACCATTTGTGGTTCGTAAGGCCCATTTCTACTTTAGTATTTCGTATTTGTATTGTGTATTTTGTTTATCTTGTGTTAAACTTTTGTTTATGTATGTTTTGGCCCAAGGCCATGTGTAATGAAGCCCATTGGGCCGCAGGTAAGAAATAGATATGCATGAGCATACACTATATAACGTGTGTGTCTCATGCACACAATAACCTTTTGCAAAACCTTATCTTCAAAACTCACAAACTCTCTCTTCTCTCTCTATCCCTCACCCCTCACGGCAATAAACCACCAAACAAGAGCCGAGATCTCGGTCCTAACTAGTTATTTCCGCTAACTAGTGTAGAGGTTGATCCAAGATAACTAGTATTAGTTGTTGTGTTGTTAGATCCGATCAAGGGACCTACAATTGGTATCAAAGCTTTCGGGTTCTACTAGTTGTATATCTTGGGTTACAACCTTGAATTTTGGTCTTTTTGTGTTAAAGACGCATTTTTCAAGAGTTTTTTGTGGGTTATGGGTTACTCTAGGCTACAAAAGTGTTCAAAAAATTCATAATCTTCAAGTGTGAAAGCCTTGTCTTCAAATTTGTTTGTTAAAAGTACAAGAAATTCAGGTTAAAGGGTTAAATATCTTCAAAAAGTGGTGTTTGAAAGTGTAAAAACATTGTTGTTTGTGAAGATCCATAAAGGGTCAAAGTTGATAGAAGTGACATTCACCAAAAAGGATTTCTTGGTGTTGATCTTGAAGTTGTTTAAGCAATGGTCAATCCAAATGAAGAAACCAGAAACAAAGCCGTAAGGAGTTGTGTGATGTTTGAAAACGAGGCAGGAACTACAACGAAGCCTCGGAAAGTGACTTTGAAGAATTTAAGTGGAAATTTCAAAACTACCTTAAAATCATTGACTATAATCTCCTTAGACCATTCTAGCAAGGTCTATATCAGCTGTCACACCTCGACCAAAGGCGGCGGAACATGCCGGGGTGCAACGTGATTGCACAAATACATAAGACACTATTTAAAGTGACAATATTTAATCAACTCATTTTATTTCATAAATCAATAAACAACACATCTCGTACATGCAAACAAATTGAATACAAGTAACAATTATATTATTCGTTTTACTAATATCCTAATAGTCTTGGTAACGATTTTTGTCAAGTCCTTGAGTTAACAAAAGTCAAACCAGTAACATTTCATAAAATAAAGTTTTTCAAGACAAAGGTTGGTGAGCAATTCATAAGGTTGAGCATATAAGTATATAGTGATAAAAAGCCACAAAACTTGTATACGAAACAATAAATAAAAGCAACAACTTGGATAAATAGATATCGCTAATAGAATTACGTTAGCGACACCTAGCTATAAGGGGATGCTAGATAGTCTAAGATTTTATAGTTATCGTTAATTGAATTAAGTTAACGACACCTTGCTACAAGGGGACGCCAGTTAGTCTAGGATTTATAGATCAACCAACCAAAAACGATAAACACATAGGCATAGAATCATAGAACACCAAACGAGCAATTATTCAAGTAAAATACACAATAACGTTTGTGGTTTAAGATTTCAAGTAAATAAAGCATTTAGTTTGATAAGTATAAAATGTCACCCCAAAACAAAAGATGGAAAATAGGGTATGAAAGTACTCACGTTCAAGTATAAAACTTGATCGGCAAAAGATGAATAACTGGGTGGATGGAGTTTAATGAGCAAGGCCTAAATAAAACTAAAAGCCATGAATTAGAAAGGTTGTTTTGAAAATTCTTTAAAATAAAAGACAAGAAGTGTAAATAATTAAAGTAAGGGTTTAAATGTAACTATTAAAAATTTTATAATAATAACCTTTTAAAATGTAAGTTTGCTCGAAATCGGGTTAAAGTATCTAATCTTATTATTTACTTAACCTATGTTAAGTAATAAGGTGGGTAAAATGCAAGAATGCAAGTTACTTTGGGACAAAGATACTAAAACGGTTTTCAACGAGTGTTTCAGGTTGTTGGTTCGGGTCTTGTTAATTGGTCAAAACCAAAGTCAACTTTCCAAAATAATAAATGTTATGAGATAACTCAATAAAACTCAATAAGACTTAACCAAGTATGTAGTTCTATTGTTTTAGAACTAACAACGTACGTTAAGCGATTGTTCGGTTTTGTCGGTCCAAACTTTGTTATGAGATCAGGTTGGATCCAATATTTCCAAGTACTTAAAAGAATAATTAAAATCAGCTTGTAAATTATTTTTAAAGAAATATACAAGTCTTGATAGCTAAAAACACACTTTTGTATCTTAAGCGAGTAAGAATCGGTTTAGTTCGGTTTGGTTTGGTTTCCATCTCTCAAATAGTTCATTGATGGTCTGAGTCTCCACATGCCCAAATATCCAAGAACTTGTATCATAATTTTTAAATGAAGAAACTTAAGTTTTACAACCAAAAGTTAACAATAAAGTCTTGAAACAAAAGTTCGGTTTTAGTTCGGTTTCCATCTCACAACACGTTCCTTGATGGTTTCTACATGCCCAAATATCATAGATCTTGTATAATGATGTACAAATTAAAATACTTAAGATTTACAACTAAAAAGTCAACAACTTTTTTATACAAAGGTTCGGTTTGGTTCGGTTTCCATCTCACAACGAGTTCATAGATGGTCTCCACATTCCCAAGACTTGTAAAGGTAACAAACAAACTAAAATGAGCAGAAGTTAAGCAAGATTAATATGTCCAAAAAGTTATGTGAGTGTATATATATCAAGAACACGAAGTCCTCTATGAAACCTTGCCTTACGAGGTCCGAAACTTAACCAACCGGAGTCGGAAAAGTAACTACCAAAGGTAACAAGGGGTGTGTATTATATATATATCTTGTACCCCCATAAACAAGTATTAATAAGATTATATAAACTAATTAGAATGAAGATTAAACTCTGTTTGACATTTGGAAGTCAAACCTTCAAGAACACTAAGAAAATAACAATCTTGAATTTATGGAGTTTGAGAGAGAATTTGGAGATGTAGCAAGAGTAAAATGAAGAAGATGGTTGTGTATATATAGGGTAAGGGTCAAGGCTTCTTTACAAGGTTCTATTTCATGTTTGCATGTAAATAGATTGGTTAAACAAACAAGCAAAGCACAAAACAAAAAACAAAATCTGTAATAATGTGCAGAGGGGTCTAGGCGCCATGCGACGGCCTGTCTTGCCCTGGCCACGCGGAGCTGCATGCCCGGGGGGTGGGGGCTGGTTCAGCTCGTCTAGTGTGGTTCGTTTCGCGTCCATAAGTTCGTTTTTGATGTATTTTGATAGTTTTAAAGCCGTTTCGAATTCGTAAAAAGGGCTTTTTAAATGGAACAAGTGTGAATGATTTAGTAACATAAAATCCAATATTTTATATATTTGAAATGTTCGGGATATAAATCGGGTCGGTTTACATGATAAACGAATACACAAACGAATACAAATAGAACCCGAAATTGACGAATGTCACAGTATCCCAAACTTTTTAGAAATTTCGTCCCGAAATTAAAATAAATTCAAAGAAAAGTAATTACTAACGAATGTCGGTTTTAGTAAGACAATTGCGTGAAAAATTTTAAACAAATGAATAACGTCAAATCCTTGCATGATTCAAAAAACGCTACAAATGAGAAACATAATAAAGGCACTTATATATAGGATGTACCAGCGACGTATCCACTATACCCTTATGATAACTCGCATTTCTACCGTTTTTCCGCTATCATTCTCGGGTCTGAGTTATCACACACAACCGCACTTACTATGGCTTCCATACGGGGATTTCAATAATTAAGTGTGCACCCATAATTATGTAGATCGTCGTATGGTCCACATGGTTTATTCCATTGTATGGTTTAAGAGAACATTTTTATTCGAAATTTTAAACATTAGAACATACATAAATCTGTTGAATTTTACAAATATTGATAAAGCAATACCAGCGGTTGAAAATTTCGGGATTGACTTTTAAATAAGTAGGAAAATGGAATAAATAATTGAAACCATTAAATCTTAAAATATAAACCAAGGTGAAAATATAAATCCGGTTAAAATAAGTAAAGACGATCGAATGAATAAAATTTAGGGTAAACATTTACAAAACGAGGTTTGAAGTCAAATGTCATCAATGTGAAAAGAATAAACAAATCATTAAAATCCATGGTTGAAAGTCGAGTCACTAAATTAGTATAAAAATTCGATAAGTGAAATATTAATTATGAGAACTCCGATAAAAGGAAATGAGAAGTCCAATAAATATAAAAGAGAATCCAAAGAGTGAAAATGTAAAATCCGGTAGGTGTAAATGAGAAGCACAATAAGTGAGTACATGAGGTCGGGTAAACGACGTTACAATTAATAATAGCGTACGATGAGTTTCATATGTGAACAAACTTGAGATTATAAGTAATTGAGAATACGATTGCGTAGAATATAATAATATGAGAATGATGTTTATTAAACAGTAAACTATTAAAAATAACAAAGCTAATTTTGCTAAATTTGATTATGTTTAAACAAAATAATTTTTACATTCCTTTTTTTTTTAACTTAAATGTCTTGAATGTAATAAGTCTGTGTTCTTCTCTTTTATTTATCGTCTATCAACCAATTATTTACATAAATTAATCGTACAATTGAGACAAATCACTTAATAACTTTATTTTGTTAAAAAAAAATGTATAATGTTTTTCTAGGTAATTTTTATTTAAATAACGGTCTTAAAACTTTTATGTTGTTATTTTATGTAATATATATTATATTATTGTATGTATTCATTTAATATATATTCTCTATATGTGAAAATTTTCACATATTTTGTATATTAGATACAATATACAAGATATTTAAAAACCTTTAATTTTCATATGTTTATTCAATACACATACATAAAATTGTATAATATGTTTTTCATGTTATAACATTTCCAAACCTTATGTATTCAAATTGATGCATGTATTGTTGGACTCGGTCTGCCCAAGAGACATATTAAATTGATGTGGCTAGTACGTTATGATCCAAGTCGGACCATACCCAATAACAAGCTAGACAAACACCGATAATATTCGTTCATATATGATGTGATCATAACAAATGAATATTAACACTTGAGTTATTTGGAAAGGGGTTTCTAAATAAAATGTACTTGTGTAATAAACAAATCATATGGATGATTTATGTTTTATGAAAGAACATTACATAGTGTTATTTAAGTTGGTTAAATAACAATATGTGAATAATAATAACCAAGCATGTCTCTTAACATATAATAGGTTTTATAAGTTATAAGTTATAAACTTATAAAAGTATATATGTATGGATATATATATATATATATATTTAAAGTTTTATAAAAGAAAAAGATAATAACTCTTTCAAATATAATATTATTATATGTTTGAGTGGAGACATGCAAGGTGAGTGGAGACATGCAACGGTTATTATTGGTGAAGAGAAAGATGCCTTTAAATAAAACCAAGTCTTTCTCTTTCATTTTTTCATAACACACATAATTTCCAAGTAAACTTTTTTCTCTTCCTCTCTTGGGTATTTTCATCCAACATAAGGAAAGAAGAAGAAAATTTCAAGTGCAAATCCTAGCTAGAAGTGGTGTGTTGTTGAAGCTTGGGGTATGCTAGCTTGAGGAGCTTCCATATTCAAGTTCTTACCTTTCAATCATCATCTCTTTCACCCGGTTTTGTCATATTGAAAGGTAGTAGTAACATGCATGGACTTATAGTGACATGCATGTATTTGATAGTTTGTAATTCGTATTTGGATACGGGTTTGGGTTTTGCATGTTTAAAATTGGTTTTATACATATCATATTAACAAGATTTAAAACTTTTATATCCGCTGCGTTTTTGGTAAAATAGGGATTTTATCACTTTGATAATCTTGTTAAAACCCAACAATGGCATCAAGAGCCGCTTAGACGAATGCATGCTTCATTAGACCCAAAATTTTTCGGGTTTATGGTGGGTTTCACCATTTGGCCGAAACTTTTTGGGGTTTTGGTTACCCCATGGTTTTTCAAGGTTATACTTTACATGCATGTGGTAATCTTGAAAAACCAAGTCGTTTGGATGATTGTTTAGTTTGTTTGGCCGAAACTTTCGGTTTGCTTAAGCTTTGGCCGAAAGTTTTGAGGCAAAAGGGGAACCATTTTGGTCTTGTATTATTGCATATTTGGATGTGTAGCCATGGCCTTGTGTTTGGTTGAATGATTGTGTTGGTTGTTTTTTCATTCGATTTGGTTGTAATATTTATTTGGGTTTGTAATCTATTTATTCATTCATATGGCTTGTAATAATAGGTAGATTAGATGTATTTCTTTTACTAGAAAAATGTATTAGGATATATTTTGTAAAAGAAGATGCATGGATGGAAGCCCAAATAAAATGATGAAGACCACAACACCGGGAGTAAACACTTGGAGCATATGGATGCGGAATCAAGTGGAGTTCACCGACACAAGTGCATGTTCTTTTGGATCCCTTAGGAGAGACTTTTTGACACACTTGTCTTCGGTCAACAAGTGTGGTCAATATTAGGAGGCTATGTTTATGAACTTGTGGTTGTGTATATTTTATGCTTGCATGGTTGATTTACTTCATGCCTGTCATATGGAAGAAACCCAATCTGTTTCATCTTATGTACTTAAGATGAAGAGCCACATTGATCGGCTTGAACGGCTTAACTGTCCCGTCTCAAAAGAGTTAGCCACGGATTTAATCCTAAATGGCTTAACTAAAAGGTTTGAGACATTCATCATGAACTACAACATGAATGGATGGGACAAAAGCATTGGTGAGCTTCACGCAATGCTTAAGACAGCCGAGGCCGGCATGGGTAAAAAGGTTTTACCCGTTCTTGCGATCAATGAGGGTGGCTCAAAGAAAAGGCATCACCCGGAACCAAAAGCAAAGGTTGTCATTGGTAAGGGGCAAGTTAAGAAGGGGTTCAAGGGAAAGGCAAAGGTGGAGCCAAAGCCCAAGAAGCTAAAGGTTAGCACTGAGGATCCGTGCTTTGGTTGTGATGAGATAGGTCATTGGATGAGAAACTGTCCGACCTATCTCAAGGAGTTGAAAGCTAAGAGGGATGCGGGGCAAACCTCAGGTACAACTTTCATGATTCACATTGATCTTAATATTATTTCTTCTAACATATGGGTATTGGATACCGGATGTGGAACTCACATATGCAATTCATTGCAGGGGTTCAAAAGAAGAAATGAGGTGAAGAAAGGAGATATAAGTCTCTTCATGGGCAATGGAGCAAAGGTTGACGTCCAAGCCCGAGGAGATTATGTTTTAAAGCTTCCAAATGGTTTGGAAATTGTTTTGAAAAACATTTTATATTCCCCTAGTTTGACTAGGAATATTATCTCTGTTTCTGTATTAAGACAATCTGGTTATGACTTTAAGTTTGTTGATAATGGTATTTATGTTTTCATGGATAATGTCTTTTATTTTAAAGCGATGCCGTTTTATGGCATTTATGAATTAATTCATGATGACTCATACATTGATAACTCGTTGTACCAAGCTAACACCAAAAGACTCAAAATGGATTTGAGTAATACTTTTCTTTGGCATTGTCGTCTTGGTCACATAAACAAGAATCGTATTCATACACTTCGAAAGAATGGTCTTTTGAAATCAAATGTTGATTCATTTGATGAATGTGAATCTTGTTTATTGGGAAAGATGACCAAAGAACCCTTTAATGGAACAAATGAAAGGGCGAAAGACTTATTAGGTATCATACATTCGGATGTATGTGGACCTTTTAGGACAATGACAAGAAATGGTGAAAGATACTTCATTACCTTTACCGACGATTATAGTCGCTATGGGTATGTGTTCTTGTTAAGACACAAAAATGAGGCCTTTGAAATGTTCAAAGTCTTCCAAAATGAAGTACAAAATCAACTCAACAAAACAATCAAAGTACTACGTTCCGATAGAGGAGGTGAATACCTCAATGATGCGTTTCTAGAACATCTTAGGAGTTGTGGGATTGTCTCACAACTTACTCCACCTGGAACACCACAACATAATGGTGTGTCCGAAAGGAGTAATCGAACTTTATTGGACATGGTTCGATCCATGATGGCTAGAAGCTCATTACCTCTATCATTTTGGGGTTTCGCTATGATCTCTGCTGCCCGTATTTTAAATATGGCACCAACCAAGAAAGTGGATAGGACACCTTTTGAAATATGGCATGGAAAGGCTCCAAAATTTTCATATTTAAAGGTATGGGGTTGTGAGGCTTATGTTAAGATCTACACCCCTGACAAACTTGAATGTAGATCCACTAAGTGTATATTTGTAGGATATCCCACGGATTCGATGGGATATTATTTCTACAATCCAAGCGAGCATAAAGTGTTTATAGCTCGAAAGGCTAAGTTCTTGGAAAGAAGGTTCCTTATGGAAGGAACTGATAGAACTGTAGAACTCGAAAAGGATCGAGAACTACAAGCCGATACACGTTTGGTTGACACTAGCAATCAACAAGAGGTTGTTGAGGATGATCAAATGGTTGATCAAAACACACAAAACATTTGCAAATCTGGTAGAGTTAGCACCCCAGCTGAGAGATATGGATTTTTCATGGATGGATGCTACGTTGTTGATTCGGATGAACCCACCACATACCGAGATGCAATGTCGCAATCTGATTGTGACAAATGGCTAGAAGCCATGAATGTTGAGTTGCAATCCATGCATGACAATCAACTATGGGACTTGGTTGCTCCACCTCTAAATTCCAAGCTGGTTGGAAGTAAGTGGGTTTTCAAGAAGAAAACTGATATGCATGGAAACTTGGATACTTATAAAGCTAGACTTGTAGCAAAGGGTTTCACTCAAACTCAAGGGGTTGATTACGATGAAACTTTCTTGCCCGTGGCGATGCTAAAGTCTATAAGGATATTGTTTGCCATAGCCGCATATTATGACTATGAGATATGGCAAATGGATGTCAAAACTCCTTTTCTAAATGGGCATCTTAATGAAGATGTTTATATGGTTCAGCCTGAAGGTTTTGTCGATCCACAACATCCTAACAAAGTATGCAAGTTGAAGAAATCAATCTATGGATTGAAACAAGCATCCAGAAGTTGGAATCACCGTTTTGATGATGAAGTTAAGAAATTTGGATTCATCAAAAACGCTGATAAAGCTTGTGTGTATAAGAAAGCTAGTGGGAGCATCATAACCTTTCTGGTATTATATGTCATTGACATATTACTGTTTGGAAATGACATTCCAACCTTGGAAGGTGTGAAAGCCTGGCTTGGAAGCTGTTTTTCCATTAAGGATCTTGGTGAAGCTGCCTATATTCTGGGAATAAGGATCTATAGGGATAGATCAAGGCGGTTGATAGGTTTGAATCAAAGTGCATACATAGACAAGATCTTGAAAAGGTTCAAGATGGAAAACTCTAAGAAAGGTTTGGTACCTATTTAAAGAGGAACGATGTTGAGTGCTTCTCAATGTCCAAGCTCAAAGGATGAGCAAGACAAAATGAGTGGTATCCCATATGCATCTGCTATAGGATCCATCATGTATGCCATGATTTGCACTAGACCGGATGTGTCATGCGCCTTGAGCATGACAAGTCGATACCAACAAAATCCGGGAACTAGCCATTGGATGGCTGTTAAGAGCATATTGAAATACCTTAGAAGGACTAAGGATATGTTTCTAATATATGGCTCTGGTGAGGAGGAACTCGTTGTAAAGGGTTACACTGATGCGAGTTTCCAAACTGATCGAGATGATTCTCGATCACAATCGGGATACGTTTTCGTTCTCAATGGTGGTGCTGTCTCATGGAAGAGTGCAAAACAAGACGTGGTAGCTTTTTCCACCACTGAATCTGAATACATCGCCGCCTCCCTGGCAGCTTAAGAAGCTGCATGGATTAGAAAGTTCATTGCCGATCTAGGAGTGGTTCGTACCATTCAGGACCCTCTAGAGATCTTTTGTGACAACGAGGGTGCGATTGCTCAAATCAAGGAACCTCGCGCACATCAAAAGACTAGGCACATTGAGCGGAGATTCAACTACATAAGGGATGAAGTTGAAAAGGGAAAGACATGTATTCGCAAAGTTCACACTGATCAAAACATTGCGGACCCACTCACGAAACTCCTTGAAAGGCCAAAGCATGAGAGTCATACTTGCGCCTTAGGACTTCGATATTCTAGTGATTGGATTTAATCAAAATTTGTATTTAGATATTGGAACAATTTTATTTTAACTCAATCATATGGTTTTGGTTATGGTCATGTTCTTGAGTTATGTTCCATTTTAGTATGTTTAAATCCGTGAATAATTTAAATTATTCTAAAAGTTCGTAGTCGTTCATATTTGTGGGAACAAATGTGAAAGTAAGACTATTATGAACTTGGATTGGTAGATATTCATGAGGTATGAATATAGCAAAGGGTTGCTGCCAAGGTTCATAGATATTTATGGGATAAATATTGGACTGACCCACTCTCAATTTTACTGCATGGAATCCTTGGGATTTGTGATCATAAGTAAATTTGAGTAAAGGCGAACTTCATAGTATCCTCCGACCTGAGATACATATTGGGTCTTGATATTCATCGACTATTATGCTTTGACTTAGTTCTTCGCTGCTCTGAAATATGTCAGTACATAAGGCAAAGCTCAAGTATAGTACAAGGTGATAGTGAGAGACGTATGTAGTCAATATGGGATTTGTCCCTCTTATTCGTTGAGAGTTAAATTTCTAAGGCCTGACAAGTTAAATCAACAGAGAATGATCACTCTGTGTCTTTGGATTTAACATGACATTTGTGGCAAAAGGATAAATGATAGTTTCACCTAAATCATTTTCAAGTATGGGACTTGAAAGGGATGATGTTATTGAATGGCACTTCGTCATACGTATTAGGGGTAGTAAACCGTAGTTAGGCGGTATTTGCTACTTGCATCAATCTTCTATGTATCTTGTGCAAGTGGGAGATTGTTGGACTCGGTCTGCCCAAGAGACATATGAAATTGATGTGGCTAGTACGTTATGATCCAAGTCGGGTCATACACAATAACAAGCTTGATAAACACCGATAATATTCGTTCATATATGATGTGATCATAACAAATGAGTATTAACACTTGAGTTACTTGGAAAGGGGTTTCTAAATAAAATGTCCTTGTGTAATAAACAAATCACATGGATGATTTATGTTTTATGAAAGAACATTACATAGTGTTATTTAAGTTATTTAATTAACAATATGTGAATAATAATAACCAAGCATGTCTCTTAACATATAATAGGTTTTATAAGTTATAAGTAATAAACTTATAAAAGTATATATGTATGGATATATATATATATATATATATTTAAAGTTTTATAAAAGAAAAAGATAATAACTCTTTCAAATGTAATATTATTATATGTTTGAGTGGAGACATGCAAGGTGAGTGGAGACATGCAATGGTTATTATTGGTGAAGAGAAAGATGGCTTTAAATAAAACCAAGTCTTTCTCTTTCATTTTTTCATAACACACATAGTTTCCAAGTAAACTTTTTTCTCTTCCTCTCTTGGGTATTTTCATCCAACATAAGAAAAGAAGAAGAAAATTTCAAGTGCAAATCCTAGCTAGAAGTGGTGTGTTGTTGAAGCTTGGGGTATGCTAGCTTGAGGAGCTTCCATATTCAAGTTCTTACCTTTCAATCATCATCTCTTTCACCCGGTTTTGTCATATTGAAAGGTAGTAGTAACATGCATGGACTTATAGTGACATGCATGTATTTGATAGTGTGTAATTCGTATTTGGATCCGGGTTTGGGTTTTGCATGTTTAAAATTGGTTTTATACATATCATATTAACAAGATTTAAAACTTTTATATCCGCTGCGTTTTTGGTAAAATAGGGATTTTATCAAATTGTTAAAACCCAACATGTATATACGGAGAAAACGTAGGTTGTGAAAATTATAACTTTTCCTTATCGTTCTAGTCATCATTCGGGTAAGTTGTCTTTTGACAAGACGTGTGTTTTAACATAAAAACACAAAATTCCTCAATCAATTTCAGTAACTGGATGTTTTGTGAGTCAATTTGATCCCGACCCGTTTAGGGTTATAAAAGTCAATTTTGGAACTTTTTCAATTACATTTTGGTCAAAACTAGCTTTCAGGCCAAAATACTTTTATGTACCTCTTGAAATTTTGAGTGTACTGGTTAGAAACGCCATATAACGGTGAAGAAGACAGAAAAGTTTAGAAGTGATCTTAATTGGAAACATGTGAACGTAGAAGTCAGAAGACACGTATTCGTTTATGTTTACCCGGACCGGGAATGTAACTTGGGACTTTCGTATTAATATAAACTTGCATTTATTAGCATTTAACTTTGTTTAACCTATTTTATATTTTCTTAACTTTCAAACTCATCAAACAACTCTTTGAAACCCTTTAAAATTGTTTAAAATGGCTAAAAACGCATTTATAGAAGTACATGGGCTAAATATGTCAAATAGTTTTAAAAAAACTAGCTCAAGGTGTCACGCGGCGAGGTTCCCTCTCCTTCCGTATGACGTAGGCAGCCACCTTATCAGCAAAAGTTTGTTTTGTGACTCGTTTATTCGTTTTCAATGCTAAATAATTCCCAATTCAATCTAAATCTCAAAAATTAAGCCCCAAGATAAGTCATTTGGCCTTGCTACATGTTCAAGTTCATTCCCTGTGGTTATTATCGAAATCTCTAAGTTATTGGGCTCAATTTCATCATTAACTATGTATCTTGTTTCTTAATCGAGTAGTTTGCCCTAATAAACGAATTTTAATACTTATTATTTAATTTAACATGTCATAAAACCCTAAAACATGTCTACAAACCTAAACATCCATCCTAAATTCATGAGGTAGTGTTCAATTGGTTTTTTTCTTCAAGAATCTTCATTCTCCGGTTTTAGTGTTCAAGATCCATTGACTCACTTTTCCTTATCGTTCTAGTCATCGTTGGGGTACGTTGTCTTTTGATAAGACGTGTGTTTTAACACAAAAACACAAAAGTCCTCAATCAATTTAAGTAACTGGAAGTTTCGTGTGTCAATTTGATCCCGACCCGTTTACGGTTACAAAAGTCAATTTTAGCACTTTTTCAATTACTATACATTTTAGTCAATACTAGCTTTCAGGCCAGAAGACTTTTATGTACCTCTTGAAATTCTGAGTGTGCTAGTCAGAAGCGCCATACAACGGTGAAGAAGAAAGAAAAGTTTGGAAGTGATCTTAATTGGAAAAGTTCAGAAGACACGTATTCGTTTATGTTTACCCGAACTGGGAATGTAACTTGGGACTTTCGTATTAATAAAAACTTGCATTAATTAGCATTTAACTTTGTTTAACCTATTTTATATTTTCTTAACTTTCAAACTCATCAAACAACTCTTTGAAACTCTTTAAAATTGTTTAAAATGGCTAAAAACGCATTTATAGAAGTACATGGGCTAAATATGCCAAAAAAAAGTTTTAAAACAACTAGCTCAAGGTGTCAAACGGCTAGGTCCCCTCTCCTTCCGCATGACATAGGCAGCCACCTGATCAGAAAAAGTTTGTTTTGTGACTCATTTATTCGTTTTCAATGCTAAATAATTCCCAGTTCAATCTAAATCTCAAAAATTAAGCCCCAAGATAAGTCATTTGGCCTTTCTACATATTCAAGTTCATTCCCTGTGGTTATAATCGAAATCTCTAAGTTATTGGGCTCAATTTCATCATTAACAAAGTATCTCGTTTCTTAATCGAGTAGTTTTCCCTAATAAACGAATTTTAATACTTATTATTTAATTTAACATGCCATAAAACCCTAAAACACGTCTGCAAACCTAAACCTCCACCCTAAATTCATGAAGTAGTGTTCGGTTGGGTTTTTTTTCAAGAATCTTCCCTCTCCATTTTTAGTGTTTGTCACACCCCGACCAAAAGGCGACGGAACATGCCGGCATGCGACGGGTTGCCATGAACGCATGACACTATTAAAAGCGAAAATATTTAACAACTAATTTTATTTCACAACATCATAATGTCGCGTAACAATATTCATACGATAATCATAATAAAATATAGAAAAAAATTTATTGTTCATTTTGCTAATATCCTAAAGGTCTTGATAACGTTTTCTCCATGATCTTGAGTCAACCTAAATTCAAACCTGTAACAGTGCGTAAAATAAAGTTTATCAACACAAAGGTTGGTGTGCAATTTCATAGTTTTGAACAATATGTATATAATAGGAAATTCGACAACTTGTATACAAAACAATAAATAATAGCAGAAATTTGGATAAAAATGAAATCGCTAATAAGTATACATTAGCGACACTTTGCTACAAGAGAATACCAAATAGTCTAGGATTTATTTGAAATCGTTAATAAGAATACATTAACGACACCTTACTATAAGAGAATACCAAATAGTTAAGGATTTATGAATCAACCCTCCAAAAGCAGTAAACACATTAACATATAAGCATGTAAGCATAGAACACCAAATCGAGCATGTATTTAAGTAAAGTATACAATAAAGTTTGTGGTTTAAGACTCAAGTATAAATCATTTATTTTGAATAGATATGCAATATCACCCCAAAAACGAAATATTGAAAACGGGGTATGAAAGTACTCACGTTCAAGTAATAAACTTGAAAGATGGATGATTTGGAGTTTAACCACGACGAGTTTAATGAAAAAAGCCTAGAAGAAAAGAAGTCTTATATTAGAAAAGTTTTTTTAGGAAAACTTTAAAGTAAAAGATAATAAATGCAAACAATTAAAGTTTAAGGTTTAAAATGTAACTATTTAAGATATTATAATACTAGACCTTTAAAAATGTAAGTTTGCTCGAAACCGGGTTAAAGTATCTAACCTTAATATTTACTCAACCTATGTTAAGTAATAAGGTGGGTAAAAATGCAAGAATGCAAGTCCTTTTATAATATAGATACTAAAACGAGTATTAATAAGTGTTCGGGTTGTTGGTTCAGTTCTTGATAATTGGTCAAACCCAAAGTCAACTTTCAAAAATAATAAATGTTATGAGATAACTCAATAAAATTTAATAAGACTTAACCAAGTATGTAGTTCTATTGTTTTAGAAATAACAATGTCCATTAAGCGGGTGTTCGGTTTCGTCGGTCCAACTTTGTTATAAGATCAAGTTGGATTCAACATTTCAAGTACCTTAAGAAATTAATTTAAATCAGTTTGTAAAGTATTTTTAAAGAAATATACAAGTCTTGATAGCTAAAAACGCACTTGTGTGTCTTAAGCGAGTGAAAATCAATTTATTTCGGATTGGTTCGGTTTTCATCTCACAATAAGTTCATAGATGGTTGCCACATGCCCAAATATCAAATAACTTGTATAATAATGTACAAATGATAATACATTAAGTTTTAAATGTAAAAAGTTAACCATAAAGTCTTTAAACGAAAGTTTGGTTTTCGGTTCGGATCTAGTTTCGGGTTAAGACCGAGGTTAAATTCTACAAACCCATAACCATATAACTCATAAAAATGATTTTGGAAACTTAAATCTAACAATAAACATGTTTAAACAATTATTTAACAAA
This sequence comes from Bidens hawaiensis, assembly GCF_021521415.1. Lineage (NCBI taxonomy): Eukaryota > Viridiplantae > Streptophyta > Magnoliopsida > Asterales > Asteraceae > Bidens > Bidens hawaiensis. The sequence goes on along the minus strand of NW_027491660.1, from coordinate 214,080 downwards.
ACTAGTAAACAAGTTCGGTTTACGGTTTAGAGCTATTTACGGTTAAACCGAGGCTAGTCTCTTCAAACCCATAACCATAGAACTTCATAAATATGATGTACAAACTAAAATGAGCAGAAGTTAATCATTGTTAATATGTATAAACCAGTTAAATTCTACAAACCCATCAAGGACTAAGGACTACGAAAGACATCCATGAAGCCATGCCTTAAGGCTAAGTAAACTAATTAAAATGCAAGACTTGATCAGTTTGACTTTTGAAAGTCAAACCTTCAAGAACAATGAAAAAAAACCTTAAAGACCCTTGAATTTCAGTGAGGAAATGAATTATGAGCAAGGATGGATGTAGGAGAGGGTCTTATATTTATAATATGAGATTTGGAGTGTTAAACAAGTGATTTAGTGGGTAAAAACCGGATTTTGGTTAATAGAACAAACAATAAAACATAACTTGCAGGTCTGCAGTCTAATGGGATCGTGATACGTGATGCCTAGAGAGCTCCCCCATCGCGTATCGTGATGGGGTGGGTGGCCAGGTGATCTCAACTTTGAAAATTGGCAGTTTTGACCATCGAAGTTCGTTTTAAGTGTTTTTAGCGCGTTTTAAGGACCGAAAATGATGTTTTCAAGACCCAACAAGTATATAACAATATTGTAACATAAAATACATCATTTTGATTATATCATAAGTTTCGATTTACAAAACCGTTCAGTTTACATAATAAATGATTACAAATCGAATACAAATCGGACCCGAAATTGACGAATGTCACAGTGCTCAAGATCCATTGACTCACTTTTCCTTATCGTTCTAGTCATCGTTGGGGTTAGTTGTCTTTTGATAAGATGTGTGTTTTAACATAAAAACACAAAAGTCCTCAATCAATTTCAGTAACTGGAAGTTTTGTGAGTCAATTTGATAAAAGTCAATTTTGGCACTTTTTCAATACTATACATTTTGGTCAAAACTAGCTTTCTACTATTTTTGAACATTTTTTTGTGTTCGTGAACCGTATATTTGTCCGATAAAAGCTTAACAAATGAACATGGGCAAGGTCTCGCTCAATTCGGTTCAATCTACTTACAGCCCTAAGCGTCACACCCCCCCCCCCCCCCAAAAAAAAATCATTCAACCTCACCATTCAACATTGGTGTATACACCCTTATCCTCATTCTCAGTCATCCACAATTTTTAAATTTTTTTATTTAATACAAAGAAAGGAAGAGAGTGTGTGACGAGAGTGACCACGATCACCATCCTCGCGTCACATGTGACAAACAAATGGGACGGTGGTGTTCTAGTGGTGTTACATGTGTGGCCCCTTTCTACTTAGGACAACACATCATATTAAATCCCCTCACGCGTGAGGGGATTTGGAGTATACCGACCAGCCTTAGGAGCGTATAAGAAACGAAAAATCGAAAAATCCAAACAAAAATCGATGGTTTGATTTAATGTTTTTGTAAAAATTGAACTTTCAGTTCAGTTTTGGTTTTCTATGTAATTAAAACCAAACCAACCCGAAGTTCTAGATCTATATGTTTATATGTGTAGCAAAACTTGATGCAAAACTACTATCGAGTAAGGGGTTCACCGGTAGTAGTCTCTCTATTCCTATGGGATAGAGGTAAGGTTGTCTACATCTTACGCTCCGTAGACCTTACCATAGCTTGATATTGGTGGGATTTACTGAGTACGATGATGAAGACGACGACGATGATGAATTTATAAGAATTCAATAAATATGTAACTCATATATTTTTGTTCATGTACCTAAAAATTATCCATTACTTAGTAGTTAAAATTTAAAAATATATTACTTTTGTTCATCCTACAAGAACGAAACCGAACCAAAACCAAATCGTACACGCTTCTACTACTTATGTATGAAGGGGTGGCATGCGGAAGTTTGTGGGGTGGTCTACACATCCGAGAATGATGGAGGTGGTGGAAGAGCTTATACATTTTCTAAGGTTGTGTGAGGTGGTTAGTCTTGGGCATGATATTATTTAACTAAATTTTGGGCTCTAGGGTTTGGGGGATTATAAAGTAGTTCTTCAGTTGAGAATCACGTCCAATATGTCAAAGTTAAGATTATTAGATTCTAGATGTGCGCGCACGTTGCGACGTGGACTCATTGAGGATTAGCCCGGAATGGCTAAATTGAACCAAAACGAAACCAAACCAAAACCAAATCGTACACGCTTCTACTACTTATGTATGAAGGGGTGGCATGCGGAAGTTTGTGGGGTGGTCTACACATCCGAGAATGATGGAGATGGTGGAGGAGCTTATACATTTTCTAAGGTTGTGTGAGGTGGTTAGTCTTGGGCATGATATTATTTAACTAAATTTTGGGCTCTAGGGTTTGGGGGATTATAAAGTAGTTCTTCAGTTGAGAATCACGTCTAATATGTCAAAGTTAAGATTATTAGATTCTAGGTGTGAGCGCACGTTGCGACGTGGACTCATTGAGGATTAGCCCGGAATGGCTAAATTGAACCAAAACGAAACCAAACCAAAACCAAATCGTACACGCTTCTACTACTTATGTATGAAGGGGTGGCATGCGGAAGTTTGTGGGGGTGGTCATACATTTTCTAAGGTTGTGTGAGGTAGTTAGTCTTAGGCATGATATTATTTAACTAAATTTTGGCTCTAGGGTTTGGGGGATTATAAAGTAGTTCTTCAGTTGAGAATCACGTCTAATATGTCAAAGTTAAGATTATTAGATTCTAGGTGTGCGCGCACGTTGCGACGTGGACTCATTGAGGATTAGCCCGGAATGGCGAAATTGAACCAAAACGAAACCAAACCAAAACCAAATCGTACACGCTTCTACTACTTATGTATGAAGGGGTGGCATGCGGAAGTTTGTGGGGTGGTCTACACATCCGAGAATGATGGAGGTGGTGGAGGAGCTTATACATTTTCTAAGGTTGTGTCAGGTGGTTAGTCTTGAGCATGATATTATTTAACTAAATTTTGGCTCTAGGGTTTGGGGGATTATAAAGTAGTTCTTCAGTTGAGAATCACGTCTAATATGTCAAATTTAAGATTATTAGATTCTAGGTGTGCCCGCACGTTGCGATGGGACTCACAAAGGATTAGCTCGGAATGAGTAAGGTTCACGACGCAGACACAACGGAAATTCATTGGCATCTATACGATTTGTGATGGTACCGTAGTTTGTTGTAGGTTAACGCAACATATGTTAGTGTGGGTCGAGTAAAAACAAGGCTAATGATACAGAGGATTATGAGTCTTTTAACATCAACATGAGACAATTTGCAAGGCGAGCATACAGTTGACTAAGTTTTAATCATTAACAATTATTATAATCAATTTTAATGAAAGAAACGGCATAAATGTTAAATTATCTATGATACACTTCATTCCGTCATCATAAAAACTTATAATTTGTAAATTGCACACAAAATGGAAAAGTAAACATGATGGTAAAATGATTATTGTCAAATGCTAATCTCAATTATCGCCCATGACCCCTTACCACTACTTATGTTTGTTCACTAATAAATCTAAATGTTACTAGTCGTAATAAATTAGCGGTTACGATTCTTTGCGATTACATCACGATCACGAATACGTTGTAGGAACAGACTGGAAAATCCAACAAGATGTACAATTTCAATGTACCCTTTAAATGACAGCACACTCGTGCTAGATTTGGATACTTCAACTGACGGATTGAGTATTGTGTCAAACAAGTGATTTTTTTTTACAAACTAAGTCAATCTAAAACATATATTTGTACAAAAAATTGTTAAATAATTAGATTATCAAATTAAACTTAAAAAAATTATACTACTTTATTTTTTTAATAATATGGCTTATGAAGTTCTATGCATAATAAAATTACTTTTGCAAACTTTTGACCCAAGTCACCCCACTCATTCGACCCTGTTCTGTTTAAGTCGAACATAAAATACAGCATGAATCGACCCATTCATAACCAGAATTCTAAATATAAACCAAACTCATTTTGTTCCTGCTAAATAATTAACTTTTATATTGCTATGCAAACTTTCATGAATAAATAAAAATATTTCATACTTACATGAAAGAAACAAGGAATGCCAACCACCAATTTGTATCATTGGTCTATATTTGGTGTCTTGGCAATATCAAACATTCCAGCATAAGATGGTTTCTTTTCACCCAAAACAAGCAGTATTTAAGAAACTTGGTAGATACGTTTAGTTATATATCATGCACACATACTTGTAAACTTATAACTGCAGCCTTTGCTTTTTGTATCCTCAATCTTAATAGCTACCTACCACAATAGCACATATGTAAATAGAGTTCAAACATCAAGATTTATATAAAACAATATTTACAAATTAATACACCAGTACCCGACGCGTTCAGTTCCACCTTCCCCTAAGTTTCCCTCGACTTTATATATAGGCGAGCCACCAACTTAAACCTGAGAGTAAGATAATTATATCATAATCATATTTTATAAACTAACTCTTTTTTAAAGTTATAAATTTAAAACAATTGTCTTATGGAGTTAAGTGTTACTTGTTTTGACCAGTCAACCCAATTCGACCCGTACCACCAAATTACGCAGATATTTATAATGACTTGTTTCAAGTAGAGCCCATTTAACTTGTTATGTCAAACATATCAAATATTTTAAGAAATAGATAAAAGAGAAAGAAGTCACAAACGTTGAAATTTACATGAAGTCAAATTTGAGTGGTTTTAAGGGTTTTCAAATTCATATTAAATATGTTTTGTTTCATCTTGGCCCCTTGACCCTTAATCTCATATGGCTGCAAACGTGTTTAACTTGTCAGACATGAGATGACACAATTAACATGGGTAATAGACACGGACATGACCTGTTTAAATAAACTGTCATTTACTGGAACATGAACAAAGGCATGTTTAATAAACGGGTTACAGGACACAACCCATTTAACAAATTAAATATATTAGGAAAACAAATGACACGAAACGACACGACACAACCTTTGTAGAGTATTAGTTCTAGGAGTTTATTCTTGTAGAATATAAACATATATCATACACTCATATACTGATATAATTATACTCTTTTAATATACAAGTTATAATACAATACATATATGATATATCATACACTCATATATTGATATAATTATTATATCTCTACTATATATAAAGCATGAGTTAGGGACCTCTTAAATTTTAAGAGGTACCTAACTTGTTGCTTATTATACAATATACTATACATAGATTTAAGAAATTTTAAGGGTAATGTTGTCTTTATAGCCCAACATATATGGTTACTTTAGTTTCTTGCATAATAGTTTCAATTTTAGTCCTCAAACTTTAATCATTTTTTTTAATTTATAGAATAATAACACATTTACCCCTTATTAAAAACAAACTATCTCCACGACTTTTAAACGTCCATAACTTTTTCACAAGTTAATATTTTTTTTGAGAAAATTGTTCTATAAAAACGAACATTTTATTCTCTTTAATTTGAGTATGATATTGCTAGAGTTTATTAATCTAAAACAATTAACATTTACGTGATTACTGGTTTGTAACGACAATGGGTCAGGTCGGGCGGTTCGAATCATGGATCTAAACGAATTATAGTCGGAACATGTCAATACAAAAGCTGGTTAATTTAGTTCTGGTCGGCATGTGTTCAGGTCGAAAGGGGTCATGTCAAAAGGGTATTGGGTCGAAATGGGTTTCAAGTTAAAACGGTGTCTGGTTCAAATGGGTTTGGGTTAAAACGGGTTGGTTTAAAAATCAATTTATTTGAAATTGTTGTACATTTTAGGCATCAGTTTGATGACATTGCTTACACGTACCATACCCGATAAACACCTGTCCTACACCGCGTAACAGGCGTTACCTAACCCGTAACAGGCGTTACCCAACCTAGGTAAGCGCCCAACACCACGTAATGCACAAGTAATCAATGTGAGTTACACACATGATGTCGGCTAAGAATGTTTAATGCATGTAACATGCATTTGGGTGCTGGTTATGCGTGTTCAACTGTCAGTTACACACGTACTAGCTTTGCACGTGGTACGTGTCCAATTTCGAGTTACGATTGCATCGTCATCGAGTTTGCACACGTACTCCGTTGCATAGTGCGGGCACCTGACTAGTATTCTTTTAATAAGCAGGTTATAAGCGTATCGTGTATTTTATAACCCGTTTAACATGATTAGTAAACCTGTTTTGACCAGAACCCGTTTAGGACCAAGTTTTCGCCACATTAGAAACACCATCTTTCACGAGTAAAATAATAATGTACCTTGTCGGGAGGGGAAAAGATGACAATAAAATGTATTACCAGTCATATCTACAGCCCTACATCCGAGGGTAAGCTAATCTCCGGAAAATACAAGCTGCAAAGAAAAAAAAATCTTTGTACTAAAAAGTTTGTCTGCTCTGTCAAAGAAGAAAATTTAAGGATTCAAAAATTAATATTTCTTGTTTATATATTCAGAAAAATTTGATCTAGTGTTTAAACTACAAATAGGGTATCTACATACGTCAATATCGACCTTTGACATATAATAAAATCATGATAAATGAAAATTAAAAAAAAAGTCAAATGTTTTACCTTGCATATATAAAGTCCATTCCAAAAAAGAAGACTCCGGTCCAAAAAAATCAAGCTAATGGCAACATTTCATGTAGTGTTAAAAAGGCTATAGCTCCAACTATTTTGATAGAAAACTAACTATGATGGCAAAGAAGATGACACCTCCATAGAACTGTTAATAATAAGTTCTTGGACCCTGAGAAAATAACCGCTATCAAAGCATACCCTACACAAATGGCACTAATGTTTCAAGAAAATAAAAACAACTGAATTGACATTAAAAACACAAAAGTTTCAAGAAACCTTGTTAATTATCATTTGTAACACTTACTTGAGTTGTTGATTGGTTATTCGCTCTTCTGTTCACACCTTCACGGCCTTCCACGGAATTTGCAATATATAACTAAGCAACATTAAAAGATAACATAAATACATAAATTCATGTACATATATATTTAGAGAGATCATACCAACATTAACGTCAAGAGAAGGCATTTGGTTCTTCCAAGGAGATGGTGTTTGTTGTATACAAAATGAAATTTTTTAGGTACAGTATAATAGAAAACATATGTGTTACCAGGTAAGTCACATAAGTTATCAGTTGCACAGTTTGATAAATAAAGTCAATATATTGATACCTGAGCAAGACTAAACGAACAAACAAGAACCTATGTTTTGTTCATTTATTTATGTTCTTGAGCGTTTCAGGTCCCCGATTTCAGCTGGATCTTACTCAAATTTTGTCATAACTCACACAAATAAATGTGCCGACAAAAGAGTTAATGACGGGTTGCTATATTTAGAAAGATTACTGTTTATTAAAGGCGGAATCAATAATAAACAGGGTGGTTGCTATAAATAATCATATGCAAATAACACACAAGATTTACTCAAAAGATTTCCATTTATACTAAGATCATCATATAAAAGGATAATCAATTTAGGGTTTCTTGTGGGAAGGTTATATCAGTACTGTTCTAAGACAGCCGTCACACTCAAAATATTTTTTTGTATTGAATGAGACTGTCAAACTTTATCCCGGTGTGTGTCTTTGGAGGCGTGCCCTAATTATTCTTTTTATAGGCCTGACACCTCCATTACAGCTGTTATTCCTTCTAGAAACCCTAAATGATAAAACATATTCAAATTACATATTCAGAAATAATCCTAAGTGTAAAACAAGTCTTCCAGGAAGGCTTTGGATAAGTAAACTCCTCCGAGTAGACTATGTGCTTTGCCTGCCTTTAGACTTGGTAACATAGAAGTGTGCTCGGGATCAGTTTCCGGGTAGACTTTACTTGAAGAGTATTTTACCAAGTAAAATACTCACCGGTTAGACTTCAATCTTCTTGACTCTACCAGACTTTGCCCGACAAACCCTTACGAGCAACCTTGTTCTTCAATGGTACCTTCAACCCTTTGCTAGATAATAGCTTATTAGCAAAGTGTTCTTGGAAGCACTGTTCCTTGCTAGAGTTGAACCTTGCCCGATGATTCTTAAGATATTCCATCAATACATCAAGCATACTTAGACCATACTTATTAATGAATACCTTGCCCGGTCTTCCAATCACTTGGCTTCATGAGTTTGGTTAGCCAAAAAGCTTACTCGGGAGTGAACTTAACTTGGCTTTGAAGAACAAACCTGCTTGATAAAGTGATCCTTGCCCAGACTTGCATAAACTAGTGAACCATACCAGGTAATATACTAATTTGCAAACCCTGCTCGGATATTCACTAAAGAAGACTTAGAGAAGATAACCCTGCCCGATAGACAAAATATCGTACCCGTCTAAGTAAAAGCTTGCTCGGAGGTCTAAGGTGTGCCCGAATCAATACTTAGCGAATTCTGAGGAGGTTGAGAAGATTCCAATCTTCCATATGTTCCATAGAACAAGTCTTTGACTTAACAATCTCCCCCTTAGGTTAATTGCTTGACTCAAAAATCCCCCTAGACTGGAACACCTCAGCTGACCAAAACATTTCTACAGTTACTTACATAGGATGAAAATACATATCAAATCAGAATCAAATTTCATATTCAACAAAACATAAGCAAATTACATATTCAGAATTTTTCCGAAGACATTACATGACAAAGCCTATTCTATGAATCTTGTCTCATCCTTGCATTGTGTGCAGCTTGTCTTCAGTTTACTATTTCTGAAGCAGCTTTCATCTTAAAGATGTCAAGGGTTCGGTAGTGAGTGTGACTTTCTGTTTTGACCAAATCCCTTATATCCATCAGATCCTCATTAAGCAAGTAAGTCAAGTCTTCATCCCTCTTGATTATCCCTGGTATTTTTCCATCAGAGTTTCTCAGCAAGTAATGGTCAACAATTTCTTTGTATTCAACTTCAGTTATGATGCCATTTCTTTGGACTGTGTAGTTGGGGCGTGTCATTCTTCTTTCAAGACTTATGCATGTGTTCATGTTTGACAATGGATTCATGTCTCTTACATTCGTCTTGTAATTCCTTTCAGCTATGTCCATCCTTCTTAACTTTGCAGTTCTCTTTGATTTGTGAAGTTGGGCAGTTCTCCAGTTTCTCTTTTCCTTTAGGAATCTGAATCCTTTGTCAGATTCATCTCTTAAGAACTTAGAGAGATCATTCATTTGTCTTCCAGCCCTCCTGTTTCTGTTCCAATAGTCATACAAAGTGAGTGTGGCCATCATTTCTAGTTGTTCTTGAGTGTACTCATAGAAATCACTCCTCACAACTATTTCCCTCAGTTGTCTAGTTTCCATAATCACTCTCAAGTATTCACACACAGAATCATAGTAAAGTTCTCTTGGAAGATACACATCTGATTGTGGTCTTGTTGTTCTTTGTAGTACAGATCTACTTGATTCACCTCTTGCACTTTCACCTCTTCCACCTTGTTGATGTCTTCTTGATAATGGAGGCCTAAAGGGAATAGACTTCATGGGTTTTCTTGGCCCCATATTGAAAGCTTTGATGTAGATTGCCTCTACCATCTCAGGTGGAAGGTTAGCTAGTTCAACTATGTCATATCCAGCTTGTTCTTTTAGAGTGAGCAACATTTTTGGCATACCAGGTCTGTTTGATAGTCCAGCAGGCACAAATTTTCCATCCACAAAGCTTCTAGGGTTTTCTCTTTCCCTTAGAGCTTTCTCCCACTCAGCCTTTTGGATATAGAAAAGTTCTTTTAAGTCTTGCTTTTCCAAGGCATCAAAAGAAGCTTCATCCATTCCCTTTTGATTAATCATTATTCTCCTCAGAATATTAATCATTTCTTCATTCTCCCAAGGAACAATGGGTTCATCTTCAGGTTCAGGTTCAGGTTTGACTTCTTGTGGAGTAGGGGTTTCAACAACAGGTACCTCCTTTGACTTTTCCTTTTCACCCTGAATCTTCTGTTTCTCCCTCAGAGTCATTATCTTTCTTTTCTTTATTTGAGGCTCAACAGGTGTTTCAGATTGTTTAGTAGAGCTCTCAGCTTGGACCCTTTTCAATTTCTCTTTTCTTTTCATTTTATTATATTGATCCAACACTGATTCTCTAGATAGGTTCTCAACAATTTCAGTCTTCAATCCTTTTTCCAGCAGGTAACCACACATACCTCCAAACTTCTCTTTCAAAGTTTCCAATTTTTTAATCTTCTCATTCTCCTTTACACATTGTTCAATCACTTTTTCTCTTTCACTGTTGTAAAGGTCTTGGAGTTGGTCAAATGTGAAGTGAGACAGATCCTTCTCTGAATAATTATGCCTTCTGAGATATTCTCTGTATTTCTGGCAGTCTCTGTTCTTTTGTTCCATCCTTTTCTTGAAACCATCCCTCTCCTTATCAAGTCTCTTTTGCAACTGATCATCATCAAGATCAGCCAAAGCTTCAAAATTTATTCCATGCTTTCTCAGCTTTACAACCAAAGGATGTTTCCCTTTGGCTTCCCTCATACTCAACTCAATATTTTCTCTCTGCTCATCAGTCATCACATCTGTGGAGATTCAACATTAGTAGCTTTAACACCTTTTCTTTGATCACCATCAGGATTATCATCATTATCAGAGCTTTCAGACTCATCCTTCTTTTCAGTTAGATTATTTACAGCATCAATCTTAGGTTCATCAGAGGGTGGATGCTCTGTATTTGGTTCAGTTCTAACAGGCACATCAGGAATATTAGGAACACCTGGAATTCTTTGACCTGGTTGCAGTGTCTGTAGTGTAATTTCCCTGATTGGACTAGCATCATTATCATCATCATCATGAGTCTCAATATAGAATTTATTCCTTTCATCCCATCTCCATCTCTTTGTTTTCTGATCATCTTTTATGTCCTGATTAGTAGCTTTCCTCTTCCTTGAGTATTTCTTTTCAAATCTTTCCACTCTTTCATATATTCTTGAGGCCTTAGCCAACATTTCTTCAATAAATTCTTCATTTTTCTTTTCAGGATTCTTTTCAGGCTCCTGTTGGGATTCTTTTTCAGGTTGACTCTATGGTTGAAACATACTAACCACCATAGCCAGAGAGTTTTCTACTTCCTCATCTCTTTTTAACTTAATCAAGGCCTCAATCACCTCTTGATCAGCCATTTCTTCAATAACTTCTTTTGCAAACTTGGCTTGGTTGATCAAGGTTTCCTGATCTGCCAACTCTACAGGGTCCATGGTTTGGGCCAATATTTCTCTGTCCCTTGTTTCTCTCAAAATATTTTCTTGTTCCCTTAGAGCAGCAGCAGCAGCAGCTTCAGCATCTTCTCTAAACAAAACATCCTTTTCTAGATAGGCCTTAACAGGCTCCTTTTCAGTAACTTTAGATTTTCCCTTACTTAATCTTTTCTGAATCTCTTCTTCAGTTTCAGGCTCAACTTCATCAATTTCTCTATCCAGTCTTTCCATTTCTTCATTATACTCTACAGTCTTGGAGGTTTCTGCTTGTTCAGTTTCTGGTTCAGTGAGTATCAACTCCTCAGTAGCAGTATCTCCCTCATTTATTACTTCAATTTCTTCTTCAGTCTGAATGTCAGTTAAGACATCAGTAGCCACATCACTTGTAGCTATAGCATCATCTTCAACATTCATATTTTCAACGCCATCCTCTGTCTCAGCATTATTCACATTTTCTGATTCATTTTCAATCTCCTTATCATTCCTTTCCTTAATATTCTCCTCACTCCATACTACTCTCACAGTCACATCATAATCCTGTTCTGCACCATCAGACATATCAGCTTCATAATCTATCTCTTCAATTCTCCTCTCCTCACTATCCTCATCCTCACTATCATACTCATTCAAAATAAATTTCAAAGCATCCATAGTTTCAACACTTGTATCTATCTCCCTCTCAGTTTCAACATTTTCACCAGAGTTAGTTGGCATCTTTTCATTCCCCCCCTGTTTTGGGGCAGCTGAGGTCTTCTCAACCTCCTGCTCCAGGGATTTAATTTTCATTTCAGCTCTCACCAACTTCTCTATCAACATAACATTTTCATTGGTCACCTCCTCATTCCTTCTCTTCAATTCAACAATTTCTTTCAATAAGTTCAGGTTTCTTTGGAACAAGTCAGTGTCAATGGGTGGTGTTGCAGGTGGTGATGTAGTAAAGTGTTCAGGTTCAGATTGTTCTAGATTTGGGATTTGGGTTTGGATAATGGATTGTGGTGTGATTGTATATGAGGTGGTGTTGGATTGAATGAATCAGTTTGAAATGGGCTAGTATTTGGTGGTGTTTGTGGTGTTGGTAATATATGAGTTGATGTTTCAGGTTGGCTCATGGTTAAGGTTTGGGGGTGGGGATTGAGTGGTTTGATGTGGTGGAGTTTGTGGTGGTGATGGTATATTGGGTTGGTCAATGTGTAATGGTGATTGTGATGGAGTTGGAATAATGGGTTGTTCTGGTTCCTCAGTTTGCTCCCCCTGATCAAGTGCATCAACAAACATGGCTCCTCCAGCCCCTCCTTCATCTCCATCATCATTATCATCATCTTCATCCTCCAACTCATCAACCTCCGCTTCCTCCTCTGAGCTCAGCTCAGGCACATGCATCACATTCAAGTCATGGTCCAACAACCATGCCAAGATCTCAAATGGAATGTTTGAGTCAAATCTATTGGCCACACCTAGATTTCTTATTCTTTTGTATGTGTCAGGATTCTGCAGTAGGTGTGTAGTGCCAATAGTTGGTAGATTTTGTAGTTCCCTGTTGAAGATTATCTGTAGAAATCTTGGGTACTGCAGAAATCTATCTACCTCAGCCTTCTTAAAGTTTGATACCAATCCCTCAAAAATCATCTTTGAGAAATTGAAAGGCAAATCATATATAATCCCCACAGTGGCATTTGCTAGATCACGACTCATCAGAGTCCATGATCCTTTTCTTGGAGCAAATCCGTGTATCACATGGTGAATGAGAAATCTATACAACATAGGGAACATCCCCTTTTGAAACTGCCCATAATGTAGAGTTCCCTGATAACCCATCGTCTCTTCAAATATTTTCATCAGGTGTGCCGTGTTGAAGTTTATTGGGTTATGGTCATCATCATTCAACCGAAAACATCTTCTTATAATTCTTTCTGTTACTTGTATCTCATGTCTTGCTCCGGTTGCTTCGATTCTTTTTCCATTAATGTCATCAACGTATCTTGCAGATCTCCAGAAATCTAGTGAATGATTTTTGTAGATTATTAGACATTCAGTGAAGGCAAAAAGTAACATTTGATCGAGCCATCCAGGTAATCATTCTTGCCACCGGCTCGTTATCATGTGTGACTTGCAAAATTGCACACATGTTATGCTTTTTTTCAAAGAAGTACTTTGGTTGTTCTTCTTCTGCCATATCTGAACATCACAATCAAACATATTCAAAGTGAAATTACACATAAAGTCCAATACTTTAAGTAATTTCAAGGTATAAAAATGAAGAAGAAAGAGAGAAAAATCATTAAGAACCTGTTCTTCGACAAATTTATAACCTAAACACAAAAACAAAATATTAGTAATCAGATACATAATCGTTGCCCATTATAGTCTAATCGTGATCAGAAAACACATTATTATTGCTTACCGAGTCAGAATTAGAGGGCTGATTCAAATTAGGGTTTGGATTAAGAATGAATGCGATAGGTCGGTTTGGGTTTCTTTGTGAGTAAGCAGTTGCAGTAGAAGGAGAGAGAGAGAGAGGGAAAATAATGTTGAAAATATCCCAAACTCCCTCTTATATACCTTTTGAAAGTGGGTTTTAAATGCATTTTGTCGTTTAGTGAATTATTTGCTGTCAAAAATAATAATCTTATCCACTTGGAAACCTTACCCGATAACATTAAAAAGGTTAAACTTTGCTCGGAAAATGTTCATTATTAATTGACAAAGTGTACTCGGCATCTTCCACATACAAACTTTGCTCGGTCAAGTTAACTAATTTAAAGTCAAGTAAAGATGAAGAAAACTTACCCGAAATACCAGATTTCTTGAGAACTTAATCACAAGATAAATAATCAAGTATAAAATATCAAATAAGCATCCTTTCTAGGAATCAATTAAGATACCCAAATAAGTTTCTCGAATATAAATCAAGTAATTCAATCTAGCATAAACCCTATCAGAATAAGAAACACATTCATTCAAGTATACTTTGATGCATAGTATGTCCGAGCAATCTTCATAAGATAGTGTGCCCGAACAACCATCTTTACAAAGTATACCCGAATAAACTTTCATGAAGTATAAAGTGTGCCCGAAATGATATCTAGCAGACAGTGTACTCGGAAAGTTAAATTTTGAAATTAACAAGTATATTGAAGGAACAATAGTGTACCCGGAATATAAAGTGTGCCAGGAAGACAAAGTCTGCCTGAAAACACTTGTAATTTCAAATCAATCATAATCACAAGTAATACACAGCATGCTCGGAATGAAATTAAATATAAAACACCTAAGTGTACTATAGTCTAAAATTTCAAAGAGCTTGCCCGACAACATATTCAAACATCATGTATGCTTGGGAACTGAACTAATCAGTGTATTCTACCCGAGAAAATTCAAATCATTAAATCATACCCGAAAAAGACAAACTTAGATAAAAACATCTAAGTGTTCCCAGAAAGGTTAAAAACCATAAAACCTTACCCAAAAATACGTATTCAAACATAAACAATCAGGCTTGCCTGGAAAGTGACTAATAAAGTACCTCTACCCAAAAAGTATCAACTACTTCAAAGCATGCCCGAAAATAGTAAACTTAGATAAAAACATCTAAGTGTACTCGGAAAGGTTATAAAACATCAAACCTTACCTGAAACTCCATATTCACACATATTCAACTGTTTTGTGCCCGGAAAGGTTTGAGAACATCAAACCTTACCCGAACTTACATATTCAACCTATTAAAGGCAAAATGCAACACTTTTTGACGTAAACCACTTGTCAAAGACATTTATATGTTTGTGTATCATTTCAGATCATAGTTTAAGAGCAAATGGTGCATTTAGAGATCAAATTTCAGTTATGTTTCATTTCAAAACAATTTCTTTTGTAAACTGAAAAGATCTCAAGAATGGGATCATATTGACTAAGTAGCTTTCTCAATACTTCATTCTCAGCATTATTATGACTACAAAGACAGGTCAACAGCAGGTCTAGACTTAACATGATTTTCATTTCTTTGGTGATATGATTAAGTTTCAATTAGGTTGCAGAGAATTTAATGGATAACACATGTTGTGTTTTGATGCTCCTTATCTATCCTCAAGGCTTATTTGGCTTTCTCCATATCACCCCAATTTGACTTTGACCCCCTAGTTTTGGTTAAAACTTTTAATGACAGAAAATATTTTTGAAAATTTATAAGATATTTCTTTTCAAATCTACAAACATATGTGAGGTTGAACGTTGGACTTACATGCCACGCAAGTCAGACTTACAGGCCTTTCATTCAGGATGTTTAAAGGACTTATATGATTGCCTCCACCCTTGTAGTTCTGTTATTAACCCTCATGTTTGTATTTTTCCAATAAAAATTTGTGAACATGTATCAACTTTAGTTTGATTAAATATTTGAAATTAAAGTAGTTCACAATTGTTCTTTGTCATTCATTTAAAAGAATTTTCATTTTGGGTAACCAAAGACCAACAGGCTTGTGTATGACTGGATAATCACTTTTCTGCCTATCATTTGAAAAGATTTATCTAGGAACATGCATAGACAGCAATGTAACTCCACATAAATCTTAGCATTTTCTTTATGTTTATATCACCTTAGATTTTACATGTCATGAGAAAGCAACCATACATGTCAATGACTGTACTAAGAGTCCTTTTAGCCTAATAAATCCATATGATTGGTAAGTAGTCAATGTACTATCATTTCCCATTAATATTCAGTTTAATATTCAATCACCCCAATGTCTCTTAATTGGCAGGTAAATGGCTTTTCTAATTGACCACAAGTGGTCAACAGGACCAAACATACATTTTGAATATATGTCCTTTCAAAGTCAGAGCTATTGACATAATTTTAAGTGAAGGAATAGAAAAAAAGTTATAATTGCCCCAAATGCTTTCAGTTTTCTGGTTAATGGCTATCCTTTTAATCTTTTCAGATTGCAGGACCAAACATACACAAGTGTATGTCCTTCCAACTGAGCAAATGACATAATTTTCAGCAAAGATAACTACCTGAGACTTTTCATTGACAAATCCTTCTTTTAAGCTTCTTTTAAAGCTTGAACTGAATAGTATTATCATATCTCTACACCATTAACAACTTGCTCATTTTTTTATCAAAATTTTGTGATTATGCAAAAATTCATTTTGATTATTCATTTGAAACCTTTAACTTTGACATAAAGACATATTTTGACACAAACAGTTGTAACATATTCAAATCTTAATCATTTTCAACATAATTAAAACATGCAGACATTTTCAACATTCATAGTCCATCCTATTCTAATTTCATCTAAACGATCAGATAACATACATAATCAAGCAATCATAATCAAGTGATTACTCAAGACATTAGATAAGCATTTAATACACATATACAGATCAAACTACTTATCATAACATCAAATCAGTTAACTGATAATCAATCATTTGCATCAATGACACATAAATAGCACAGATAATCACTTAGACACTAATCAGTTAACTTCAACCAAGTAACATATTCAAGACATATTCATTCAACATTCAAAGTATGTGTTCTCAATCAAAAATAATCAATTAGCACATAGATACACACACTAAGCACATATCCTCAATCAGACTTCATCTGAGTTAATCATACCCAGAGCTTTCAAAAGAAAGTTAATCTGGTTCTGTCAAGTGGCTTGGTGAATAGGTCAGCCAAGTTGTCACTAGTGTCAACTCTCTGCATTTCAATCAAACCTTTTTCACTGCAGTCTCTTAGAGCATTCACATCCCCTCCCCTATAATTATGTTTAGGGAGTTTGTAAATTATGGGGTGGGGTTGTGAGTGATTGTGAGTGTAAATTATAGGGTGGAGAGAGAAATGTAGTGAATTTTTGTAAATTTGGGGAAACATTTGGGGAACATTGTTTGCCCCTATTTATTTTTTAATATTTGTTGGATTGGTTGTGAGTAGAGGAGAGAGAAAACTGTAATGATAAAGGTATAAAAAAATATTATTTAATTGAACAGGAGAGAGAAATGTAATGTTTTTTTAGTGTAATTATAGAGATGGAGATAGGGAATGGGATGAGAATGCTCTTATGAAGTGATGTCTGGTTTCAATATGCTTAGTCTTTGAATGTTGGACAGGACTCTTGACAGTAAAGTATACAGCAGTATTATCAATGAAAATAGGAGTGTTCAGAAAATTCAAACCATAATCCAGCATTTGATTCTGAATATAGAGAACTTGTGCACAGCAAGCAGATGCAGCAATGTATTTAGCTTCAACAGTTGAGATTGAGACAGTAGTCTGCTTCTTGCATTGCCATGACACTAGACTTTCACCCAAAAATTGACATCCTCCTGAGGTTGACTTCCTACTCATGTTGCAGCCATAATAAACACTATCTGTGTAGGCAATAAGGTCAAAAGATTGGTTCTTTGGATACCAAATTCCTAAGTCTGGTCTACCCTTCAAGTATCTAAAGATTCTCTTAACATCATTCATGTGGGAGACCTTTGGACTTGGTTGGAATCTTTCACAAACACACACAACAAACATGATATCTGTTCTTGAAGCAGTAAGATACATCAGAGACCCAATCTTTGCTCTGTATTCATGTTCATCTACTGGCTCCCCCTTTTCATCAGCTACCATCTTTTCCTTTATATCCATAGGAGTTGAAGCAGTCTTTAAATCATTGCATTTGAATTTGTCTAGGACGTCCTGCATATACTTAGACTGGTAGATGAAAGTCCCATCAGCCTTCTACTGAACTTGCAGTCCAAGAAAGAAGTTCATTTCCCCATTGAACTCATGCTGTATTTGGATTTCATTACCCCTTTAAACTCCATGCACATTTGTTCATTTGTTGAACCAAATATGATATCATCAACATAGACTTGTAATAGCAGAAAGTCTGATCCCTTTCTTTTGTAGAAGAGGGTCTTGTCAATGGCTCCACTTTTGAAACCATTTTCAAGAAGATGATTTGACAGCTCATCATACCATGCTCTAGGAGCCTGATGCAATCCATAAAGGGCTTTGTTTAGCTTATACACCCTGTTTGGATACATTGGATCCCCAAAACCTGGAGGTTGAGCAACATACACCTCTTCATCAATCTTCCCATTTAGAAATGCAGACTTAACATCAAGCTGGAACACCTTAATGTTCTTTGAGGCAGCATATGCAAGGAATATCCTGATTGCCTCAAGTCTTGCAACTGGTGCAAAGACTTCCTCAAAGTCTATTACTTCCTCAAAGTCTATTCCTTTCTTAACAACTTGTTCATCTGTGATCTGATCACTCAAATCATCTTGATTGAGATCATTAGAATCAAGGTCATCCTCAGAGACTTGAACTCCAATTGATTTATCTACTTTCACTTATTCTTTCACAACAAATTCACCTTCTTCATTTACTTCAACATTTTTGTATAGATCACCAAAATCTTCTTTATCTTGAAAGACATCTCTGAACTGTTGTAGGTATGCATCTCTTTTCTCTTTGTCAACTTTGGGCATAAAATTGTTGTTGAATGGAGGTGGAACTGCTCTGTATCTGTCTTTGTCACTTAATTGGTTTAGAATACCACATATGTTTCCTGTAGAGACCAAGTTCTTCAGGAATTCAATTTCAACATGCAGTTTTGTGTTCTGCACCTTTTCTTCAACTAACATCTTCTTTAGTCCATCTATCTCAGTGATGTATGTGGTTTGAGTTCTGTAACTGATCATGCAATCATCTTCCATACTTTTAATCTTTTCTTCACTGATCAGTTCACTAGACTCATAGCCATTGATGATACTTAGTTTCCTGAAACACTCACTTTCCAGCTTGCCTACTTTTTTTTCAATTCATTGATAATTTCATTTAAATCAACAGTAGGAGCAGAGTGTACCTGAGATGATGATCCACCTTCCTTTTCAATCAGTGCCATGAAAGCCACATTTGCTTTCTTGATATCATCTGCAATGTCTTCTTCATGATTACCCCGATCAAAATTACCCTCATGTTGTGAAGTTACAGCCACATTTCCTTGATTTCTTGTTTGATTTTGGTTGGCTGGTACAGAGTTGTTTTAAACAGTTTGAAGTTTTTGATTATTGTTCCTTTGAAAACCTTGATTCTGTTGCATAACCTGATGTTGATTGTTCATTTGAGGCTGAACGTTGTTGAAGTTGGGATTGTAGTTATTGAAGTTGTTGTTGTTGAATCTTGGCTAATTTTGTTGGTATTGCTGCTGTCCTCTTTGTTGTTGATTCTGGAACTGATTCAATTGAAAGTTTCTTGGTTGATTGCATTCTCTTTGCAAAATGTCCTGGTTGTTGACAGTTGTAGCAAATTGCTTTTGACTTGTCAAAACCAATCCTGTCATTAGGACCAAAAACCAGAGACCTACCAATCTGTTATACAATCTTTTGCTTCTCAAAGCTAACATGGCAGCTTGCCATTTCAAATCCATGTCTTCTAAATCATCTACATCAATTTCCTCCAAATCATCTTGAACAATGCTTGTATGAACCATGTTCTTTGCAACAAAAGCATTGTAAGATTCAGTGAACATTGAGAGCAAACCATGATAATCTGAATCCATGACTTCCATTGCCACCAACAAAAGGTGCATGTCTACTAGCCATTGAGGCTGAATCATGTTCTTCTAGGAGTTAGACATTAAACCTTTGCTGATTTTGTGGGTTGCTTGAGCTACCACCAACAAAAGCCTTAGGTGTATCAACACCATGTTCAATTGGTTCTTCAATGATGGTAATCTGTTGCTGGTTTTAGGTTGACAAGTTCC
Organism: Bidens hawaiensis; assembly: GCF_021521415.1. Taxonomy (NCBI): domain Eukaryota; kingdom Viridiplantae; phylum Streptophyta; class Magnoliopsida; order Asterales; family Asteraceae; genus Bidens; species Bidens hawaiensis. Next base: position 194,078 of record NW_027491660.1, on the reverse strand, counting down.
CTATTGGTGCAATGAGAGCATTAGTTGCTTGAAAACATGGATTTTCTTCTTTGATCATTTCATTCTCAATCATTTCTATTTCTGCTGCTTGAAGAAAGCACACTACATCATCAACCTTCAAATCATTGAAATTTGGTTTTTGAAGAATGAACTTGCAGGCAGTATACCATTCTTTGGGCATTGAATTGAGCAGTTTTGTATTCAGATCAAAATCAGTCATAACATAATCAGTTGTCCTCAACTCATTCACAATAGCTAGAAATCGTTCTAGAATTGATTCAATCTTTCTCCCTCCTTATACTTGAACCTTTCCAACTGTTGCTTCAATCTTTGCTTCTTTATGTTCTTCAACTCAGTATTCCCTTCATACATCTCAAGAATGGCATCATACATTTGATTGGTAGTTGTATAATGTGCCACCTTGGTTAAAATTTCCCAAGACAGTCCTAGCTTAATCATAGCTAAGGCCCTGTCATCTATTTTTCTCAATCTTTCTCTTACAGCAGCGGTTGCATTAGCATTTGCACCTTTATTGTTGTCCCTTGGTCCATTCTTGATTGAATTCCACATATCAACATCATTGTAGCAAACAGCTGCTTCAAAGAGTACTTTCCACTTGGTAAAGTTTTCCTGTCCATACAATCTTGGAATTTTGTTAGTAGACACTTCTTGTTCCTCATATCCAAACATTTTTGAAAGTATTAAAATCAGTTCTTTGTAAAAACAGAGTTTCAAAATACTCAGATCTGAAAACAGGTTGTTCAGATCTGATATTTCTGATATGATTAGAGCAAGATTATAAATAAAGATTGAAACTTTAATTAAAATAAGGAAGAGAAAACACCAATAGATTGTAGATCTGGAAGAAAAAACGAAAAACAGAGCTGCTGACGTTACTTTTCAATAGAACAGTTGTCTGCTTACGTCATCTTTCTTCAAATCTTCAAACAGCAACAAGAATCTTACTAAAATAGCAGCAAATGGCTCTGATACCACTTGTCAGGTCCCCGATTTCAGCTGGATCTTACTCAAATCATGTTATAACTCACACAAATAAATGTTCCGACAAGAGAGTTAATGACGGGTTGCTATATTTAGAAAGATTACTATTTATTAAAGGCGGAATCCATAATAAACAGGGTGGTTGCTATCAATAATCATATGCAAATAACACACACAAGATTTACTCAAAAGATTTCCATATATACGAAGATCATCATACAAAAGGATAATCAATTTAGGGTTTCTTGTGGGAAGGTTATATCCGTAGTGTTCTAAGACAGCCGTCACACTCAAAATATGTTCTTTGTATTGAATGAGATTGTCAACCTTTATCCCGGTGTGTGTCTCTGGAGGCGTGCCCTAATTATTCTTTTTATAGGCCTGACACCTCCATTACAGCTGTCATTCTTTCTAGAAACCCTAAATGATAAAACATATTCATATTACATATTCAGAAATAATCCTAAGTGTAAAACAAGTTTTCCGGGTAGGCTTTAGATAAGTAAACTCCTCCGAGTAGACTATGTGCTCTGCCTGCCTTTAGACTTGGTAACATAGAAGTGTGCTCGGGATCAATTTCTGGGTAGACTTTACTTGAAGAGTATTTTACCAAGTAAAATACTCACCGGGTAGACTTCAATCTTCTTGATTCTGCCAGACTTTTCCCGACAAACCCTTACGAGCAACCTTGTTCTTCAATGGTCCCTTCAAACCTTTGCTAGATAATAGCTTATTAGCAAAGTGTGCTTGGAAGCACTGTTCCTTGCTAGAGTTGAACCTTGCCCGATGATTCTTAAGATATTCCATCAATACATCAAGCATACTTGGACCATACTTATTAATGAATACCTTGCCCGGTCTTCCAATCACTTGGCTTCATGAGCTTGGTTAGCCAAAAAGCTTACTCGGGAGTGAATTTAACTTGGCTTTGAAGAACAAACCTGCTTGATAAAGTGATCCTTGCTCGGACTTGCATAAACTAGTGAACCATACCTGGTAATACACTAATTTGCAAACCCTGCTCGGATATTCACTAAAGAAGACTTAGAGAAGATAACCTTGCCCGATAGATAAAATATCGTACCCGGCTAAGTAAAAGCTTGCTCGGAGGTCTAAGGTGTGCCCGAATCAATACTTAGCGAATTCTGAGGAGGTTAAGAAGATTCCAATCTTCCATATGTTCCATAGAACAAGTCTTTGACTTAACAATCTCCCTCTTAGGTCAATTTCTTGACTCAACAAGCGTCCGTTTAAGCTTGTTCATTTATGTTCGCTTATTTACGTTTGTTTAATTTTAACAAATGCGTAACTAGTTATATATATATATAACATAAAAATGTCTCGTTTAAATTATATATATATGTGTATATATATGTGTGTGTATGTGTGTGTGTGAGAAAGAGAGGGGGAGAGAGAGAGATTATGGTGATAAATTTCAATTTCAAAAAAATTGCAGATTATGAACTTTTTGAGGAAAATTTTCAATTGCTGCAGGGGTAGCATTCTTCAAAATTGCATTAAAAATTCAAAATAGCATATTTCCCTTAAATCATTCATTCAACCTAAAATCATAATAAGGCACCCAAAAATTTATACACATACATATTTTTTATACACAGCCAAATCTCCAGAATCCAAAAGAAAAAATGATGAATACAAAAGCTGAATACATTAAAAAAACAAAGATAAAGACTACTTAGATAATATTCCAGTAATAGATGTCAAATATTAATAAAGGACATTTGAGGCCTCCAGATTCCCAAAAAAGATTTAAAATTGTAAAGCATCTAGCTCACCTATTGTCAAACCAATAACTCATTGTCTAATATTTAAACGCATAACCAAAGTTGGCTACCTTTCATTATAGCCTGCCAATCAAATTGGTTTGCATAAAGAGTAAAGATGCATACAACAAATGACTGAAAAAACCTTTGAAGATCAACTAGGTTGAGCATGGGCGTTTTAACTTGTTATTCTTCATCATCGAAGTCAATTTTTTGTCGCTATGAAAGTATGAACAAATCAGTTATTCAACAAATTAGTCAGATTGACAATTATTATGAAATTAAATAATAATATAATTATACACCAGTTTTAAAACAAATGAAATGGGAAATAGTACTTTCATAAGATGGTTAATTGTTTAAGATCTATAACCACCGGAATGAGTTCCAACTGACCATCCAAGAATTTTGTTGCGAGTTCATGTAAAATTGCAAACAAACCATTAACCTTTATGTAACAACTCGGATTTTCCAAATCTATATTTAGTAGTCTTAACCCGACCCATTTCGATATTCGGGAAATTTTATTGTGTTTATCAAGAAGATTAATTATTAATATTTTATATCTTAATTATTTATATAATATATATTATTAAATTTCAAATTATAGCAATTTCTACCCTAAGTTAAACTTATACCCAATTATGTCTCCATCTTTAAACTGTTGGGGTTAAACTGTAAATCAATTAATTAATATTATTTACTTTAAAACCCTAAACCATCTTGGTTCAACCAGCACCCCAAACCCGTAACCGTTTGTGTGAACCCGTAGACCAATGTTTACCTTGAACCGCAATTCTCGTATTCAATATGGAAATTTAATCAAGACGCGTGTTATATACTCTATATTCGGCCAACCGACGTTTGTAATTAGGAAACACGAATCACATTGTTAATACAATTATTGTCGCATCGAAGCCGTCCTATACAATTACTAAATTGATAATTTAATAGCATAACAATACAATTAATTGAGTTCGCAGCAGCCTCATAGCATCGCCGACAATAACCCCATAATCAATTTGTTTATCGAAACCTCTAGATAGCTGTTCCTGTTCATACTCGGCCGTCGTCTGTCATCTCGTCATATGCCTTCAATTCGTCACCGTTGAAGGTAATTAATCTGCTCAGCATGTTTGTTCTGGATCGCAAATCTATAACCCTAACGTTAATTGCATTAACATGTATCAGATTAAGGGATTTGATGATCTAGGGTTCATGGGAATTGGGGGCTTTTCTGGGTTCTTATACTTAAATTATTGTTCTGATCTTTAAACAACTAGACATCTAGCCTAGCTGGTTGTGTGTGCCGTGTTTAAGACTTGGACGAGCTGGGGGCGCAATTTCGAGCCTCCCCCAGCCCGTTTTGGGTCCTTTTTCTTATTTTTTTTATAGATTATATACTCATATATATTTAATAGTTTACGTTATATTATTAATATTATATATATAATAATGAATCAATATTTGTATAAAACCGACTCGTTAACAAGTTGTTTTTCCAAACCTCGGTTAAAAACTATATATTTATATATATATGTTTGTGTGTGTGTGTATATATATTAGATTATTTAAAACTTATAAAGGCTTTAAGATTTAAAAAGGGCGTTAAATCGCGTATTTAAAAATATAGTTCAAGTGTTTTAATAAAAAGATCATAAACTATATAAATATTATTAATTAGTATTAACTATTACCTATTATTAGTAATATATAAATACATTAAACTTATTTGTAACAAACCTTTTTATATATAAACTATAAAGTTTTACAGATATATATTAAAGTATTTTATATAATTAAATCGTATTATAAAATTTTGAGAATAATATTTATAATAAATGTATTAATAAATAGTATTTGTAAGATTTACACTCGATCATCAAAATCCTGAACGTCTATCTAGTTTAAGATTCATTGTTGAAATCATGAGTAATTTATATTCGTTTCCGCAATTATTTGTTAATAGGAGATCTCGCCAGTATTCCTTGAAGAGTTTGATCTATCATCCACATTCTTATTATATTGTTTTCCTCGCTTGCTCGTCTGTTAAGGTGAGTACCACATTCCCCCTTTTTACTTGTTTTCCACGTTTTGGGGACCTATGCGTTTATATTTCTCATATATACTAATACTCAAAACTGCAACTTTGTCTTATGTGTTAACAACTTATACCTTACTTGTTTATGTGCTTATTTGGTTTGTATGCTTTCGCATTCGGAGAGGTCCAACATAATCTCAGTCTAGTATGATCATACGCCGGTCATTAGTCTCTGTGCTTCTCGACATCTCAGTTATATTTGCTCATTTGGTTAATTTGTTATTCTCATATGACTTGTTGCAATTACATATTTTTGTTATATACTATATGTACATTTAAACTGGTGTGTTGCTCACTCAACCTTGTGTTGACAAACTATATTATTTTCAACGCATATGCAGGTTACCGTGACGTGATTTTCAAGATTGTTTGAAGCAACTTAGGATGCATGTTTGAGAAAAGATACAAGAACTTAATTTTGGATGTTTAATGTAATTGTTTATTTATAACTTTGATGTACATGAATATTTGTTTGAAAATATTAAATAGATATTGAAACTTATATTGTGCATGATAGTAACCTTGAGAGCTGTGACAATCAGTTCACGCCCGATACTTCCGCCGTAGGTTGGGGGTGTGACAGGTTGGTATCAGAGCCGAAGGTTTAAGATAGGTCGTTAGAAATTGCCTTAGATACATGTGTAGGAACCCTATACGTGCCTATCTGTTTACCTTTATGTGTTCAAATAAAATTGTTACAACTTTCTTATATAATTATTATTTATTATTTATTGTATTGTTATGCACGCACACACAAACTCCGAGGCTATGCCTCAACATTCAAAGAAAACTTTTCAAAAATTGGATTGCTTTTATTTTCGGGAAATTCCTTAAGAATTCCCACCTGTTGTTTTCACTCGTACACCTTAAGGCTAGGTTATATGGCTACTCAACCCTATGGACCCGAGCGAGACCCATAAATGCCATATGACCACACCTTAGGTTGATTTTAAACCGAATTCACGGTGGTTCGTGGCTAAATTCGGTTTTCCCGATTATTGTGTTCCGTTATTTAAATAGTTAGTTGGGTGAAAAATCCATGGAACCCATGGGAACTCCTACTATCAATTTCTTAACTTGTTTTCGTATTTTTGTTGGAGTAATCAAACATGGTGGTTCACAAGATACTCCGACTACCCATAGTTATTTCGATAGTTCGTTATTTAGTTTGGTCGGTTAAAACGCCGTGTAACGCTCATTGGGCCGACAAACTTCATTGTATTGTTAATTCGTTAATTAGTTGGGACAATCAAATTGACATGTAACTCTCATGGGCTGTCCAACTCAGTTGTTTTTCGTTAGTTCATTGGGCCATTCAAATTGCCATGGAAAGCTCATGGGAGGCCAACATCCACAATTTATGTTTTGTTAGTTTATTGTAAACTTAATAATCTAAATTTTAAACTGACTTAACTTTCTCATGTAGTCATCACACATTAATCATATTGACTACATCATTTAACAACTATTTACGCTATGTACCCCCCCCCTCATCTTATAATCTTTCACATTTAATCCTTTTGACGCAAATCTCTTTACTTCTCAAGGAAACGTTTTATCTATATACTTAACCATCTTATTAATCTATTGACTTCCTCAATTTAACCTTCATCTTATAAATCCTCATTTTTGGTCTCTATAGAATGTCTCATCCAAGAAACCAACGTTATCCTCGACATCAATCCTTTGATTCTCACGACCATCGTATGGCTTCCAGTACCGCCAAGGAGATAGCTGTTGTGATCCCTAGGATAGTGACACAGATTCAAAACATCAACGCAACCGATTCAACTTTTCCCGCTAACTTCTCTACTGGTGACTACAAACCATCTACCTCCACTCATCCTCACAACAAGAAACATAAGAACCTTTCTGCAACAAATCTTAACCACCCGCACGTCTCCTCAAACAAGAAACCTTACCTTGGTCCTTTTCCGTTGTGCTTCATTTGTAACTATCATCACTCGGTTAAATCCCCATATCGTCGCTGCATCCAATGTAACCGTTATGGCCATCTTGCTAACGCCTGTTGTTTCCCGCCTACTGCACAAGCTATTCCGCAACAACCTACCTCTCATGCTCAAATCGATGTTCCTAATACTCGTGCTTGCTACCATTGTGGAAACCCAAATCACCTCCGTAATTCGTGTCCTAATTGTATCAATGCTCATCAAGCTCAAAACCATCAACCTCATGTCCCTAAAGCTCCTCCCATCAATCGAGGTCAACCTTACTTAACCCAACACTACCAAACCCAGCAACTTCAAGCTCAAGTTCACCGGACATATTTCCACCAAACAACCTTCTTGATAACTGTTCATGCTCAAGTTATTCAAGTTACCCAAAATCAATTTATCTCAACTGCTCCTACTCCTGCAACTCCTCATAGTGCCTCAAGTCACATCAATTAAGCTACTCAACGATATCGAAGACCTTTGTCGTTCCCTTTACCTATCTTAATTATTTTGTCTTTTCTTATTACATTTTGTAACGCCTCTTTATGGCCTTGGATTATTCCCCCATTTAAACTACTTGCCTTTTGACTAATACATAAAGTTTCTTCTGATTAAATATATTGTTTATTGAATTCTACTTTTATCGTATTTCTTTACCTTCAGTAACTTTAACTACTTATAAGATACCCCTTATTTAACTATAAATACTTATATCTTTACATTTAAAAGTCGTCTTAAAATTTCTTTGCTTTATTAAAATTCACTAAAACTTTTGAAATCATTTTATACACCGGTGACTTTCTTGTAACATCATAATTTTTCGTTCGGATAGTAATAATAATAATAAAATATGACAGGATAAGTAGGCTTTTAGATGGACTTAATTATGGACCAAAAGGAAAAGATGAGCCTTAGGTCCATGGGCTTAAGGGAGTATAAATACCTCTTAAACCCTAATCCTTTCCATTATTATCAATCTCTACACCATAGCCTACACCTTAGAAAACATACACAACACCGTCTTACAATCCGAACCAAGATCCAAAGGCGAGGACCCGAGCTTGTTGGTGCTAGATCGTCGTGACGAACCAAAGCAACATCAAAGACCAGCTCGTGTTCGTAGTTCGACTCGTTTACGGTATGTTTATAACGAGAACTTGTTCGTTTAGGTTTGGATTAGTATAGAAATGATAGATCTATGTTTGTATGGTAAAAACGAATCCAACAAAGCTAAACTTGTTGGGTTTCTATGGATAATTAACACTTAGTTAACCATTTAACTAGTCACAATTAAGGCGGAAGCGTGATATTTACAAACTAAACATATCTATCCATATGTTTATATATGTATATCTTACAAGTTTATATAAGATATGTTCATGAACAACCTTGTTCATTCAAGTATTAAGATTACCAATAATCTATTTATTAGAAACCCGAAGCAAGGATCAAATGATACGGAAAAGCTAAACTATCAAAGCTATAAACACTTACACTCTTAACCCTTTAAGATTGTAGTTGATGTTGAAGAAGATGATGATGTTGATGCTAGACTTTCAAAGGAAAATCCTCAAATGGAATATACCCCGAGCCTCCAACACACACCGAGCTAGGTTAGGAAGCTTGAACACGAAAAACCCGAGACCCGAGCCTCTTCCTTTTTGGCCGATTACAAGAAAAGAAAAAGAAAGAGTGGTGGTCTCTTTTTTTGGTTACTTCAAAGTTTTTTTTATATTCTTGATCATTATCCTTTTTATCATCATATCCATCATCCATGATGTTAGGTATTAGGTTAAGTAAATTATACTCAATCTATACCAAATACATGACAAGATTTGACCAATACATTGGGGTGTGGGGCCCACCCAAAACCGGCCCCAATATTATTATTATTATTATTTTTTTTTTTTTTATTTTATTTTATTTATTTTATACATTATAAAATATATAAACACCCCATCTTTTATAAACCATTTTATAAAAGAACATATAGTTAAATAATCATTCCAATAATAATTATTTGAATAAATAAATTAACCAATTAATTTATTTAACACTTTCAAGTAAGTATTCAGAAACCCGATTTTCTGAATGTGTCGTGTTCTGTATTCGTCATATAGATCTTATCTTAACAAATACATAATTGGTGTGTGTCTAACTCGTTATTGGGTATGACCCGACTTGGATCAAACACGGCTAGCCACATTAACTTAATTATGTGTCTCGGGCATACGGTATTCCAACAATCTCCCACTTGCACGTGACTCATAAGAAGTTAATGCTAATGGTGAATACCGCCTAACAACAGGTCACCATCCCTAGTGTGTTTGACTAAGTGCCATTCAATAACATCATCCCCTTCAAGTCCATACTTGATATGATATAGGTAAGTCTTATCATTACATCCCTTTGTTACTAGATGTCCTGTCAAATCGAAGAGACACAGAGTGATCATTCTCTCAACGATTTAACTTAACAGGCCTTAGACATCTAAACTCTCAACACATAAGAGGAACAAATCCCATCTTGACTGCATACATCCTTGTTGACATCTTGTATGATATCTGAGCTCTTTCTTTTACGTCATCGTGTTACCGAAAAACAAAGAAGAGAGTCAAGTTATCAGACTTGATGAAAAACCAGATCCAATATGCATCTCAGGTCAAAGGACACAATAATACTCGCCTTTACTCAAGGATTACTTATGATCAGTTGCACTAACTCTATGCAGTGATCCTTGAGAGCGGATCATGTCCAATATTTGTATCCCACAAATATTTATAAACCTTGGTGGCAAACCTATGCCCTATATTCATCACATGAATATCAACCAATCCCAGTTCATAATAGTCTTACCTTCATGCCTGTTCCCACAAGCATGATCGACTACGGACGTTTAGAACAACATAAGTCATTCATGGATTAAACATGCAAATATAGAACATAACTCATTGAATAATTAAACATAATTAATTTTCATGAGATACCCATTATATTCGTTCTTATACAAACACTAAACACAGATTAAATCCACTCACTAGAATACCGAAGTCCTAATGCACAAACATGACCCTCATGCTTTGGCCTATCGAGGAGCTTCGTGAGTGGGTCCGCAATATTTTGATCGGTATGAACTTTATGAATACATATCTTTCTCTTTTCAACTTCATCCCTTATGTAGTTGAATCTGCGCTCAATGTGCCTCGTTTTCTGATGAGCACGAGGCTCCTTGATCTGTGCAATAGCACCTTTATTGTCACAGAATATCTCTAGGGGCTCCTGAATGGTAGAGATAATCCCTAGATCCATGATGAACTTTTTCATCCATGCAGCCTCTTGGGCTGCCATTGAAGCGGCGATGTACTCAGATTCTGTAGTGGATAACGCGACAACATCCTGCTTCGAACTCTTCCAAGAGATAGCGCCTCCATTCAAAATGAAGACATATCCCGACTGTGACCGAGAATCATCTCGATCAGTTTGGAAACTCGCATCCACGTAACCCTTTACGACGAGTTCCTCCTCACCAGACCCATATATTAAAAACATATCCTTAGTCCTTCTAAGGTATTTTAATATATTCTTGACAGCCATCCAATGACTGTCACCTGGGTTGTGCTGGTATCTACTCGTTATGCTTAAAGCATACGAGACGTCCGGTCTAGTGCACATCATTGCATACATAATAGGTCCTATTGCCGAAGCATAAGGAACATGCTTCATCCTATCCTGCTCTTCCTTAGAGCTAGGACTTTGGGATGAGCTTAACACGGTTCCTCTAGGAATAGGTACCAAACCTTTCTTAGAGTTTTCCATCCTGAACCTTTTCAGGATTTTATCAATGTACGCACTTTGATTGAGTCCGATCAATTTCCTTTGTCTATCCCTATAGACCTTTATTCCCAAGATATATGTCGCTTCTCCAAGATCCTTAATTGAGAAACGACTACTTAACCACGCTTTAACGTTTTCCATACTTGGTATATCATTTCCAAATAAAAGTATATCATCGACATACAAAATAAGGAAAATGATTATACTCCCACTAGCCCATTTATACACACACGCCTCATCACCGTTTTGGACGAAACCAAACGCTTTGATTTCTTCATTAAAACGATGATTCCACATCCGTGATGCTTGTTTCAACCCGTAGATTGATTTCCTTAACTTACAAACTTTATCAGGATTAGATGGATCGACAAAACCTTCAGGCTGAACCATATGGACATCTTCCTCAAGATATCCATTAAGAAAAGCGGTCTTGACATCCATTTGCCATATCTCATAATCAAAATGAGCTGCAATGGCAAATAATATCCTGATCGACTTAAGCATCGCGACCGGCGAGAAGGTTTCATCATAATCAATCCCTTGAGTTTGCGTGAAACCTTTTGCTACAAGTCGTGCTTTGTAAGTTTCTAAATTTCCATGCATGTCGGTCTTCCTTTTGAAGACCCACTTACATCCAACCAGTTTGGAGTTAAGTGGACGATCAACCAATTCCCAAACTTGGTTATCGTGCATGGATTGCATCTCGGCGCTCATGGCTTCAAGCCACTTGTCACAATCAGGTTGTGACATAGCATCTTTGTAGGAGATCGGTTCATCCGAATCGACCAAGTAACAATCATCCACAAGAAATCCATATTTCTTGGGAGGTCGACTAATCCTATTAGATCTGCGAGCAACGTGTGTATGATCAACCATTTGATCACCTTCAACATCCTCGTGTTGAAAGCTAGTATCGACCAACTGTGTATCATCCAGTGATTCTTGAACCTCTTCAAGTTCCACTCTCTTTTCACTAGGTCCTTCCATAAGGAACTTAGTTTCTAAGAAGTATCCTTTGCGTGAAACAAACACCTTTTGTTCACTAGGATCATAGAATATATATCCTATATCATCCTTTGGGTATCCTATGAAGATACACCTGATGGATCGAGCCTCAAGCTTATTTGGGGTGTCACGTTTAACATAAACTATGCATCCCCATACCCTTAAATATGAAAAGGATGGAACCTTTCCATGCCACACTTCATAGGGTATTCGATCCACCTTTTTGGTCGGGGCCATATTCAAAATACGAGCCGCTGTAAGTAGCGCATATCCCCAAAATGATGGCGGTAGTGAGCTTCGTGCCATCATTGATCGAACCATGTCCAACAGTGTTCGATTCCTCCTCTCGGATACTCCGTTATGTTGAGGAGTACCAGGAGGAGTAAGCTGTGAAATAATTCCACAATCTCTAAGATGACTTTGAAAAACATCACTTAGGTATTCGCCTCCTCTATCGGAGCGGAGTACCTTGATTGTTCGGTCGAGCTGATTTTGTACTTCATTTTGAAATTCCTTGAACATTTCAAAGGCTTCATGTTTGTGTTTCATTAAATACACATACCCATATCGACTAAAATCGTCGGTAAAGGTAATGAAGTACCTTTCACTATTCCTACTAGTTGGCTTGAAGGGTCCGCATACATCCGTATGTATGATACCCAACAAGTCCTTAGCCCTTTCATTTGTACCTTTGAAAGGCTCTTTGGTCATCTTGCCTTGAATACAAGATTCACACTCATCAAACGAACCTAACTCATTTGTTTTCAAAAGACCATTCTTTTGGAGAGTATTTACACGATTCTTGTTTATGTGTCCAAGACGACAATGCCAAATGTAGGAATCACTCAAATCCTTTTTGAGTCTTTTAGTGGAAGTTTGATATAATGAGCTATTTAAGGTATTGTCATGAACCAATTCATAAATACCGTTGTTTGGTACAGCTTTAAAATAAAAGATACCATTAGATGATACATGCATTTCTGATTTTACAAATTTAAAGTCAAAGTTACATTGTCTAAGAAGGTGCACAGAAATAATGTTCCTAGTCAAACTAGGAGCATACAAAACATTTCTCAAAACAACTTCCAAACCACTTGGAAGCGATAAAGTGAAGTCTCCTCTAGCGACCACGTGCACCCTTGCACCGTTGCCCATGAAAAGACTCACTTCGCCCTTCTTTAAGTCTTCATTCCTTTTGAACCCCTGCAACCAATTGCAAATATGAGTTCCACATCCGGTATCCAATACCCATGTGTTAGAAGAAATAAGATTTAGCTCAATATTAATCATAAAGACATTACCCGAGGTATGCCCCGCATTCCTCTTGTCTCTTAGCTCCTTTAGGTAGACCGGGCAATTGCGTTTCCAATGTCCGGTCTCCCCACAACCAAAACAAGGATCATCCTTATGACCCCTCGGTTCCATAACCTTTTGTTTCTTTGCCACAACCGGTGATTTGCCCTTACCCTTAAGATGCACAGGAGGACCCTTTCTTTTTGCTACCTTAGCCTTAGGATTGGGTTGAGATCGATTCTTGGATCTACCTTCGTTGATCGCAAACACGGGTAAAACCCTTTTACCCATGCTCGCCTCGGCTGTTTTAAGCATTGAGTGAAGTTCTCCAATGTTTTTGTCCCACCCGTTCATGTTATAATTTAACACGAAAGTGTCGAACCTTTTCGACAAAGAGTTAAGGATCAAATCCGTTGCTAACTCTTTTGAGATGGGACAATTGAGCTTAGCGAGGCGATCAATGTAACTTTTCATCTTAAGTACATAAGCTGAAACTGGTTGATTATCATCCATTCTACATGCATGCAAGGCTCGAACCGTTTCGAACCTTTCAACTCTTGATTGCTTAAGGAACATTTCCTTAAGTTGAGTAATCATGTCGTACGCATTATGGTTTTCGAAATCCTTTTGGATTTCGGGAACCATAGTCACCAACATGAGGCATGACACTTGAATGGAATCTTCCGTAAGTTTGACCCAATTCATATATTCGACCTCACTTCCCTCTTCCGGTTCTTCGGGGATAGGTGTTTCCAAAACATGATATAATTTTTCTTGTTTTAGAACAATCCTTAAATTTCGGAACCAATCCGAAAAGTTATTGTGGTTAAGACGGTCTTTAGCGAGAATAGATCGGAGAGATACGTTTTGGACGTTAGGGATTATGTTGTCGTCGACGTGTGCGGCCATCTGCAGAATTTTAATTAAGTTCATTTTAGTGTTTTACATATTTTAATTATTAATACCCTTTTATATATATACCAAATATAATTAATAATTAAAATCTAGAATCCAACGATAAACCCGACTCCGGTTAGGTGACCTTTTTCCCATTGTCGGTTTATCAAGGTAGTTATTCATAACAATTGCAAACCCTTTTGCAACTTCTAGAGTTTATGGGACCGGTTCGAAATCATATTTCGTGTCGGCATGTTTATCCCATCAACACCTATTAGACCCCATGCTTGGGTGACCCTCTTCACATGGTTCTAATTTAAGTTGTCCTACTTGTATCAACTTGTAATATTAACATACAAACGGTTAGGTGACCTTTTTCCCATTTATATGCTAATATTACCTCAACATATTAGTTTACTCTACGCGGTTAGGTGACCTTTTTCCCACTAAGAGCTTACTAATATGTTAAGCGTTAATACAAAAGGATGGTGTTTAACTTGTTATCCTTAATTTCAAAAAGGGATTTTTAGTTTTAATAATTCTAGTTATAAAACTTTAAATCATGTTCTAACATGCATTTAGTAACATGATTATTTTGAAACCATTTTTCAAAATTCTAATTTATAATAAAACCATTTTATTATGGGCGTGAGACGGCTAGTTAATAAATCCATTTTATTAAACTATGTGTCACGTAATTACCGATAATTATTAGAACCCGTTTTATGCTTTGTTAATTAATTCTAAGTGACGAAGTTGATATCCTAATATCTAACAACCACACAATCAAACAATCAATTAACAAGCATACATAATTATACTAGACACGAGCCACTAATTTAGACCACACTTGTTAGCCGAAACAAGTGTGTGTCTTAGGTCCAATCCTAAGGGACACATGACACATGGATGTTGTAGCTCCCACTCGATCCCGCATCCAAATGCTTCGAGCATCTTCTTCAACCCCGTTGTGATCGATTGGGCTTGAACTTGGGCCTTAGCTTCCAAAAGCTTCCATTTGGGCTCAATTGGTGGGCTTAGGTCCTTTTGGGCTTGAATCCCTTTAATGGGCTTGTGAGACCCATTATCACCATACCCGGCCCAATTAGGCCCAAACTTCCAATTTTGCAATCTTCTTTAATTTTACAAAATCAAATGTCCTAATACATTTTTTCTATAAAATAAAGATATTACAAATAACCTATTTATTACATACCCATATGAATAAATAATTACAAAATTACAAAATTGCCCCTAATTAATTATTACAAACCGAAACTTGAATAATTAACTACAATCACAACATCAACCACAAACAAACATCCACTTTGGTCTACGGCTCGGTCTAGTTTTAACAAACATAACCCGTTATGTTTTAGGAACCCGTTCCAAAAACCCCTTGACTTTATCGGGCCTAGCCCAACCCAATTTGGGCTTGACCCAATAACATGATTATGGGCTTCGGCCCACATGTGCAAAACACATGGGCTTCGGCCCAATTAAAAAAACCACGGGCTTCGGCCCATTTAACCAAAAATGGGCTTCGGCCCATAAAGCTTTTTCCCTTTTATTTCCGGTTAGCCCAATAACCATATCCAAGTGGGCTTCGGCCCAAAATCACCCGATTTGGGCTTTGGCCCATATAATCGGTTTTATATATTTTTTTTTTTTTTTGAAAAAAGCCAAAAATATAACAAGATTAAATACAAAAAAAAAATTATGCATGTTAATTTTTTGTATAAAATCTTTCAAGGGGAAAATATAAAACCGAAAACCCGAAGCTTAGTTTCCCGTATCCCGGCTCTTGATGCCATTTGTTGGGTTTCTATGGATAATTAACACTTAGTTAACCATTTAACTAGTCACAATTAAGGCGGAAGCGTGATATTTACAAACTAAACATATCTATCCATATGTTTATATATGTATATCTTACAAGTTTATATAAGATATGTTCATGAACAACCTTGTTCATTCAAGTATTAAGATTACCAATAATCTATTTATTAGAAACCCGAAGCAAGGATCAAATGATACGGAAAAGCTAAACTATCAAAGCTATAAACACTTACACTCTTAACCCTTTAAGATTGTAGTTGATGTTGAAGAAGATGATGATGTTGATGCTAGACTTTCAAAGGAAAATCCTCAAATGGAATATACCCCGAGCCTCCAACACACACCGAGCTAGGTTAGGAAGCTTGAACACGAAAAACCCGAGACCCGAGCCTCTTCCTTTTTGGCCGATTACAAGAAAAGAAAAAGAAAGAGTGGTGGTCTCTTTTTTTGGTTACTTCAAAGTTTTTTTTATATTCTTGATCATTATCCTTTTTATCATCATATCCATCATCCATGATGTTAGGTATTAGGTTAAGTAAATTATACTCAATCTATACCAAATACATGACAAGATTTGACCAATACATTGGGGTGTGGGGCCCACCCAAAACCGGCCCCAATATTATTATTATTATTATTTTTTTTTTTTATTTTATTTTATTTATTTTATACATTATAAAATATATAAACACCCCATCTTTTATAAACCATTTTATAAAAGAACATATAGTTAAATAATCATTCCAATAATAATTATTTGAATAAATAAATTAACCAATTAATTTATTTAACACTTTCAAGTAAGTATTCAGAAACCCGATTTTCTGAATGTGTCGTGTTCTGTATTTGTCATATAGATCTTATCTTAACAAATACATAATTGGTGTGTGTCTAACTCGTTATTGGGTATGACCCGACTTGGATCAAACACGGCTAGCCACATTAACTTAATTATGTGTCTCGGGCATACGGTATTCCAACAAAACTTACTGAAAATGGTTAAGATTTGATGGGTTAATCGATTGATAAAAGAACCCGTAACCTATATGCCTAAATCGCACCCCTTAAACATCGATGTTAGGCCGATTTGATGGTTGGGGTTTGTAGGCACTGGTCAGACGATTCCGTTGATACCTAAATCGAGTTATTTGGTTAAGAAACGAAGATGAGTATGGGGATTAAGAACGAACAATAGCTGCAGCTGGACAACTTCGCTGCAGCTAAGTTCGCCTGATGATAACTTCGCTGGTTGTCAAGTTCGCCAGCTGACTAAGTTCGCCTGAGGTTAACTTCGCCTAAGGTTAACTTCGCTAAGGTTAACTTCACCTGTTGATAACTTCACCTAAGGTTAACTTCGCCTGAGGTTAACTTCACCTAAGGTTAACTTCGCCTGAGGTTAACTTCGCTAAGGTTAACTTCACCTGTTTATAACTTCACCTAAGGTTAACTTCGCCTAAGCTTAACTTCACCTCAGGTTAACTTCACCTGAGTTTAACTTAGCACTAAGTTGAAATAATCTGATATGATAGGACGAGTATTGATACGTGTAACCTATATACAGTTAGCAGAGCACAGTTAAAGAGAGGAACCACGATAAACGGAGAAAGGAACCGCATTCAGGTGAGTTTCTAGCCCCATTCCTTGTTATGTTTTCGGGGCTGTGTGCATACTCGATGTATTTGTTAATATATTTATCCTAAGTGATAAGTGTATGCCATATGTGATATATGTGATAGATATGAATGATTGCTTGTCGGTAACTATCTTCGGATATTGCGCGTACTGTCAGGTTGCAAATAAAGATATGAATGTTATATATGGATGATGTATGATCGTTATGAACGAATGCTTGTCGGGGCGTGAACGATCTTCGGATATTGCACGTACCGACAAGGAGTATGATTGTTAAATGAATGATGTGAAGAACGCCTAGAGTGTTCTTACGATATGATGTAATTATTGTATATGCGAAGTAAGTGTATGCAGGTACAGGAATGGTATGTGAGTTCTATGTCTAACGCAGTAAGTTAGGATGACAAATCCCTCTAACTTCCGTTGGGCTTAGACTTGGCATGTGATGGCGTAGTTAAGGACTGTGGGCCTTATACGTGTTATAGATGATAGATGAGAACGTAGTTAAGGACTGTGGACCTTATACTTAATTTAGATAGGAGTCAGCATAGGAAAGGACTGTGGACCTTATACGTGCTTTAATTGTATTGTGGTAGCATAGGGGAGGAGTGTGGACCTCGTACGTGCTATAAATTAGGTTGCAACATAGGGAGGGACTGTGGACCTTGTACGTGTTGTTAATGTAGGATGGTATAGGGAAGGACTGCGGACCTTTTTCGTGTTCACGACCTTGAGTATAGGTATAGACGGTGGACTATGAACGTACTCTCGGTAGACTGGGGTTAGTGATTGTAGATATATATGGTAGTAAGTATGTATGTAGAACAGAAAGGTAACTAGTTAAGTATGAGTATGTATCTTCGGATACGTAAGTAAGTATGATATGTGTATGTAATGTATGATTACCTGATTAACTAGAACTCACTCAGCGTAGCTGGCTTTTAGTATGCACGCAGGTGATCAGACTGAAAAGTTAGCATGAGGATGGCACGTGGCATGGACTGAACGACTGGCATCTGAAGATGAAAGAAATGATGTTTTAAAAGTAATGTTTTAAGTTGGTTTTAAGGAAAAGATTAAATGTTTTGTAATAAACGGTTAAGTTTTATATTCCGCGAAAGTTTTAATTAACTCTGATTTGTAAGAACTGTGTTTATGAGTAAATCCGACGCTAAAATAGGGCTACCGGGAACGGGGTCTTACATTTCTAGCGTTCTAAATTAAAACTCCTTAAAAATTTTTGTTTCCTCAAAATCATGTTTCACTCAAATGTTTTGTAAACCCACACGATGAGACGAATCATGTGGACCATCCGACGATAACAATAATTATGGTCCGGAACATAATTATCGAAATTCTCGCATGGAAATCATGAAGCGTAAAGTTGTGTGTCATAATATAGAATTGAAAGTAGTTGGGATAGTGGTACAAATATAGAAATGATAAGGACATGGTGGATACGCCGCTGATACATCCTATATATAAGTGTCCTTATCGGATTTGCATTTGGTGCGTTATTTTACCTATTTAAAGTTCGGTGTTATGATAAATTTTAAAATTTTATTTTAACGTTTTCTTTTCCTCAAACTTTAATGGTTTGTTATAGTATTCATTAATTTCGGGACGAAATTCCCTAAAGTAGGGGAGACTGTAACAACTCGGATTTTCCAAATCTATATTTAGTAGTCTTAACCCGAACCATTTCGATGTTCGGGAAATTTTATCGTGTTTATCGAGAAGATTAATTATTAATAATTTATATCTTAATTATTTATATAATATATATTATTAACTTTCAAATTATAGCAATTTCTACCCTAAGTTAAACTTATACCCAATTATGTCTCCATCTTTAAACTGCAGGGGTTACACTGTAAATTCAATTAATTAATATTATTTACTTTAAAACCCTAAACCATCTTGGTTCAACCGGCACCCCAAACCCGTACCCGATTGTGTGAACCCGTAGACCAATGTTTACCTTGAACCGCAATTCTCGTATTCAATATGGAAATTTAATCAAGACGCGTGTTATATACTCTATATTCGGCCAACCGACGTTTGTAATTAGGAAACACGAATTAAATTGTTAAAACAATTACTGTCGCATCGAAGCCGTCCTATATAATTCCTAAATTGATAATTTAAAAGCATAACAATCCAATTAATTGAGTTCGCAACAGCCTCATAGCATCACCGACAATAACCCCATAATCAATTTGTTTATCGAAACCTCTAGATAGCTGTTCGTGTTTATACTCGGCCGTCGTCTGTCATCTCGTCATATGCCTTAAATTCGTCACCGTTGAAGGTAATTAATCTGCTCAGCATATATGTTATAAATCGTAAATCTATAACCCTAACATTAATCGCATTAACATGTACCAGATTAAGGGATTTGATGATCT
This sequence comes from Bidens hawaiensis, assembly GCF_021521415.1. Lineage (NCBI taxonomy): Eukaryota > Viridiplantae > Streptophyta > Magnoliopsida > Asterales > Asteraceae > Bidens > Bidens hawaiensis. Next base: position 174,328 of record NW_027491660.1, on the reverse strand, counting down.
AGGGTTCATGGGAATTGGGGGCTTTTCTGGGTTCTTATACTTAAATTATTGTTCTGATCTTTAAACAACTAGACGTCTAGCCTAGCTGGTTGTGTGTGCCGAGTTAAAGACTTGGACGAGCTGGGGGCGCAGGTACAAGCCTCCCCAAGCCCGTTTTGGGTCCTTTTTCGAATTTTTTTTAAGATTATATACTTATATATATTTAATAGTTTACGTTATATTATTAATATTAAATATATAATAATGAATCAATATTTGTATAAAACCGACTCGTTAACTAGTTGTGTTTCCAAACCTCGGTTAAAAACTATATAAATATGTGTGTGTGTGTGTCTATATATATATTAGATTATTTAAAACTTATAAAGGCTTTAATATTTAAAAAGGGCGTTAAATCGCGTATTTAAAAATATAGTTCTAAGTGTTTTTATAAAACGATCATATACTATATAAATATTATTAATTAGTATTAACTATTACCTTTTATTAGTAATATATAAATACATTAAACTTATTTGTAACAAACCTTTTTATATATAAACTATAAAGTTTTACAAATATATATTTAAGTATTTTATATATATAAATCTTATTATAAAATTTTGAGAATAAAATTTATAATAAATGTATTAATAAATAGTCTTTGTAAGATTTACACTCGATCATCAAAATCCTGAACGTCTATCTAGTTTAGATTCATTGTTGAAATCAAGAGTTATTTATATTCGTTTCCGTAATTATTCGTTAAGAGGAGTTCTCGTCAGTATTCCTTGAAGATTTTGATCTATCATCCACATTCTTATTATATTGTTTTCCTCGCTTGCTCGTCTGTTAAGGTGAGTACCACATTCACCCTTTTTACTTGTTTTTCACGTTTTGGGGACATATGCGTAAATATATTTCTCATATATACTTATACACAAAACTGCAACTTTGTCTTATGTGTTAACAACTTATACCTTACTTGTTTATGTGCTTATTTGCTTTGTATGCTTTCGCATTCGGAGATGTCCAACATAATCTCAGTCTAGTATCATCATACGCTAGTCGTTAGCCTTTGTGCTTCTCGACATGTCAGTTATATTTGCTCATTTGGTTAATTTTTTATTCTCATATGACTTGTTGCAACTACGTATTTTTGTTATATACTATAGGTACATTTAAACTGGTGTGTTGCTCACTCAACCTTGTGTTGACAAACTATATTATTTTCAACGCATATGCAGTTTACCGTGACGTGATTTTCAAGATTGTTTGAAGCAACTTAGGATGCACGTTGGAGAAAAGATACAAGAACTTAATTTTGGATGTTTAATGTAATTGTTTATTTATAACTTTGATGTACATGAATATTTGTTTGCAAATATTAAATAGATATTGAACATATATTGTGCATGATAGTAACCTTGAAAGATATGACAATCAGTTCGCGCCCCGGCATTTCCGCCGTAGGTTGGGGTGTGACACTCTATGTCAGGATCCAATCCACATGTTAGACTGCAGCAAAAGGGGGTTGCGGCGCAGCTTGGAATTAGATTGGGTTTGCTATCCAAAAGGGGATTGCGGCGCAGCTTGTTGCTCGCTTACCTGTCACTTCATTGTAAATCGTTTGGATGTTTCTATAGAATTAGATTAAAAAAAATAAAAATAAAATTAAAATAAAATTTAAACTGCAACATTGTATTATGTATCAATATTCAATAGTATGAATTTACTAATGTTACTATTTTTAGTCAAACAAAACTTAACGAAGGGGGTATAATTATAATTATTTTTCTTTTTAAACCAATCAATTTTTTTGTTTTCCTTTTCTCATTTCGTTATATGAAGGGGTTATAATGGTAATTATTTTGAAAATTGTTAATGGTTTTTTATGATAGTTTCACTTTCACTAAATTATTAATTTAATTCTTTGTTATTTTTAAATTAAAAAAATATTAACATCACATTGTTTTGGAAGAACCCGGCTACAATTTATCATATCCAATTTTTTTCTTATTCTATTTTATAATTTGTTAATCTTTTAAACTCATATATAATCTATTTAATTTCCGTGTTAAATAAATTAAACAAAAAAATTCTAATTATTTTAATTTTAGTATTCCTATAAACATATCACTTTTATTCTTTTGAATTCTTTATATCATAAGTAAGTTAAAAAAAAACATAAATATTCTTTATTAACACAAAACCAAAAACCAAGTAACCCTACACATCTAAGACAATTCCATACACCAGTGTAGTTCATACACAACTATCACACACCTTAACTTAAGTCTTAGAAGTGTGACCAATAGTTGTTAAATGTTTTATAAATATATCATAGTTTAAGGTTGTACAACAGAAGTTTTGGTTAAAATATTAATATATTGAAAAAGACGGGGATTAAACACCCGTTAGTTGTTACAAAAGTGTTTGAAGAAGAAAAACCATAATTTACATTATTTTAATAATAAAACTGCGACTTAGCCATCAGATCGTCTAATGGCTATCCGTCATCTCCAAACATCTAATCTTGATTACCTTTAAAACAGTTTATAAAAATACGTAGCAACGCATGCTGGTGAATACGTTGACACAAAATATTTTTAATACTTAATCATTTCCTCGAGACATTGTAGGCCTCGGCTCAACGTGGCTTAGGAAACAATCAAGTTCTAAAAGTCTGAATAACTATTACAAACTCCAGCTCAACTCGAAACCTCTCAGCGAAGACTGCAACATTCAAGATCATAGCCTCCACCTATATACACAAGATTATCTCCACTCGAACATCGTAGGTCCGACCCAACGCGACGGAGGTATAATCAGGTGTGGTGCAGTGTGCCCACCGTCTACCTACAAATAAAAGGATCCAAACAAACGTATATGATAGCATGATGGCCAGCGATTACCTTTGTTTATAACGCTTTAGGGATACAAAATTCCATGTAAAAATTTAAAGACTTCGTTTATAAAGTTGTAAAGAGTTTGGACATATTTATCTTTGTTATGATTAGTGTGGCTCATTGATGTATTCTTCTTGTACGAGAATAACCTTTTATAAATACTAAATCAACGATATAGCTTTAGAACTTTAGTCTATTTGCATAATCATTACCTTGATAATCATTTCTTTTTTTATAAAATACTTGGACCTTTAATCCAAGAGATTTAATTATTTACACACTACGTTTCTTTTTCATGAAGAAACGTATACACTAAGTTTCTTCTATCGTAAGAAATATTATAAAATATACATATATTTACAAAGAAATAATATTTTATCTATACCCTTGTCATATGAAAACTATATTTCACTCATTACATCACCAAGGTAGACCATACCCCCGATTAGGGTATAAGCCATATATAATAAAATAATCTGGCAGAATCCCTACCTTATATGGCTAGTTTTTAAGAAATGCCTAGACTTGAAATGGGCAGCACTTCTACTTGTCCGGGGGTATGAGGAAATAAAAGAAAAAAGCTTCAAACACTTGCACGTACTTCGAGAAACGAAATCGTCGGGAAGTCGGGATCGTGGCATGCTTTACGAGGTTAAATGTGTGTTTGTAAGTGTAACGATTCCGGCAAATTCAGGTATACCCTAGCCGGTATATACTATTTACGTGTCATTTAATACTGAATATATGAATTTATACGAGTATGTATGATTCACGGTACGAATTATACTCGATTATACAGTTAATCGTATTGGAAGTACGGTTAACCGATTGACGGTTATTGAAACCCGAATGAATCGGGGATTACATTATAGACGAAATATATTATGTTTAGTGATGTTTACGAAGTATTAAAGCTTCGGGATAAGTGAAATAAAGCACAGAAAAGAATTTCGATTTAATGGTACGTTGGTACGTTAAACGAAATCTTTTATACCAAACCAAGCAAGAGATGATCGATCAAGCCGAAAATGATGCACAATTATTAATAATATGATGTTTCAAGTAAGTAAATGTCATGGTTTAAGTTTTTAAAGTTTTAAATCGGTTTTATATAAATTTTATTTTTAAGCCGAAAAACGACCGTTTTAGCCTCGTTTTGAGCGGAATTAAACGTTTAACCGAAAAACGAACTGAACCAGATTATCCACAACATTATCCAGATTGCGTAATCTGAGCTTGTGGCCAAGATTGGAGGTGTGGGCCCCCCCACCCTCCTTATGGAGACCGATCGGATGAGGGGAACACCCTCATCCCTTTCATTTTCTTTTTTCTAACATCCCAACTCCACAATTCTCTCAACCCTTCGAACATTCATCCAACTTCCCTTTGATTTATACCAAGAAACCGAGGTAAAGATCGTATTATAGTCGTGTTCATCTTCTTTTCTCGAGTCATTTACAAGAAAATGAGGTTTCAAATGAAAAATGGGTGAGAACTCGAGATGAAACCGATTCTTGCATGATTAAGTGATGTATTCAAGTTATACAAGGGATCTTGGTCCAAGAAAGGAGTTAAAAGAGTCAAAAACGAATTTCTACGGTTAAAATCTTTGTTTTGATGTCTTACCGAAACCATGAAAGAAATGGCTTGATTGTGGGTGTAACTTGCTTGGTGTGGTGTTATTGTGCTTGTAGGTGTTATATCTAGTTGCTAGCAAAGGCTAGAAAGCAAGATATTTGCGATCTAAAGCTAGAAACACAAGGTATTTCGGTTTTTCGTATGATTTGTATGATTTGGACAGATTGTGATAGACTTAGAGTTGGGTCATGAAATTTCACAGAGATGATCTACACATGAAAAAAGAGATCTGTGAAAATTTGGTAATTTTTGGACAAAGGATGAATATTTGGTGAATTTAATGCTCGGTTTTGGCTAAAAATGATGAAAAATAGTTAAACATCATGAAAAATTCTGGAAAATTCCAGATAAGCTTTTTATAACATATAAAAGTCACACACAAAATTTCAGATCCGTTGGAGAAGTCTAAGTAGACTTTTCGGTAAAACGAGTTCTAGGGTTTTCTAGCTCGGTTTTGGTGAAAATGGCATGAAAAATGAGCTTTTGGTTTTGGAAACATTACAGGGAACTATGTGGATGGCAGGGGTCATCCCAGAAAAATTTGGGATTTTTCTAAGGTCGTTTGGTATTTTCGACATATTTGGTGTTTAGATGACGTTTAAAAATAGATAAATAAATGTTAAATGCAAAAATTAATTCTGGAAATATTTTTATAAAATTCCTTACTGTCAAAAAGTGATTTGTGCAAAATTTCAAGATCCGAGACTAAACGGATAATTGTTTGTGCTAAAAAGAACATAAGAACAAACTTTTTAAGCTTAAAACGCGTAAACCGGCAAAGTTCGCCTAAGCGAGCTGACTGGTGTATGAAAACCCTAAAAATGGACTATTTTCATGAAACTAAGTTAATCAAGTAAAAATAAATCATCCGAAAATAATTCGGATGATTTAGGTAATTTTACCCGATTTAGCAGTTTCCGGTGTATTAAAGACGGAAACGGGCCCCGCGGCCAAACGGGGTGTCTAAACCGAGCTCTAATTTCACCACTTTAATTAAAATATCAATAAAAACTATTTTCGGTTCGTGTGTGACCAAACTCATTTTTTTGAAAACATAAAAAAAACGGATAACCGTGCTAGGCACGCAAAACGGGAAAACAAACTAAAGGTAGTTTTGACTAAAGAACTCTAAGTGATATCACAATCTAAGTCCTGAGAAGTGTTTCAGGGTTAACATTGTCCCTGCATCGTGTACGGTACTGGGTTAACAGTGTCCCCAGACGTACCGGTTAACACGAATTTAAGTTATATTAATAGAAATTGTATAGTAACGACTTAGGGATCGTATTACAGATCCGGACCGGTAGCCGTGCACAGTGTTACATATTTGCTCACGAAAAGGTGAGTTTCACGAGCCCCTTTTTACTGAACTGTTTCAAATATTTTCCCGGGGCGGAAAGCATGTTATTATTTAAATGTTTAAGTACATGCTGATCGCATGGAAATAAATGTATTTATATAATGTTTATTGTATGAGAATCGTACGGTAATGTATTTAGATGGTAATTGTTTGAGTTGCTAACATTGTAAGGCCCGAAACAGTGTTCTGGGTTAACAGTGTCCCCAGAGGTTATTAAATGTGTTTCTGGGTTAACAGTGTCCCCAGAGGTTATTGGATGTGTTTCTGGGTTAACATTGTCCCCGGAGTGAGTACAGTACTGGGTTAACAATGTCCCCAGATAATATTATATTTTGATATTGATATATCATGGTTTACTCGAATTAGTGAAACTCACCAACTATTCGTAGTTGACCCGTTTTCTTTACATGCTTTCTGGGTACCCCCAAATTGGAATGAGTGATACGTGCTTGATGATGTGTGCTATTTTGTGGAAGCTTAAGGATCTTTATTTTGTATTAAATATGTTAATGTACTATCGGTAAAACTTATGTGTTAACGCCTAGACGGTAACGAAACTCGGAACAATGTAATACGTTGTAAATTAATGTAGTGGTGTGTTCTTTATAAGCAATGCTGTTGATATCAGACGTGTCTGTTGCATCCCGTTTACGTTTCCGCTGCGGTTACGGGGTGTTACAGAACTTGGTATCAGAGCCATTGGTTATAAAGAATTAGGATGTTTTTAAAAAGATACCTAAAATATAACCAGTAGCTCAAGTATTATAGGATCTGAATATCAACTAATAATTTATAGTGACGAGATCTGGATGAACTTGGATGGACAAGTGAGTTATTATGGTCCGGAACATAATAACGGACTTGTCTGCACGAGGGAATTCAGGGGAAGTCACGGGGGACTTTAATAGGTAAAATTGGTAACATATGTGTAAATATATGATAATATTGTTATGTGGTAAAGTTGAATAAGTAAGTGTATATTAATTTGATTATGGCTTACACTATGGAAAGAACTATATGTTTGATTAACTTGTGTGCAGGTAAGAATGTCGAGAACTCATAGTTTATCGGTGGAGGAGGACCCGGAGGAAGTCAGCTCCGGGAACTCTGGGAGTCTACGCATATCATCCAGCTCTGAGCCTAGCGAGGCTAGTCGTAGGAGCTCTAGCCAGTCCTCCCCAGTCAAGATTGTCAGATCCCCCACCCCACCCGTACCACAGGCCACCCCTATCCCTCCCGGATTCGGACTCCGCCTCACGGCGCATATCAGTGTCCCGCATGTCCCACCTACCTCTCCCCCACCCAGACCTGCTACCCGCAGGGGCGAGCCCTCCCGCTCCCAGCCCGAACCTGTGACTCCACCTGTGTGGGGTCTCCCTAGGCAGGAAAGGGACGCGGCGGCATGGCTTCGAGTGCTCACCGAGCAGGTGAATGAGCACTCCGCCGCCTTGACAGTGGGAGTGCAGAGGCGGATGTATCTGGGGGACTACATACTGGACCACCAGTATGCGATTGCGCAGCTAAGGAGGGAGTGCTCATACTCCCAATTGATGATTGATCGGTTAGAGGCGCGGGTCCGGGGTGTGTTGGCAGTGATGGTGGTGTTGGTGGCAGTGCTGGTGTGGTGGGTATACCACAGTGTTTAGTGATGTTAGGATGGTAGAAGTCATGGACCACTTTTTGATACTCTGTGTAAGCAGTTAGTGGTGATGCTAACATAGAGTGAATCTTGGGTAGTTATAATACAACCACTGGCCCTTAGGGGGTCTCTTTTGGGGTATATCATTATAGATACTTTTGGGTATCATTCAAGCACTGACCCATTGCGGGTTATGTCGAGATGATGCCGACATAGGCCCTATGTATGAAAACTTAACCTATGTAATGATGACAGGAAAGTATGTGAACTGACGTTGATCTAATATGTACTGATGTTTATTAATGAATGGAATGTGGGTTGTGTGTTATGATTGGAACTTGTATTAATTATATGTATTTTCTTAATGTTGTGTAGAATGGCACCAAGACGATCAGCTCAAATGTCAGAAGTAGATGTGAGCCGTTTGATTGCTCAACAGCTAGAGGCGGCGATACCGGATATAGTATAGCGCATCGCTGCCAGTATTAACAATTCGACCAATCCAACCCCTCCGAGCAATCAAACGACCACCAATAATGACGGGGAACAAAATGCTAATCCTCCACAGAATGATAACCCGATTCCGGGAAATGACGCACCGCCTAGGGTGGTCGTTACAGACAGTAATGGCCCTATACCTACTGTAGAGACGAACCGTACTGAACCGATTCCTGCATCCAGGGGATGTTCGATCAAAGACTTTATGTTGTGCAAACCCCTAGAGTTTAGCGGGTCTGAAGGACCAAATGGGTTGGTTAAGTGGATCGAGAAAATAGAATCCGTTGTGAATATTAGCAACTACCCCGAGGATTGTGTTGTTAAGTATGCTACCTGCACATTCACGGACCATGCCTTGACATGGTGGAACACGATAGTGCAGACTCGCGGTCAGGCGGCGACAAACCGCATGACCTGGACAGAGCTCAAGGCTCTTGTACTGGGACATTTCTGCCCGAAAAATGAATTGCAGAAATTAGAAAACGAATTGTGGAACCTGGAGATGCGGGGGGCAGACCACTTGGGTTATACAAACCGGTTTAATGAGTTGTCGCGATTGGTACCATGGTTGGTCACCCCAGAGTCGAAGAGGGTTGAGCGTTATATTTGGGGACTAACTCCAGTAGTGAGGAGTATAGTCAACACTGGGGGACACCAGACGTTTGAGGGTGTGGTGACGCAAGCTGGTATCGTCACCTACGATTTCGTGAGGAGTGGGTCATTGAAGGTGGCAGGAGAGTCTGCTGGGGGAAAACGGGGTACGTTTGACCATAGGATCCAGGAGAAGCAGCAAGGTAAACGTGCTAGGCCCGCTGCCCAGAACTACGCCATGACTAGTTCAGGCGGAAGGCAGGGACCGCAGACAAGGACGTTTCCTAGGTGTGGGAAATGCGGTAACCAGCATGGTGGCGAATGCAGGGGGGTAGTGTGCCATCGGTGTGGCAGGGAAGGGCACTACGCACCAAGATGTAGGACAAACCTGAACAATCTGAACCGACAACCTCAACCTATCTGTGCGCAACCAGTTAGGACCCAACCAGCCCGACAACAAAACCCACAAGGAAATCAAGTGATGACCACCAGCTGTGCTTGCTTTGAATGCGGCAGCACAGATCACTTCAAGAGAAACTGTCCGAAACTGAACCAGGGAGGAAATGGGAGGCAAACCGCGGGTCAGGCATCGTCGTCCAACCCGGCAAGAGGCCGAGCATTCATGATGGGGGCGAGCGAGGCACGCCAAGACCCCAGCGTAGTGACAGGTACCTTCCTCGTCTCTGATCATTACGCTTCTGTATTATTTGATACGGGCGCCGATAGAAGTTTTGTCTCCATTAAGTTCCTATCGATAGCAAACCTTCCAATTGGTGAAACCATAGAACCTTATACCGTAGAAGTCGCTAACGGTAAAACCATGATAGTTAATCGAATAGTTCGGAATTGCCCTTTTATTCTGAACGATCAATCCCTTCCGATTGACTTGTTACCGGTAGAATTGGGTAGTTTTGACGTGATAGTGGGAATGGATTGGTTAGCACGTAACAAAGTAGAAATAAACTGTGAAAAGAAAATCGTCAAGATCCGGGTGTCGGATGACGAAGAGGTATTAGTGCAAGGAGAAAAGTCAGGCACCATGATACCATTTATATCCCACCTAAAGGTGTTAAAATATATACGCCAGGGATGTGTGGCGTATCTAGCGAGCTTGACTGCCACAGATTCTGAGGAGAAACGAGTGGATGATATTCCAGTGGTGCGCGAATTTCCACAAGTTTTCCAGAAGAACTTCCTGGATTACCGCCAACCCGACAGGTCGAATTCAGAATCGACTTATTACCTCAAGCTGGCCCTGTTGCTAAGGCGCCCTACCGACTTGCACCATCCGAGATGCAAGAATTATCCAACCAGTTGCAAGAATTGTTGGATAAAGGATTTATACGTCCCAGTTATTCCCCGTGGGGTGCACCTGTACTATTCGTGAAAAAGAAGGACGGGAGCCTTAGAATGTGCATTGATTACAGGGAATTGAACAAGTTAACAATCAAAAATAGGTACCCTCTTCCCCGAATTGATGACCTGTTCGACCAACTACAAGGTGCGAGCTACTTCTCAAAAATAGATCTTAGATCGGGATACCATCAGGTTAGAATTCAGGAGGAGGATATCCCAAAAACCGCATTCCGGACTCGTTACGGCCATTACGAGTTCTTAGTTATGCCTTTTGGGCTAACAAATGCGCCAGCAGTGTTCATGGATCTCATGAATCGAGTCTGTAAACCCTACCTCGATAAATTCGTCATCGTGTTTATTGACGATATTTTGATATACTCGAAGAGTAAAGAAGAGCACGAGCAACACTTAAGATTAATTTTAGAGCTTCTAAATCAGAAGAAGTTGTATGCAAAATTCTCTAAGTGTAACTTCTGGTTGCAAGAAGTGCAATTCCTTGGTCACGTTATAAACCATCAAGGAATAAACGTTGATCCAAGAAAGGTTGAAGCAGTTAAGAATTGGCAAGCGCCTAAATCGCCAAAGGAAATCCGCCAATTCTTAGGCTTAGCTGGATACTATCGTCGATTTATAGAGAACTTTTCCAGCATCGCCCAACCTTTAACCCTTCTGACTCAAAAGGATCGAAAGTATGAATGGGGTGAAGAGCAGGAAACGGCGTTTCAAACGCTAAAACAAAGATTGTGCCAAGCGCCGATCTTAAGTCTCCCCGACGGAGACGATGGTTTTGTCGTGTATTGTGACGCATCCCGTAGAGGGTTAGGATGCGTGTTGATGCAGAATAATAAGGTTATAGCCTATGCTTCTCGACAATTAAAAGTACACGAGAAAAATTACACTACTCATGACTTAGAACTGGGAGCAGTTATCTTCGCACTTAAAATCTGGAGACATTATCTCTACGGTACAAAGTGCACCATCTTCACCGATCATAAAAGTTTGCAACACATATTCGATCAGAAAGAACTGAATATGAGGCAACGAAGATGGGTCGAGTTATTAAGCGACTATGACTGTGACATCCGTTATCACCCCGGCAAGGCTAACGTCGTAGCCGCTGCCTTGAGTAGGAAGGATCGGCTTAAGCCATTGCGAGTGCGAGCGCTGGGGATGATAGTCCAGTCGAACCTTTCGGACCTGGTTCGAGTCTCTCAACGCGAGGCGTTGAAAGAGTAGCAATTGGAAAAAGAGGGACTTTACGGTAACGAGAAGAATTTCGAACAGCGCGTGGACGAAATTCTCTATTTCAAAAATCGGATTTGGATCCCGACCCTCCATGACCTTCGTGAATTAATCATGGACGAAGCGCATAAATCGAAATATTCCATACATCCGGGATCGGATAAGATGTACAAGGATGTGAAAGAGTTCTACTGGTGGCCGGGCAAGAAAAAGGACATAGCCACATACGTCGGCAAGTGTACGACGTGTGCGAGGGTTAAGGCGGAGCACCAGAAACCCTCGAGGATGTTACAACAACCGGAAATTCCCGAATGGAAATGGGAGCAAATCACGATGGATTTTGTGACACATCTCCCTAAGACGTCCCGTGGACACGATGCAATTTGGGTAATCGTGGATCGATTAACCAAGTCGGCACATTTTATTCCGATTAGAAATAATTATAACACCGAGAGACTTGCGCAGATTTATATAAATGAAATTGTGTCTCGTCATGGGATACCCATCTCAATCATCTCCGATCGAGATAGCCATTTCACCTCCAATCTTTGGCAAGCTGTACAAGAAGCGCTGGGAACGCGTATTGATCTAAGCACAGCTTACCACCCTCAGACCGACGGTCAGTCTGAGAGGACCATCCAAACACTGGAGGATTTGCTTCGTGCATGCGTACTGGATTTTAAGGGAAATTGGGATCAACATCTCCCACTCGTTGAATTTTCCTATAATAACAGTTACCATAGCAGTATAAAGGCGGCACCTTACGAAGTATTGTATGGACGGAAGTGCCGATCACCACTCTGCTGGACTGAAGTGGGCGACACACAGGTTATTAGATCAGATCTGGTCCAGGAAACGACCAGCAAAATCCTTGAAATTAAGAACAATCTGAAGGCCGCACGGGATCGGCAGAAGAGTTATGCCGATACCCGTAGAAAACCGTTATCATTTGAGAAAGGTGATAAAGTGTATTTGAAAGTATCACCTTGGAAAGGAGTAGTCAGATTTGGAAAGGCGGGGAAGTTAGCCCCTAGATACATTGGACCATTCGACATTACTGCAAAAATTGGTCCTGTAGCATACCGATTAAAACTGCCTGATGAACTGAGTGCAGTTCACAATGTGTTTCACGTGTCGAACTTGAAAAGGTGTCTGTCGGATGAGACATCGGTGTTACCCATAGAGGGTGTCCAAATAAGTGATAAGCTTAATTTCGTAGAGGAACCCATAGAAATAGTGGACCGGAAAATCAAACAACTTAGACACAATAAGATCTCGTTGGTCAAAGTTAGATGGAACTCGCAACGAGGCCCAGAATATACATGGGAACGAAAGGACGAATTTTGGAAGAAATACCCCCACCTATTTCCTCAAAAGGAAGTAGTTGACGCGTAAAATTTCGAGGACGAAATTTTTGTAACGGGGGGGAGAATGTAACGATTCCGGCAAATTCAGGTATACCCTAGCCGGTATATACTATTTACGTGTCATTTAATACTGAATATATGAATTTATACGAGTATGTATGATTCACGGTACGAATTATACTCGATTATACAGTTAATCGTATTGGAAGTACGGTTAACCGATTGACGGTTATTGAAACCCGAATGAATCGGGGATTACATTATAGACGAAATATATAATGTTTAGTGATGTTTACGAAGTATTAAAGCTTCGGGATAAGTGAAATAAAGCACAGAAAAGAATTTCGATTTAATGGTACGTTGGTACGTTAAACGAAATCTTTTATACCAAACCAAGCAAGAGATGATCGATCAAGCCGAAAATGATGCACAATTATTAATAATATGATGTTTCAAGTAAATAAATGTCATGGTTTAAGTTTTTAAAGTTTTAAATTGGTTTTATATAAATTTTATTTTTAAGCCGAAAAACGACCGTTTTGGCCTCGTTTTGAGCGGAATTAAACGTTTAACCGAAAAACGAACTGAACCAGATTATCCACAACATTATCCAGATTGCGTAATCTGAGCTTGTGGCCAAGATTGGAGGTGTTGGCCCCACCCCACCCTCCTTATGGAGACCGATCGGATGAGGGGAACACCCTCATCCCTTTCATTTTCTTTTTTTTAACATCCCAACTCCACAATTCTCTCAACCCTTCAAACATTCATCCAACTTCCCTTTGATTTATACCAAGAAACAGAGGTAAAGATCGTATTATAGTCGTGTTCATCTTCTTTTCTCGAGTCATTTACAAGAAAATGAGGTTTCAAATGAAAAATGGGTGAGAACCCGAGATGAAACCGATTCTTGCATGATCAAGTGATGTATTCAAGTTATACAAGGGATCTTGGTCCAAGAAAGGAGTTAAAAGAGTCAAAAACGAATTTCTACGGTTAAAATCTTTGTTTTGATGTGTTAACCAAAACCATGAAAGAAATGGCTTGATTGTGGGTGTAACTTGCTTGGTGTGGTGTTATTGTGCTTGTAGGTGTTATATCTAGTTGCTAGCAAAGGCTAGAAAGCAAGATCTTTGCGATCTAAAGCTAGAAACACAAGGTAGTTCGGTTTTTCGTATGATTTGTATGATTTGGACAGATTGTGATAGACTTGGAGTTGGGTCATCAAATTTCACAGAGATGATCTACACATGAAAATAACAGATCTGTGAAAATTTGGTATTTTTTGGACAAAGGATGAATATTTGGTGAATTTAATGCTCGGTTTTGGCTAAAAATGATGAAAAATAATTAAACATCATGAAAAATTCTGGAAAATTCCAGATAAACTTTTTATAACATATAAAAGTCACACACAAAATTTTAGATCCGTTGGAGAAGTCTAAGTAGACTTTTTGGTAAAACGAGTTCTAGGGTTTTCTAGCTCGGTTTTGGTGAAAATGGCATGAAAAATGAGCTTTTAGTTCTGGAAAATTTACAGGGAACTATGTGGATGGCAGGGGTCATCCCAGAAAAATTTGGGATTTTTCTAAGGTCGTTTGGTATTTTCGACATATTTGGTGTTTAAATGACGTTTAAAAATAGATAAATAAATGTTAAATATAAAAATTAATTCTGGAAATATTTTTATAAAATTCCTTACTGTCAAAAAGTGATTTGTGCAAAATTTCAAGATCCGAGACTAAACGGATAATTGTTTGTGCTAAAAAGAACATAAGAACAAACTTTTTAAGCTTAAAACGCGTAAACCGGCAAAGTTCGCCTAAGCGAGCTGACTGGTGTATAAAAACCCTAAAAATGGACTATTTTCATGAAACTAAGTTAATCAAGTAAAAATAAATCATCCGAAAATAATTCGGATGATTTGGGTAATTTTACCCGATTTAGCAGTTTCCGGTGTATTAAAGACGGAAACGGGCCCCGCGGCTAAACGGGGTGTCTAAACCGAGCTCTAATTTCACCACTTTAATTAAAATATCAGTAACAAATTTTTTCGGGTCGTGTGTGACCAAACTCATTTTTTTGAAAACATAAAAAAAAACGGATAACCGTGCTAGGCACGCAAAACGGGAAAACATACTAAAGGTAGTTTTGACTAAAGAACTCTAAGTGATATTACAATCTAAGTCCTGAGAAGTGTTTTGGGGTTAACATTGTCCCCGGATCGTGTACGGTACTGGGTTAACAGTGTCCCCAGACGTACCGGTTAACACGAATTTAAGTTATATTAATAGAAATTGTATAGTAACGACTTAGGGATCGTATTACAGATCCGGACCGGTAGCCGTGCACAATGTTACATATTTGCTCACGAAAAGGTGAGTTTCACGAGCCCCTTTTTACTGAACTGTTTCAAATATTTTCTCGGGGCGGAAAGCATGTTATTATTTAAATGTTTAAGTACATGCTGATCGGGTGGAAATGAATGTATTTATATAATGTTTATTGTACGGGAATCGTACGGTAATGTATTAAGATGGTAATTGTCTGAGTTGCTAACATTGTAAGGCCCGAAACAGTGTTCTGGGTTAACAGTGTCCCCAGAGGTTATTAAATGTGTTTCTGGGTTAACAGTGTCCCCAGAGGTTATTTGATGTGTTTCTGGGTTAACATTGTCCCCGGAGTGAGTACAGTACTGGGTTAACAATGTCCCCAGATAATATTATATTTTGATATTGATATATCATGGTTTACTCGAATTAGTGAAACTCACCAACTATTCGTAGTTGACCCGTTTTCTTTACATGCTTTCTAGGTACCCCCAAATTGGAATGAGTGATACGTGCTTGATGATGTGTGCTATTTTGTGGAAGCTTAAGGATCTTTATTTTGTATTAAATATGTTAATGTACTATCGGTAAAACTTATGTGTTAACGCCTAGACGGTAACGAAACTCGGAACAATGTAATACGTTGTAAATTAATGTAGTGGTGTTTTCTTTATAAGCAATGCTGTTGATATCAGACGTGTCTGTTGCATCCCGTTTACGTTTCCGCTGCGGTTACGGGGTGTTACAGTAAGGTGTTATGGGATGAGTGGAACATCACCCTATGTCTTCCTATTTATAGAAAAAAAATGTGTTCCTTCGCGTCACACGAAGGGCTTCCATCAGGTCTATTCGAGTCACGAATTAACCGCCCTTGAATACTTTTGCTTTACGCGTATCGCGAAAGGTTCGTTCATGTAGCGCAAAGGACAAAGTAGGTCTAATGATTCATCCACTAGGCCCTATGTGGTGTTGCCACGTGTCGTTTCATGGTACAATTACTTCATGCCTACTACGCGTAGCGTGACGTAAAGTAAAGGGTTGCTTCGTGTCGCGCAAAGTGACCAAAATTTCCATTTTAGTCCCTTGACTTCTAATAGATTGTCACGTCTTGGTCATGCTTCAATATTCCAAAAATACTAAGGCGACTGTCAAGCTTGCGAAATGCAAAGTGCGCCATCATAGTGCCGCAATGCGGCCGTGCCCGTTTGCGTGGAGTGCTTCGCACCCTTCGCTAGAACCATTGGGTGCATGTTTGAAATATAAGAATATTACTATGGAAACTCATATTCTTATAAAGAGCTTCCAAATTTTTCTTACTTTCCATGTGGGATGGAGTTATCTCTCCTATTTATACCCATGTGAAAGACTTTCATTTTCTTCCAACTTTCCACATGGGATGGATAAATTGTTCTATTTCCTTAATATGGGATGCTTCCGGTTATTTAACTTCTTTACCATATCATAAAACTAATTTTGGGTCCTTCGAATTTTAAAGTTGACATTTTCAGCCCAAAATTATTATGGAAATTTTTGAGATGTTACATCGTCCCCATCTTAGAATGAATCTCGTCCTCGAGATTCGTTAAAATAGGTGTGGATATTTCCTTAGATTTTTAATTCCCAAGTAAATTCCGGTCTCTTCGGGAATTCCATCTTATTTTGACCAACCTTAAATTTCGCCTTTTAAGTTACTTAACTTTGAAATATTCTCAATACTTGTTCAAGAACGAAGAATACAGGTTTTATCGCCTTTAATATTTCGTTTTCACTGTTTTTCACCATGATTTCTATTATCATTGTTTTTTTTTTATTTTAAGATGATAGGCTGAACTTAATAGACTACCTAGGTTTATGATGAACCATCTTTAATGTTTTGATTTTAGTTGGATTGTTTCTTTTCATTATGGTTTTATGATTCAGTAAGCTATTTAATTTTATTTGATTGATGCGTATGTGCACTTGGTTTTGCTTGTTCTAGTTTTATTTTTCCACACTATCCTTGGTAATCGTTTCATATGATAGAATTTTGTTAGGTTATCTACTGTGTGTTTTTGACTAGTTTATGATTGAATTCGAATAAGATCATAGAAATAATATTATTAGTCAAACGAACAAAAGTGTGCGGCTAACCTAGAAAGCTGTAAGGTGATAGGTTATGGTTAGATTTTTGGTGATTAAGATTGCTAGATTTAGTTCTTCGTAAGGAGTCTATCTAGGTTTGATTAATTAATATTGTCTAGTGAGTCAGTTAAGTTTGTCAAATTACCTTTGATCTCTATGCTGTAAGTGAGGATTTCACTATAAAGGTACTATTGAGAATTTCACTACTAGATAACCGTAAGGGAGTTTAATTTATAAACTTGTGTGTCTTAAAAATTATTAGAAACCCATATGTGTCTTCTTGAGAATGGTCAGGGGTCATGTTCGGGTTTTCTTTTAAGTATCTATATAGATCTCAGTTCCATAACTATTATTTTCCAACTATTTGATAACTGAAACTTTGGGGATTCTAGCCTAGGTGGTTTTTCATTATCATCTGAATCAGTCAAACTTGCTTGTCTTGTGTTTCATTAATTGTCTTTTATTAATTAGTTTATTTTATTATTTTAATATAATATAGTTTAAAGACCCCCCCTTTAATAATAATATGTAAACAGTCGTGTCAGTTAGTCGAGTCTAATTTGCTAGTTATGTAATTAAAGAGTCTCGTGGGTTCGATATCCGGACTTACTTAGCTGTACTAGACTCGACCGGTACATTTGCCGATTAGTAGTTTATATTAAGTTTAAGAGTCTAGAGTATTACTTAGTTTCTGGATTTGCGTGTTTTTATTTGACTACTTTTAGCGCGTCAATTTTTTGGGCGTCGTTGTTGGGGATTCTTGGCGATTGCGTTATTAGCTTCGATTAGACTTAATTGCTACATACGTGCTATATGCTTTATTTATTTTTTTTGAGTCGTAGGAGTCTAATTTAAGTTTTAATTTATTTTTGTTTTATTTTTAGTTTTCGAGTCTACTCAGTTGGTTTTCTTTTGTGTTTTTCAGGTTTATGCCACATCTACGTTCGCAAGGACCACTAATGGATAATCTTGGATCTTCTCCACTGAAGTCCAAGGCTAGTTCATCAGGAGAAAAACAACCGTCAGAGTCTGGTTCTACACCAAATTCATCACCACATAGTTTACCACCATCAAGTCCGAGAAGCCAATAAGAAGTTCAAATGGCCGATAACAGAACAGTTGATGCACAAGCTTTCGATTATTTCACCGGAAACCAGTCGTCCATGATCATTCCCAATACCAACAATCCAAACTCATGGAAAATTCCATCATACGTCGTGAACTCTCTCGTCCAAGCTAACCAATTTCATGGGCGTGATGACGAGAATGCACCAGCACATATTAACCGGCCTGTCGCGTTCTTAAAATTTTAATCTACAAGGAGCTACTGAAAATGCTATTTTCTTACTTCTTTTTCCTTTTTCACTTGCAGGACGGGCAACTTTTTGGCTTGACACTCAGCCACATAGCATGTTCACTACTTGGGAAGCACTACGTTCAGCATTCATCAAGAAATACTTCCCACCTGGTAAAGTAGGTCACATTGGTGATCAAATCCACTCCTTTTACATCGATCCGGATGAACCGTATTGTCAAGATTGGGAACGCTTTCAGAATCTGTTGTCTCGTTGTTAACAAAATGGTCTCACACCATGGGCTCTTCTTGAGAAGTTTTACAATGGGCTGAACTATGAAACCCAAGCTTGTTTCAACACGGCTACAGGAGGAAACCTGATGTATCAAACGAATGTTAATGAATGTAATGAGATGTTTGAAGGTTTTGCTCAATTAAAATACGCCAAAGTGTTAGTACACGGTTTTGCGTCTCGAGTCTTTGTAATTATTGTTGACTAGATCCGTTAGTGGTTTATTAAGCTTTAGATTTGAGATCCAAGGCTTTCACACAAAGGGCCGCGTCAAGGGAATTCCCTTCCCGTAACTAGTACACTCTCATCTGCTCTAGGTGTGCACTAGGTTAATCTAGACACTAGTGTGGCCGCTGCTTTGGAATATTTGACTAGAGAGGTGAAGGAGCTCAAGGCCAAGGTTGACAAATGTGAGTTTTGCAGGGGTGGACAAGGCACTTTGGAGTGCCTGTTGGTGAATCAAAATGTCAATATTATTGCCGGTCAAAACAGGTTTCCAAATGCTTATAACAATAACAACAATTCGAGTTGGAACACCTACAAGAACCCGAATCAAAGTAACACAAATTGGCGTCCGTCCGGTGCACCGCCTGGTTTTAAAAATGCTTATAATTAAGGAAAAGGTGAGTATTTTAGTAATAGTAATAATAATAATAATGGTAATAATGTTAAAAATAATGTACATGAATTGAGTGGTGGAATGGGATGATTCGAGGATATGATGAAGCAAATCCCGGAGAGAGATCAAGCTACACATAAGAAGTTTTCCGAGCACGACCTACTTTTTAAGAATCAACAGTCTGCTAGTCTTGATATTCGAAGGTCCGTTAGTGATATTGCTTGTTGTTTAGAAGAGAGGCCTCTGAGTCATTTTTTGGGTATTCCTCAAACTAATCCGGTTGCTCAATTGAAAGCCATCTCTATTCGTAGTGGTATGGTTTTTGGTCAGGATAGAGTTAGTAGAGATGTTGAGAAAGATGAGGAAGATGAGGTGGTGGATGAAGAGATAGAGATGGAGGTTCCGAGAAAAACACAAGGTAACACTGCAAGTAGAGAGAAGCATCGAGAAGAAGCCGGTTGAAGTCGGGCCATCCCTGCTTATTGATCTTGCTTGTGTCCCGCTTCCCGTTCGGGTTAGATATCAAAGGTATACAAGGGAGTACGGGCAGTTTCTTGATATATTTATCCAGTTGAAGATTAACCTCCCGTTTAATGAAGCCCTCCAGCATATGCCTATATATGTCAACTTTTTGAAAGATCTTCTTAAAAGAAAGAAGAAGTTGGAGGAGCTTTCGACTGTTCCACTAAATGGAAAGGTGTCGGCTGTGGTTCTTAATAAGTTACCGAAACATTACCCGATCCCTGCCTTTTTGGAAGGGACACAACGTGTCAAGCATTGGCAGATCTAGGAGCTAGCATAAACCTCATGCCATATTCTTTATATGAAAAGCTAGTCTAGGGAGAGCTCACCCCTACACGTATGACGTTGTCTTTAGTTGATCGCTCCTTTAACTATCCAAGGGGTTTCATGGAAAACTTGCTCGTTAAGGTCGATAATTTGGTTTTCCCTCTGATTTTGTTGTTTTGGATATGGAGGCCGATGAGAGAGTTCCTATCATTTTGGGTCATTCGTTTTTACGTACTACTAGGGAAATCCATTTACGTTTTTGAAGGAAGGATCACTCTTAGAGATAGCGATGATAGTGCCACTTATATGGCTAAAGCCATGAGACATCTAAGCGGGCAAGACGGTCTCATTGATCCATGTCATCCAGTTTATTCGATTGAATCATTTATCTAGGACATGGATCCACGTCTTGTTAATTTTCGTTTGGTCAGAGTTAGTGTGGGTAAGGAGCGAGAGGTTTCGAGTTCTAGAGTGATGGTAAAGTGTGAAAGAGAAATTGGTGGTGGTAAGCGAAAGTTTGAGAATGTTTGTGACATTCGTCAATTTCGGGTCCGATTTGTATTCATTTATGTATTCGTTTATCATATAAACCGGCCTGTTTTGTAAACCGAACCTTTGATATAATCAAAATGATGTATTTTATGATACAATATTGTTTTATACTTGTTGGGTCTCGAAAACATCCTTTTCGGACCTCAAAATTCCTTAAAAACGCTTAAAACCAACTCCAGGGACCATTTTTTAACGCTTAAAACCAACTCCAGGTAAAGTCTTCTTAGATTTTATTGAGTTATCTCATAACATTTATTATTTTGGAAAGTTGACTTTGGGTTTGGCCAATTACTAAGACCCGAACACTCGTTAAAACCCCGTTTTAGTATCTATATTATAAAGGGACTTGCATTCTTTCATTTTTACCCGCCTTATTACTTAACATAGGTTGATTAAATATTAAGGCTAAATACTTAAACCCGGTTTCGAGCAATCATATATTTTAAAGGATTATTATTATAATTTCTTAAATAGTTACATTTTAAACCTTAAACTTTAATTATTTACATTTCTTATCATTTATTTTAAAGTTTTCCTAAAACAACCTTTCTAATAAAAGACTTCCTTTTTCCTTTAGGTTTTACTCATTAAACCTCGTCCTTCCGGTTACTCGTCTTTTATCAATCAAGTTTATTATTTGATTGTAAGCACTTTCATTCCCCGTTTTCCATCTTTCGTTTATGGGGTGATATTGCATACTTAGTCAAACTAAATGTTTTATACTTGAGTCGTAAATCACAAACTTAATTGTATAATTTACTTAAATAAATGCTCAATTTGGTGTTATATGCTTACAGGCTTAATTGCTAATGTGTTTACCGCTTTTGGTTGGTTGATTCATAAATCCAAGGCTATTTGGTATTCTTTTATAGCAAGGTATCGTTAATGTATTATTATTAACGATTTCATATAAATCCAAGTGTATATGGCATCCCTATATAGAAAGGTGTCGCTAATGTATTCTTATTAGCGATTTCATTATCTAAATTGTTGCTATTATTTATTGTTTTGTATACAAGTTGTGGAATATCCTATTATATACATATTATATACAAGTTGTGAAATTGCTCACCAACTATGTGTTGACATTTTATGAAATGTTACATGTTTGGCTTTAGGTTGACTTCGAGGAGTTGGAGAAAATGAAATCATGACCGTTAGTATATTAGCAGAAATGAACAATATATTATTTCCTATATTTGTTATGATTATCGTATCAACAATTGTTATGTGATTTTTATGATTGTATGAATTTTAATGAGTTGGTTAAATATTGTCACTTCAATACTGTCATGTGTTCATGGGCAATCCGTTGCACCCCGGCATGTTCTGCCTCCTTTAGTCGAGGTGTGAAAGATTTGTATCATAGCCATGACTATAGGATAGGTGGTTAGAAGTAGCGACCTAGTATAGTTATGCTTTAGGGTCCTTATACGTGTTGCTTATACGTGTTTACCCTACTTGACTGTTCAGTACACTTATTTATTTATAAACTTATTTATTTTAATAAAGATCATAATGTACACATACACACACTTTCATAGTACTCCAAGGTATCCTTACCTTAAAATGCAAAAATTAGATTTTATTATGTTTTATGGATTGCAAGCTTAACTTGGATCTCGTTATTTCAAATCTCCTTAAAGATCGGTTCCATAATGTTTGTCGCGATGAGCGTAGGGAGTTGAACACTTTGAAACGACCTTTTTACAAAAAGATTCCGAGAATCAAAGGTGATTTACTTACCTGGAAAGGTTGGATCTAAGTGTTTACTTTTAGGCCAAATGACTTATAACATGTGAAACGACAACTTTAAGTAGTCGAATGAGAGCGTTACGGTTGCCATCCAAATTTTCGGTGTTAAAACAATAGAGCCACGGTGATACGTGGACCAGTGTTTTGACATGACGTTGTATCTCGATTTATTATTTTTTTCATTATCGTTATTAGAGTCGAAAACATGAAAAAGACGTGGTGGTACATGCACATGTTTAGACTCCAAAATGTTGTTATATAAAGTTTTTAGTGTCGGAATATCAAATCATGGTGGTTCATGTACGATTTCCCGACTCTACAAATCTCAAAATCTCAAATTTTCAAGTTACAACCTCTCAAAAATCATTTAGGTTTTGTTTATGGATTGTTATTTATATACAAGGTTTTATATTTTTTTTTAACACTAACATCTCCTTCTCCCTAACTCTAGGAATTCACAATCAAACTTGAAATTTTATTTTATTTTATACACACTCATATTCAATTCTATTCACCTCAAACTTATTTCATTTATTTATAATTTATAGTATGACTCCACTAAGACGCCAACCGCGCAAGAACTCCAACCGACACATGGCTGCTTTCTTCGTCAAATAAATGGCCGCGGTGATTCCTGAACTTTTAACCCATTTACAAGCTACCGAACCTCCTCCACCCGTTTTTGCACCCATTGAACCAAAACCCGCATCCTACTCTTATAAGCAATTCACTAGTGCTAACCCAACCGAGTTCTTTGGTACAAACTGTGAGACTACCTTGTTGCAATGGTTTGAAATGATGGAGAGTGTGTTTCGACACAGCGACTGCCCCGATGCAAAAAAGAAAAATTTCGCTTTGAGCATGTTTAAGAAAACTGCTCTTACATGGTAGGGTAGTGTTATGCACCTTCAAGGGTCGGAAACGGCTATGGCGCTTCCATGGTCCGATCTCAAAGAACTCATGATGAAGAAATCTTTCCCAAACACGAGCTCCAAAAGAGTGAAGAGGAATTTTGGAACTTGAAACAAGAAAGTGGT
The DNA here is from genome assembly GCF_021521415.1 of Bidens hawaiensis. NCBI lineage: Eukaryota > Viridiplantae > Streptophyta > Magnoliopsida > Asterales > Asteraceae > Bidens > Bidens hawaiensis. Next base: position 150,960 of record NW_027491660.1, on the reverse strand, counting down.
GATAATGCCGCCTACTCGCTCCGTTTTCATGAATTGAGCATCCTCGTCCCTCATTTGGATACCTCGGAGGAACGTGAACTTGAAAAATACATTGGGGGTTTACCTATGTAAATCCGGGACTCAGTAATGAGTAACAAACGCATGAACCTTGAGGACGCCATTACTCTAGCCGGTACGCTATCTGAGAACCATGTCAAGGCGGGTACCCTAACCCTCAAGAAGCCAAGTGATAAAAGCCAAACCGAACCCGCACCACAAGCGAAAGTTGACCCACCACCCCAAGCCATCAACTACTCAAACTCCTCCCAACACAACAACAAAAAGAAACCCTAAACCAATCACCGAAACTAAGCCGTTACCCAACCACAACCTCAACAACAAACCCAAGCTCCCCCACAAAACCAAAAACCCTATACATGTACTTTCCCGCTATGCAACAATTGCCAACTTCACCACCCATCTCACTTGCCTTGTCGCCATGGCAACCTTTGTAACCAATTTAGTCATCTAAACACCACATGTCGATCCACACAATGTACTCAACCCAATAAACCAAGAACCACTCCCCAAACTCCCAAAACCGTTTTGCAACCTACCCACAAAACCCTCCTCAACAACCCCGAGCGTGCTTTAACTATGGTGATCCCAACCATTTCCAAAACAATTGCCCTCGCCTCGCCTATGCTAACCAAGCCAAAACCTTGACCGTACCCTACTATCAAACCCAAGTCTACCAAGTCGAAACCTACCAACCTCAACTTCCCCAACTAAATGTACCACTCATCCAACCCATCCAAGCCATTCAAGCACCACCTCCTCCTCCCCCTCAAGTACCTCAAGGAAACCCCGGTAATCAAGGACGAGCTTTTATGATGAATGCTAATCAAGCTCAAGTGTAAAACGATGTTGTGAATGGTATGTTTCTAGTGAACCAACATTTGGCTTCTATTTTATTTGATACTGGTGCCGATAGAAGTTTTATTTCATTGAAATTTGAGTCGAAACTTGCCGTGCCTCGAACCAAGCTTTCTCAACCGTTTTCCGTCGAAGTCGCCAATGGAAATTCCATCACCGTAAAATTTGTCGTCCTCTATTGTACTCTCATTCTTTCTAAGCATAAATTCTCCATCAATCTCATCCCGATGCAAATGGGAAGTTTTGATGTCATAGTAGCATGGATTGGTTACCTTTGCACCGTGCTGAAGTCATTTTCTTTGATAAATTTATTTGCATTCCGCTCGTCAACGGTAAGGTTCTTAAAGTCTTCGGGTACACTACTTCTAGAAGGCTAAATCTCATGTCGTGCTCTCAATAGCAAAAATACTTATGCCAAAAGTATGTTCCGTTCCTAACTCTTGCGGTGGTAAAAGACAAAAAGAAAAGGAAAATCCAAGACATCTCCATTGTTCGTGATTTCCTCGACGTCTTTCCCGATGATGTCACCAGTCTTCCACCCATTCGTCCGGTTGAATTTCGAATCGATCTTGTGCCTGATGCAATGCCCGTGGCCAAGGCTCTTTATCGTTTAGCCCCGTCGGAAATGCAAGAATTGTCGAACAAACTCGAAGAACTTTCTGATAAATGTTTCATTGGTCCAAGCTCTTCTCCTTGGGGCTCTCCCGTTCTCTTCATGAAAAAAGAAGGATGGTTCGTTTCGTTTGTGCATCGATTATCGAGAGCTTAACAAACTCACTATTAAAAATTGTTATCCTTTGCCACGAATCGACGATCTCTTCGACCAACTTCAAAGCGAAACTTGTTTTTCAAAAATCGATCTTCGATTGGGTTATCATCAATTGCTTGTTCGAGAAGATGAAATTCCAAACTCCGCTTTCCGTACTCGATATAGACATTTCGAATTTTTGGTCATGCCTTTCGGGTTAACCAATACACCCGTGGTGTTTATGGATCTCATGAACCGCGTTTGCAAACCATTCCTTGGTAAATTCGTTATCGTATTTATTGATGACATTCTCATCTTTTCCATGACCAAAGCCGAACATGAGCATCATTTGCGTTCCATTCTCGAGCTCCTTAGAAACGAACGACTCTACCCCAAATTCTCCAAATGTGAATTTTGGCTAGATGAAGTTCAAATTTTGGGACATATCATTAACGACAAAGGTATTCATGTTGATCCTTCTAAAATTGAGGGCGTTAAGGATTGGAAAAATCCATCGACTCCCACAAAAATTCGATCCTTCCTCGGTTTGCCGGATATTATCGGCGATACATTCGAAACTTTTCCAAAATCTCTTTACCCCTCACCTCCCTCACTCATAAGGGAAAACCATTCGATTGGGGTTCAAAACAAGAGGAATCGTTTCTTGCCCTCAAGGGCATGCTTTGCAATGCTCCCGTTCTAACCCTTCCCGATGGAAATGATGATTTTGTTGTATTTTGCGATGCATCTCATCAAGGTCTCGGTTGTGTTCTCATGCAACGAGGTCAAGTCATCGCTTACGCATCAAGGAAACTTAAGGTCAACGAGAAGAACTATACGACTCATGATCTTGAACTTGGTGCCGTCGTTTTCTCTCTCCAAATCTGGAGACATTACCTTTACGGTACAAATTGTGTTGTGTTTACTGACCATAAAAGTCTTCAACATATTTTTGACCAAAAAGATCTCAACATGAGCCAACGACGATGTGCCCAATTACTTAGTGATTATGATTGCGAGATTTTCTACCATTTTGGTAAAACGAATGTCGTCAACGGCGCCCTAAGTCGAAAAGTTAATGTTAAATCCGGTCTGCTATTAAGTGTTGTTGTTCAGACCGATCTTAAAATCCGTTTCTTTCAAGCTCAGCGTACCTCCATTGAAGAAGGTAACATGTACGACGAAATGTCATGTGGAGCCGAACTTAAACTCGAAACTAAACCCGATGGTCTTTTGTAATTTCTCAATCGTTTGTGGATTCCTGATCGTGATGACCTTTGTACTTGCATACTCGACGAAGCTCACAAGTCGCTGTATTCCGTTCATCCCGGTGCGGATAAAATGTATTCGATCTTCGTGATATCTTTTGGTGGCCGGGTATGAAAGAGGACGTAGGATTGTATGTATCTAAATGTCTTACTTGCTCAAAAGTCAAAGCCTAACATAAAAGACCTTTTGGTCTACTCGAGTAACCACCGATTCCCGTTTGGAATTGGGAAGACATTCCTATGGATTTTATCACTAAACTTGTAGGTTCCCAGCCGGATCTACACGAGATATCGCGTTCTACGTAGGTGCGGAATCCCTACGTAAGACGTTACGAGTATAGAAAACAATACGAGCTAACACACGAGACGATAATCAAACACACGTTGTATTTCAACCGTAAACACGTGATACTATGATCACTGAATACAAACTCTCTGACTCGAATACACGAATGAACTGGAAATCTATCAAATAAGCCGTAAACAAAGCAGCTTATATAGACACGACAACTTCGCCTGGCATGTTCAGGCGAAGTTGTCCCTAACTTTGCTTGTCTAACAAGTTCGCCCATATAAGCGAACTTGTTAGCAACTTTGCTTACATACAAAACTCAAATCTAACTAACACGATTACAGACACTCGACACTGAACTACTGACATCATGCACCAACAGACTCCCCCTTGGCAGTAGCTTCATCTCTTTAGCTTCAAACACGTGTCTTGTAATCTTCAACACTCTTATCTTCATCTTTAAGCATGCACTCCTTCTCGAACACAAACCGAGACAACTCTTTGATATTTCCTCGCTACGTCTTTCCAAGCAGGAATATAAAATATCTTCTTATCATTCAACAGCTACAAATCAGCTTGCGATAAGTTTACCAAGTGCATCGGATCGTACACTCTAAGCAGCTCTTGTTCATCTTCGTCTTCCATCACTGCCTCAGCTGTCTCACAATCTACAAACCACCACTTCAGGTCTTTAAGCACATCCTTGGGCATTAGTTTCATCGGTACTTCTTTCAAACACCGGATCGGTATATACTTCATAATCATCCAAGGTTTTCCATCAGCTCTTAAACCTCTATCCTTGTCTTCAACAAGTTTTCCCTTTTGTGGTTTCAACAGCTCAAAATTCTTCTCTTTTATACTCTCTTTCCACACAATCTTCCCAATGACTCTAGCCATATTATCGTCACTTCTGTTTATCAATCCCAATCTGGCTAAGTCTTTCACTTCACATTCTGGCAGTGTATTCAACGATCTCAACATCCTTCTAAAGTACTGAACACCGTCATACCTTTTAATCACGAAGAGCCTCAACTGCTCATCATATATCCAACATATAATCCCTTTCTTCGCTTCAGCATAACCTTTAATGTTGTAACTCTTCTTAAACATTGTAGGGACCGCCGGTTTCTTCGTTTTGACGAACCACTGAGCATAGCCTTCTTTCCATCTAGGCTGCTCTTCCCATTCAGATTCATCACTTGCCATCTCTTTACTCATATCTGCTTTCTCAACATCTGGAATGTCATGCTCAATATTTTCCTCAACTATCTCTCCCTCTTCTATCTCAGTATCAATCACAATCTCTTCTCCAATCTTCTCTATCTCGTCACTCGGTAGTACATCATCATCACCAACCAAACCATCATCCATCTCCTCTACGTCCAGTACCACCACATCATCACCACCAGCTGCAGTTGTCGACTCCCCCTGAGTTGTGGAAGTTCCAAGAGCTTGATCAGTTCTTGGCAACTCACCACCTGCATCTTTCGATGCATTGGGATCATCGTCTCTATCATTTCGTCTATTGGTCCTCAACTCATCACCTTTACAGCTCGTCTCCCCCTGAGATGCCAAGAACTCCTTGAAAGCATCTATGATTTTTCCATGTTCTACCAGCAGGGACGACTGCATCGGATTCTCTGCAACTAGGCGCTGAATAGCCTGGGTCTGGATAAGATTAATCCTTGACTGCTCTGCCACGACCCGTTCAAGTGCTGCTATTCGTTCAGAGTCTGATAGGGTTGCATCGAAATCGAACCTCATATGTGATATATCTTGAGTGTACTGAGGAGGGATTTCCGATGTCACCGGGACCTCAGAAGTAGAAATAGACGTAACCGCAGGTGGTATCGTCACCGATAACCCTGCAGTGGCCACAACAGTCGACTCGATAAATTGTGCCACGACCTCCGATGGAGTAACGGTCGGAGGCGGCAACGAAACGATCTCAGGAGCCAAAAGTTGGAAAGTAGTGGGTGGGAGGCCAAATGTAGATGAGGTAGCCACCACGGGAACAACCGTAGCGCTTGGCCTTGTAACCTGTGATGTTGAGGGAACCATTGTCATACCGGATAGTGCTGGTGGAGTGAAACGTACCACCCTAGAGCTCTCACCGGCTCCCGATCCTGCACCTATCCGTTCCCTTCTTGACCTCCGGATCAACTGTTGTACCTCTTCCTCATAATCTGACTCACTGTCATTATCTGTTCTCTTTCTTTTCCCATGTAGTCTTTCTCGAGTTACCATAATCCTTCTTGCCTCTGCCACTTCATCATCAGAATCAGAACCAGCCACCGTAGGAGCTGTCCTAGTAACATTCACACCCGAAGCACGTTCAACCGGGACCTGTACGTTCTCCTCTGGATCCACCCGATCCATATCAAAGAAGCCTTGACCACCAAATTCTGCATCAAGGTCCACATTCTCCTACGGTGACACAACAGGTGCAGCAGGTATAGCTTGAGGTGCTCCTGCCTGTTGTGGTGTCGGGTCCCTAAACTCGTCCCCTCGAGCAGGTACATACCCCGGGTTGATTAAGTACCCAAACAGCGGAGTATGCCGAGGACGGAGCTCAGGTTTGCTCCTCGCACTGGAGGATCTACACTGGGCGAAGATCCTTTTATTCACACTCTCAACGTATCGGATTGTACGACGCTGAGGAAGCGTTGGAGCAACATGATTCAAGATCATTTGAAGAAATCTTGGATACATGATAAATCGCTCACGCGCCATCGCTCTTCTTTGACGATCAATCTCATAAAAGACCATCTGACTAAAGCTGTATCGCTTGTTGTAAGTCAGAGCAGTCATCGCTGACTGCATGGTCGCGCCCATGCCATCAGTGCCCGCCTTTCTCCCTGACATGCATACAATCATGACATGCATGAGAAAGCGCCACTGGTCAAGCAAAAATCCTTTCCTCCTCTGTGTATCCCCCAAGGGACCAGAGTATCCCATTCTCAAAAACGCTCCATCACGGAAAGGAGCTACAAACTCTGTCGGGTCATCCCTTGTCTCATTTCCAAACCGTAAAGCCGCCCAGATTTGTTCAGAAGAGAACTGAACAATCTGATTGTTGACTGTTGCGCGCATCACCGGGGGTTCGACTCTACAGTCATATTCCACAGTCTGCCAAAAATCCTCAATGTTGGGCAAGGATATCGGCAGAGTTGTTGTAATCGCGTGGAATATCCGCTAGCGTAACAGAAACGTGATGATTTCGCGGAAATCATCAATTCCGCTCGCCTCCGGGTCTAATGTTATGTACATGTTGTGACCCGGGAAGAACTGCCTCTGGTTATCACCTCCGTCATCACCGCCTGCACCACCTGCTCCAGACACAGCAGCCATATCTGCAACAAACAGGTTAAGTTAGATAAACGTCAAAGCAAGTCACAAGTTCGCCTGTTACCATGAGCGAAGTTGTGATCTATTCTGTATAGGCGAAGTTAAAGGTGGGGCGAAGTTGGGAAACAACTTCGCTTCAACTTGAACTTCGTCTGATAACTGTTAAGTAAAATGGTCCAGGCGAAGTTAATGATAACTTCGCCTAACCACAACATCGCCTCATAAACTGTTTCAAAATATATAATCAGGCGAAGTTAGACCTCAGGCGAAGTTACGGATAACTTCGCCTAAACTGTAACTTCGCCGAATTCGAATCGGCAACAGTTAGGATAATCGAACGACGTGTAGATGATGATTTTGGAGATCGAGGACTCCGTAACACATGATTTTATGAAGTTTTAGACGTTCAGGTAAATTACTATCACGTAATAACAAGTTTGAAATTGGGTGTTTAAGGTTCGAAAGATCGAGGTCGTTAATCGAGTCGAAACGACCGATGATTAACCTCAATAGACAATGATAGTATGATAATCGAACCCTACACACCTTGAATTTGATTAGAATCGAAGGAAAGTTAAACACAGATGATCGATGAGATGCTCGATAAGTTCGCCTATTTCTCGGAGAGGATAAGTTCGCTGGTTTTGAAAAATGAAACTGTTTGACCTAAAAACTTCTTTATATAGGGTCAAAGTTAGTACAGGTGAAGTTATCGATAACTTCGCCTATTCCAGGCGAAGTTATGAACAAGTTCGCCGGTATTTACAAAACAAACCCCTATACTTTGAACAATTTTCAATAAAGTTTTTAAAAACTTCCTTTAAAGCGTTAAATGACACGGTCAAGACCAAGTAACCAGGTATAAAATCTAATAATTACAAAAGTAACAAAAAATTAAAGTACACGGGATCAAATTTCAGTCTCGACAGGGACTACCATGTTTTAGAAAAGATCCGAACAGGAATCATACTAATTACGTGACTGTCATACAGATCCGTGTTCAGCTGTATTATGACATAAATAAACAGGTTGTAAGCAGGTAATATACTTAAAATGGTTTTCATTGTTTCTGTGATACGGGTTAGGTTCAATTAAGCTCAAAACTTAAGTGGGCAACAACTCAGAGATTATGATATCTCCTATCTATTCTCAAAGCGTATTTGGCTTTCCCCAAGTCACTCCGAATTGACCTCGACCCGTAGTGTCTGATTAAGTAGTAATTATTCTTTGATCTTAGACTCTGCTTCCCGTTCACCTTCTTGCGTCTTGATTGATAATCATTAACATTATGAACTCTAGAATTTTTTTTTTTTTTATTTAACATGTATATACACAACTTCAAGTAGAAAATAACTGCAAGTACCGAATCTGGATCACTGCAGCGTCTTGACACGCTATCTTCACGGGAATCAGAACACTCATGGGCTCGTGTATGACTGGGTAATCGCTTTTCTGCCTATCATTCGGAAAGATATATATGAAGACATGCACAACTCTTAAGGAGTTTCCACGTAAAATCAAGTAGATTTAGTTAGTATCACTTCTACTTTTACGCACCATAAAAAGCTACCATGACATACAATGACTGTTCTAATGTCTTTTAAGCCTAATAACTTCACTAGTTAAGCACACAGAATCAGTATATCTATCACTTTCCAAGGTTGGATCAATTTTCTGTTAAACATAGTAAAGGTACTCCTTACGAACTAGTAGACTTGAAAAATAATTTCATCTCCCGGAAAGAGAAAAAATTTAACTTCAATCGCCTCGACCAAATCAAAGTCTTCAGGGAAACGGCTATCCCGAAGATCCAATGGATCAGCTGGACCGACCACATACTAGTATGTGTCCTTCTAACCAAGTATGATCGACTAATTTTCAGCGAAAGAATGAAAACACATCATAAACCGCCCCGGTCACTTTCAGTCATCTGGTTAATGGCTATCCTCATATTCTACAAGTAGAAATGAGGACAAAACATATCCGAAGACATGTCCTTCAAACTGAGGCAACCGACATAATTCTAAGCGATAGTGACTTTTTTTTTTTTTTTTTTTTTTAATTTAAACACAAACATATGACATGGTTACTCGGGATTGATCATCCCATTCAGCTCAACAAGGTTTTGAAATCTAGTTTTGTCAAACGCTTTCGTGAACAAGTCAGCGAAATTATCTAACGTGTCAACCTTTTCGAGCACAATCAGTTTCTTCTCAGCACAATCCCGTATAAAATGATGACGAATGTCAATATGTTTAGTTTTACTGTGCTTTACGGGATTGTTAGTTACTGAGATAGCAGCTGTGTTATCAATGCAAATAGGTGTAAGTAAGAAATTCAGACCATAGTCGCGCAACTGTTGTTGAATCCAAAGAACCTGGGAGCAGCAGTTGGATGCTGCCATGTATTCTGCTTCACAGGTTGAAATTGCGACTGAGGTCTGCTTCTTGCATTGCCACGATACTAGTCTGCCACCAAGAAACTGACATCCACCAGTTGTAGACTTCCGACTCTGATTGCACCCTCCATAATCAGAATCTGTGTAAGCGACTAGCTCCAAGTCTCCTCCTCTCGAGTACCACAACCCCAGCTTCGGCTTGCCTTTGAGATACCGCAGTATCCTCTTCGCACCCTTCAAATGAGATTCTTTTGGGTTTCCTGAAAGCGTGCACAAAGACAAACAGCAAACATTATATCAGGCCTAGAAGCAGTTAAGTACATTAAAGAACCTATAATTGCTCGATATTGGGTTGGGTCCACGTCTGCATCGTTGTCTGAATCAGCACCCAATTTGTGATTGACGCAGACTGGAGTATCATATGGAGTGCTGTCCTCCATCTTGAAGCGTTTGAGAACATCATGGACATACTTCGTCTGATGAATGAACATCCCGTCTTTCTTCTGATCAACCTGCAATCCTAAAAAGAAAGTTAGTTCACCCATAGCACTCATTTCAAATCTCTTCTTCATGACGGCCTCAAACTCCTGACACATGGCGACCTTTGATGCAGCAAAGATAATGTCGTCCACGTAGACTTGCACCAGCAGAAAGTCGCTGCCCTTTCTCTTGAAGAACAATGTGCTATCAATTTTACCTCTTTCAAACTCATTCTCAAGCAAGTAATCTGATAAGGTTGAATACCAGGCACGAGGTGCCTGATGTAGTCCATACAGCGCTTTACTTAGCTTGTACACGTGATCGGGAAAGTCAGGGTCAGGAAAACCCGGAGGTTGCTCAACGTACACAACCTCGTCGACTTTACCGTTTAGGAACGCACTCTTCACATCCAACTGAAAGACCTTCATCTCCTTATGAGCAGCAAATGCTAAAAACAGCCGAATGGCTTCCAATCTTGCCACAGGAGCAAACACCTCATTGTAATCAATCCCCTCTTGCTGATTAAAGCCTTTAACAACCAGCCTCGTCTTGTTCCTGATAACAATCCCTTTCTCATCTCTCTTACATTTGAAGACCCATTTCGTGCCAATCGCATGCACATTCCTTGGTTTTGCAACCAAGTTCTATACTTCCATTTTCTTAAACTGAGCTAACTCTTCTTGCATGGCTTCGACCCACGAGCTGTCCTTAAGAGCCATTTGATAGTTCTTTGGTTCAATCTGGCTGATAAAGCAGGTGTACAAGCACTCGTTGATTATGCCTGATTCTTTAATGCTTGTGTAAACACAGGTGTGCTCATTCAAGCTTTTTCTTGTTTGTACACCATCGGACAGATCACCTATCACATTCTCCAAAGGATGATCTTTGTGAATTCTCATAGTGGGAACCGAACTGACATTCAGATTATCTTCCAAGTTCGAAGATAGCTCATCAATGGGTGATTGATGTTGAGAGTGAAACGGATTGATGAATTCCTCTTCAGCAGAGCAGCAGGGATATTGATAGCATTTGACGAGGAAGGCTGACATTCATCATACTGTGGTCGTTGCACCAAAGTGTCTTCCTCATTGCATATCATCTTCGTAGCAATTCTTTCCTCAACTTCTGCAAAATCCAAATAAGGCATGTTAAAAGATTTAAAGAGTCTATCATAGTCGAAAACCCCAGCGGGACCCGAGCTTGGTTTTGGTGATTTGTAACTTGTGATATCAGTGTTACACACCACCTCAACCTTGCTGTTCGATGTATTAAAGACCCGTCTGTTGGGAGTCCCAACAACGTATCCGACTAAGATTCCTTCGTCGGCTACTTCACCAAATTTAGAATTGGTCTTTAATATCGAACACGGGGACCCGAATGGTTCAAGACCACTCAAGTTGGGCTTTCTCCCATGCATAAGTTCATAACAGGTTTTATTTAATCTTTTAACAGCTAACACTCTATTAAGGATATAACAGGCTGTTGCAACAGCTTCAGCCCAGAACACCACGGGAAGTTTCGAATCAGCCAGCATGGTTTCGGCTCCTTCAATTAAGGTTCTGTTCTTTCTCTCAGCCACTCCATTTTGTTGTGGTGTATATGTTGCGCTGTATTGGTGTTCTATCCCCTTCTGTAAGCAGAAGATCTCCATCTCATAGTTCTTGAACTCAGTTCCATTGTCACTCCTGATGAATTTAACCCATTTCCCCATGATATTCTCAACCTTGGTAATCAAATTCTTTACCATCTGCACTGTTTCATCCTTTGACTTCAGGAAATATACCCAGGAATATCGAGAGAAATCATCAGTGATCACCAAGCAGTACGATGTTCCCCCTAGACTTCTTACATTCACGGGACAGAAGAGATCCATGTGAAGTAATTTTAGGGTACTTACAATTGAATTGACCTTTTTGGTGTGATGGGATTTCTTGTGTTGCTTTCCCTTTTTGCATGATAAGCATTTGTCTTCAAAGTTGAAATTCTTCAAGGGAACACCCAGCACAAGCCCATTTTTGACAAGGTAGTTCATTTTCCGAAGATGAATGTGCCCCATTCTCCTATGCCACAACTCGGACTCCGATTCAGTTGCTTTTGACAGAAGACACGATTCTTCTGTGTCCATGTCAGTCGACCTCATATCCATGAAATACGTATTCTTCACTCTTGGAGCCTTCATAACAATCCAATCCTCTGGTATCTTAAAACCAGGATACAACACAATCGCTTCATTCTTTGTAAAATGTACGGTGTAGTCTTTGTCACAAATCTGCGAAACACTCAGCAGATTGTGCTTCAGTTCTTTAACAAAATTTACTTTCTCCAAAGTCATCTTTCCATTCGACACCGTCCCTATTCCTGTAATCCTTCCACCGCTCTCTCCTGCGAAACTCACTCTTCCTCCTTGAACAGGTTTCAAGTCGTGTAACAATTTCTTGTTACCCGTCATGTGCCGGGAACAGCCGCTATCCACAACCCATTGATTGTTGGCAGCCCTGTTCAACTGTTCCTGCACGATTAAAGCAGATGATTAAAATCTGGGGACCCATGACCGATTGGTCTTGGGTCGATACATTCCGTACCTTGGCTGTCCAAAGTTAGTATCATAATAATTTCTGTGAGTCCTAACAGGATACCTTCTTGTGGATTGACTATGAGGCCATCCAAACCTTCGTGAATTAAAAGAATTATTACTTAAGGTTTGGTTGTTAGCAGTGATAAACTGAGATCTATTTCTTTGAAAACCTGGATTAGTCCATTTTCTGAAATTTGATGGGTATTCATTTTTACCATTATATTGATTACCGTTAGTTCTTTTCTCAGATTTTGAAGGCCTCACACCTCTGAATCTCTGCTTCAGAGGGCAATCAGCAACAAGGTGTCCTAATTGATTACATCTAAAACAACTCCTGTGTTCAACTTTCTTATCAAAAGTTGTCTTAGATGTTGAGGCTGTATTACTGCCCGTTTGTCTCACATATGGTGGGACATACGGGTTTAGTGGAGACTTCTTTTCAGGTGTTTTATTTTTCTCTCCACTTTTTGGTAACACTTCCTCTTGTTTTGTCTCACTCGACTCAGAAGACTTGTCTGAGTTAGATGAGACAGGACTCGGAGCAGAAATCTTAACACATGCAACAGGCTTACTAACTTCTGGTTCTTTAATAGTAACTTGAACTGGAACTGTCTGACCATAGTCAACATCAACAGATTTCTGATTACTAGGATCATAAGTGTAATTATGATTGAAAGGTGGTGGAACTTCATGATAACCAATTCCTCCCCTTTTTGGGGAACCTTGATCACTAACGAGGTGATCAAGTATAGCGGAGGAATTTCTGAATTTCTCAAGTTTCCTGTTAAGTTCTACCACTTTTACCTGGTGATCAGCTATCTGTTTTCCCCTTTCAGCTATTAGTTTGGTTTTCTCTTCTAGTACTTCATAGCTAAGATCAATCACTTGAATTTTTTCAGCAAGCTTTGCTTTAAGACTTTTAATATCTTTTTCACTAGCTTTAATTTTTACTTTGTAACTATTTTCTCTAGCTTTAGTGAAATGATGATCTTCTTTTAAAGTTTTAAATTGCGCATCCAAACTAACAAACTGATCAGTTATAGTTGTCAGTTGTTCAGACAGATGTTCACACTTAGTACAAGGGAGTTCGGTACTTACCTCGGAGAGCTGGTCTGCCACATCTGCCATGTAAGCTTCATTTTTGCCAGTTCCCTTCTCACTATCTGCAGTTTCGATTTTTGCCAAATTGGCCTGTTCAAATACTTCTTCAACATGCAGATTCCAGTTGTACTCCTCGTTCTGTCTTGAAATCATGGCTCTATAGTCATTACCACTACCACTCTGCTGTGTAGATCTGTTTTGACTGCGTTCTACACGTTCATTTTTGCACTCTTTTGCAAAGTGTCCATTCTGCTGACAGTTGTAACAGCGAACCTTCGACTTATCAAACCCTGGCCTCTCTCCGACAAACTTCCTGCCAGTCTTCTTCATGAACCTCTTAACCCTTCTGACAATCATAGCCATCTGCCACTGCAGATCCATCTCCTCCAGATCATCAGCATCGATTTGATCATAGTCTTCATCCAAAATTGCAGGATCAACAATCTTACCCTGAATGTAATTCTCATACGAAGCAATAAAAGATGCATAAAGAGCAAACTGCTGTTCAGCAGGTTTAACACTCATGGGCATCTTCGAGTAGTTGTTGTTTGAAACACTTGGGGAAAAACTACTCTTGGTCGCTTGAGGTTGAGAAGCATTTGATCCTCCAGCTACAAAGCACACATCACCGTTCATGTTGAGAGATACATGTCCTTCGTGTGTTGAGTTAGCGCCTGACTCTCCCTTAGAGTAATAAGCAGATGATTCAGTTTTTGAACTTGATCCTGAGTTAACCTTTGCACCATACATACCCGGATCTTGAACCTGATCGGTAGGTGTCTCCTTTCGTACCATGTTCAGTTTAAACGTTCTTAGCTTGTTAACTGCTGTCTCCAGGTCATAGTCAGCAAAGTCTTTGTCTTCTCTCATCAACACAGTATACATTTCCCATTTCGGTGGGAGAGCATCAAGAAGCTTTTCAACAATCTCATCTTCTTTGTAAGCAATTGAATAGTTGCTGAGTTCAGTCATCAGATGATAATATCTAGTGATGATATCATCAAGTGATTCATTCTTCAGATACTTGAAGACCGAGAATTGGGTTTTTAGAAGTTTAATTTTCGAGGCACGAATTCCCACATTGCCCTCAAACCGGTTCTCAAGTGCTTCCCAAAGCTCTCTAGCAGTTTTATACTTTCGGAAGGTGTGAAGTATCTCTTGTGGAAGAGCCATTGTAGTTGCTGCATGAGCTTTGCTTTCGGCCTCATACATTTTCTTCTCCTCTTCTTCCATCTCTTTGTATTTCTTGATCTGATCACGACCCTCATACTCAGCAGTAAGTGGAATGTAACCATCTTGTATGCACACCCACATCTTAGCATCTTGATACTTGACATATTGTTCAAAACGATCTTTCCACGCTACATAATCGGTTTTCTTAAGCATCTTAGGTGCCTTTGTAGCCGAACCCGCTTCTACTTCCATCTTTACCAGTTCGGTAATGTTTATCGAAGACATCTTTCACAAAACTCAAAGAAATCCGAAAATCAAAAATTTTATTTTCAAACAGCACTGTAGGCGAAGTTGTGGATAACTTCGCTTAAAACTTAACTTTGCGTGAATTTGTAACTTCGCTCACTTTCTTAAATTCGCCGGATTGGCGAAGTTGAGAATAACTTCGCTTAAGATGAGCGAACTTGGGAGGTAGGCGAAGTTGTGGGTAACTTCGCTTGAGGTAAGCGAACTTGAAGAGGTAGGCGAAGTTGTGGATAACTTCGCTTAACCTTATATCTTCGCCGAAACCCTACTAACAGTGACGGCAACTTCGCCTGATGAACACGAACTTTCTGCAGATTAGATTTCTGGGTTTTTCGAGGTTTGTGAAGGTGTTATGGGTTGTTTATGATTGTAGGAGGTGAGTATAGCACAAAAACTCAGAAAACTCGTCCCGCGAATAGTCGAACGGAATGATTTCTACACCCGCGTGATAATCCCGAACCACACAATCGAGCAAATGCTCTGATACCAATTGTAGGTTCCCAGCCGGATCTACACGAGATATCGCGTTCTACGTAGGTGCAGAATCCCTACGTAAGACGTTACGAGTATATAAAACAATATGAGCTAACACACGATACGATAATCAAACACACGTTGTATTTCAACCGTAAACACGTGATACTATGATCACTGAATACAAACTCTCTGACTCGAATACACGAATGAACTGGAAATCTATCAAATAAGCCGTAAACAAAACAGCTTATATAGACACGACAACTTCGCCTGGCATGTTCAGGCGAAGTTATCCCTAACTTCGCTTGTCTAACAAGTTCGCCCATATAAGCGAACTTGTTAGCAACTTCGCTTACATACAAAACTCAAATCTAACTAACACGATTACAGACACTCGACACTGAACTACTGACATCATGCACCAACAAAACTACCCAACACCCAAAAATGAAATGATAGTATTTGGGTGATCATTGATCGTTTAACCAAGTCTGCTCATTTCATTCCGATCCGGGGAGAAGTATTCTGTCGAGCATCTTGCTCAAATTTATTTTCGGGAAATTGTGTGCCGACACGGTTTACCATTGACTATCATCTCCGATAGCGATGCTCGGTTTACTTCTCATTTTTGGAGATCACATCAAGAAACCTTGGGAACACGTCTCGATATTAGCATCTCTTATCATCCTCAAACGGACGGACAATCCGAGCGTACAATTCAAACACTCTAGGATATGCTAGGAGCGTGTGTTCTTGACTTCGGTGGGAATTGGGATTCTCACATTCCTTTCATCGAGTTTTTCTTATAATAATAGTTATCATTCTAGCATCGAGATGGCTCCTTTTGAAGCTCTTAATGATCGTAAATTTCGTTCTCCGATTAGTTGGAACGAAATCGGTGAAGCTCAAATCACGGGACCTGAAATGGTCCAAGAAGCCACCGACATTATCGATCAAATCCGTAAGAATCTCCTAGCCGCTAGAAGTCGTAAAAAGAGTTACGCCGACAAACAGCGAGAACCGATCGAACTTGATGCTGAGGATCTTGTCCTTCTGAAAGTATCTCCTTGGAAGGGGGTAGTCCGTTTCGGAAAAAAGGTAAAGCTTGCTCCTCATTTCGTTGGTCCTTTCAAAATTCTTGAACGTGTTGGGAAGGTAGCTTATCGACTAGAACTACCGGAAGAATTTGTCTTGTTCATCCGACTTTTCTTGTTTCGAATCTTAAAAATTGATTTGCCGAGGTAATCTGCATATACCTCTCGACGAAGTACATGTCAATGAGTCGATGATCATTGTTGAACGACCCGTTGAGATCATGGATCGCAACGAGAAGAAAACCAAGCTTAGTCGTATTCGATGGGAATCACGGCGTGGCACGGAATTCACTTGGGAACGAGAAGACACAATGAAAGAAAATTATCCACACTTGTTTGCATAATCGTTTTCGTCTTAATTTCGGGACAAAATTTCTTAAAGTAGGGGATACTGTGACATTCGTCAATTTTTGGGGTCCTATTTGTATTCGTTTTTTAATCATTTATTATGTAAACCGACCCTTTTTGTAAAACGAAACATATGATATAATCAAAATGATGTATTTTATGTCACAATATTGTTTTGCACTTGTTGGGTCTTGAAAACAACCTTTTCGGTCCTTAAAACGCTTTAAAAACACTTAAAACGAACTTCGGGGGTCAAAACTGCCAATTTTCAAAGTTTGAAAATGTCTAGCAACCATTTTGTTTGTTGTTTATACCTTACACTCTATTATCCAATCCAAGTTTTATTCATTAGATCACTTGCTTAACATCTTAAATCTTATCCTATATATACAAGACCCTCTCCTCCATAATCCCTGCTCATACTTCATTTCCTCTCTCAAATTCAAGATTCTACAAGGTTGTTTTTTTATTGTTCTTGGAAGTTACTTTCAAAAGTCAAACTGAAATTAGTCTTTCATGTTAATTAACTTATTAAGTCTTATTATTACTTGAAGTTTGTTATATAACATATATATAATATACACCACTTGTTACCTATGGTGGTCACTTCTCCGGTCTCGGTCGGTGGAGTGTCGGGCCTCGTAAGGCAAAGCTTCATGGAGGACTTACGTAGTCCTTGATATATATATAATTATATAACTTGTTTATGCTTATTTACCATGCTTAACTTCTGCTCATTTTAGTTTGTCTATCATATTTATTGAGTTCCATGGTTATGGGTTTGAAGTGACTAGCCTCGGTTTAACCATAAATAGCTCTAAACTATAAACCGAACTTTGTTGACTAGTTTTGTTAAATAAATGTTTTAACATGCTTATTGTTATATTTAAGTTTCTAAAATCGTTTTTACAAGTTTCATGGTTATGGGTTTGTAGATTCTAACCTCGGTCTTAACCCAAAACAAGATCCGAGCTGAAAACCAAACTTTTGTTTAAAGACTTTATTGTTAACTTTTTGAATGCAAAACCTAATGTATCATCATTTATACATTATTATACAAGTTATTTGATGTTTGGGCATGTGGTAACCATACTTATTCTTATTCCAAGATGGAAACCGATTTTCACTCGCTTAAGACACACAAGTGTGTTTATAGCTATCAAGAGTTGTATATATCTTTAAAAGTAGTTTATAAACTAATTTTATATATTTTCTTAAAGTACTTGGAATGTTGAATCCAACTAGACCTTATAACAAAGTTTGGACCGACAAAACCGAACACTTGACTTAACGGACGTTGTTAGTTCTAAAGCAATAGAATTACTTACGTGGTAAAGTCTTCTTAGATTTTATTGAGTTATCTCATAACATTTATTATTTTGGAAAGTTGACTTTGGGTTTGGCCAATTACCAAGACCCGAACCAACAACCCGAACACTCGTTAAAACCCGTTTTAGTATCTATATTATAAAGGGACTTGCATTTTTGAATTTTTACCCGCCTTATTACTTAAGATAGGTTGAGTAAATAGTAAGGCTAGATACTTAAACCCGGTTTCGATCAAACATATATTTTAAAGGACTATTATTATAATTTCTTAAATAGTTACATTTTAACCCTTAATCTTTAATTGTTTGCATTTTTTATCATTTATTTTAAATTTTTCCTAAAACAACCTTTCTAATACAAGACTTCCTTTTTCCTTTAGGTTTTGCTCGTTAAACCCTGTCCTTCCGGTTACTCGTCTTTTATCAATCAAGTTTATTACTTGAATGTGAGCACTTTCATTCCCCGTTTCCATCTTTCGTTTTGGGGGTGATATTGCATACTTATTCAAACTAAATCTTTTATACTTGAGTCTTAAACCACAAACTTTATTGTATACTTTACTTAAATAAATGCTCGATTTGGTGTTATATGCTTACATTCTTAATTGGTTATGTATTTACCGCTTTTGGTTGGTTGATTCATAAATCCGAGGCTATTTGGTATTCTTTTAAAGCAAGGTGTCGTTAATGTATTCTTATTAACGATTTCATATAAATCCGAGTGTATATGGCATCCCCTTATAGAAAGGTGTCACTAATGTATTCTTATTAGCGATTTAATTATCTAAATTGTTGCTATTATTTATTTTTTTGTATTCAAGTTGTTGAATTTCTTTTTATATACATACTGTTCAAAAGTATGAAATTTCTCACTAACCTTTGCGTTGACAAATTCTATTTTATGCAAAGTTACAGGTTTGACTTTAGGTTGACTCGAGGAGTTGGAGAAAATGAAATCAAGACCGTTAGGATATTAGCAAAATGAACAATATATTCTTTGCTATGTTTGTTATGATTATCGTATGAACAATTGCTATGTGATTTTTATGATATTATGAATTTAAATTAGTTGGTTAAATATTGTCAATTTAATAGTGTCATGTGTTCATGGGCTATCTGTTGCACCTTGCACCTGGCATGTTCCGCCGCCTTTGGTCAGGGTGTGACAATGTTCGTGGAGTTAGGAAGAAGAAAAGCAAGTTTGATGAATGGTCGGTTCATAATTCGGTATCTTTGAGGGCACTGGAGTTCTAGCGAGGTGGAGGAAGTTACATTCGGGCAACCACGTAATTCGCATAGCATGAATTCTTGAGTGAAAATTCAAGTGTAGAGTTTGTATATTAACTTTCGTTTTAATTCTATGTTCTTTTAATTTTCTTTGGGTCTATAACAATAGTTTTTCTTAATTTTGTTTTCATTCGGGCAACCACGTAATTCGCATAGCATGAATTCTTGAGTGAAAATTCAAGTGTAGAGTTTGTATATTAACTTTCGTTTTAATTCTATGTTCTTTTAATTTTCTTTGGGTCTATAACAATAGTTTTTCTTAATTTTGTTTTGTGTTGTTGAGTCAGTTCAAGGAATCAATACCATCATGGAGAAAGAAATATTAACATTCGTTATCTATCAAATCCAAAACCCACCACATTTATTATTATGATTATTTTTTTTTCTCTTTTGTCTCATTAATTATTCGAACTTTTTATGCCATTAATTATCACATTCAATTTAACTAACTTATGTTATTAACCGTCGATTTCTTTTATATCATTTGTAACAATTTCCTAGTTTGTTAAAAACTATTGACACTTATAAAAGAAAATTACTTTATTAGTTGTTTTAGTTTTAGTTCTTTTTTAAATCAATTTGAAACCACGGGGACTAGTCTTGCCAATTCCTCAAATTTTTCTTTTCTTCCTCGTTTCTTCTTCCTGGTATATCGAGGTCAACAAGCCTTTTTCCATTATGATTCTTTTGATCCGCAAGTCACGCATTTGACTCGAGTTTTTGGTAATTATAAATCCTATAACGGCATACAACATATTACGTCACTATACGCGTTAATTCTGACTAATTCTTGCTCAAATTGATGCTTAAAATCCGGGATTTACCAAATTTGTCTAACGCGTTTTAACCCTTTAAAAACATATGTTTCTGCTCGTTTCTAAGCACACAACGCTCACAAATCCTTTCCCCTCACTAAACCGACCTCCTTAGTTTTAGCCACCGCCGCGTGTTCATTTTCGGCGAGCTACGTCGTTAGCGGTTTGGGCACCGACTCTAGGTAAGCTAAACGCACCATCCTGCTTGCATTGTTCTTAATAAAAAGCTCTAACGTGCACTTTCTATCATAACAAGAATGAATTATTAAACTTAAACTGTGATGGTTTTTAGAACCTGTGTTGTGGTTTTGAAGACACCTTTTGGATGTCTATGTTTATTTTCATTATTAAAATATTATTATTATAACTATTATCACATGCATATGCATGTCCACGTTCTATTATTATTATTATTATCACTTGTGCATGTGTACGTATACATTATTATTATTATTATTATTATTATTATTATTAATGATTTATATTATTATAATTGTTATCACATTTCAGTTGGAATTCTATAAGCCAATAAAAACTCATTTTATACTCATTTTAAGCCAATAAATATATTTATTATATATTTCTTTTAATTTAATAATTTTTGCTTCCTTCCATTACTAAATAAACAAATATAAATTATTAATTTCTTGAGAACTTTATTAAACAAAAACTAGATACATGGAGTCTATGCTTGATTAATTCAAAAAATAAAAGATATAATATAAGTTTTATAGCTTTGTGTACGTTAGCTAAAAATATGAAGCAAAACCTATTATTATTATTATTGTTATTGTTATTGTTATTGTTATTCATTTGTTTATGTTTTGTTTAAAAGTAAACTGAAGATATCTTATACTTTATTAGAATGTATATATTCAAGTTATAAAATTTTAATTCGAGAAACATAAACCATCTTAAAACGACAACTTAAAACACAACGCTTATCGATTCACCATAGCTAGTCTAAATACGCGTTAATCACTTTGTAGCCTTCACGTTGACGACTTTTCAACCTTAAAACCTTCGTGTGCATTATCTAACCACTTATCAGGTGAGTTTACATACCCATTTTCCCCATCTTTTATATTTTGGGGGTAGCATGTATACCTTATACAAGTTTACTTATGTTTTATTCCAACCTCTATTCAAAACATAATTCAATATAAGTTTATGTGTAATTATTGCATGCTCTATGATAATGTTCTATGTGCTTAATTGTTATTTTATGTTTGGTGGCTAGTATCTCATCCTCATCTATCCTCATCTAGTATGATCATACATTTACCCAAGTCCTTTGATTTCGTATCAATAAGAACGGGTCCATATCTATTTAGTTTTTTACATTTTCATAAGAATTGTAATACTCATAATTTACATATGAATTGTGATTTCTCTCTCTACATATATAAAACTAAAACTTATGTATTCTCACCAACATTCATGTCGACAAACTCTATTTTCATACATTTTACATGTACAAGTAGTTGATAATATTCAAGATCGAAGACAATAGTTTGACCTTAGGATATCTATTCAAATAACAAAATTATGATGTATTTGTTACGATTATTGAATTTGTATACACGTCTAATGTTAATGGAATTAAATAATTATAATTAGTGTCTTTTGAGCTACTGTCTAATCAATACGTTACACCTCGGCATGTTCCGCCGCTTTTGGTCGGGGTGTGACAGATTGGTATAAGAGTCGAAGGCTATAAGATAGGTGGTTAGATATAACGGCTTTGTAGCATTCTTAGGGTCCCTATACGTGATATGCCATTACGTGTTTGCACCCTGAATTATATTATTGATTGTAGTAGCTTAAATACTATTTAATGATTTAATAATATTCTTGTACACAAAAGCACACACTTAATCCAAGGCTATGCCTCACTCTCAAAATTGTTTTCAAAGCTCTAGGACGAATTTTAATTGGGAAATTCCTTAAGAAATCCCATCTTTTTTACTCCCCACTCCTTGAGAATGATTCGTGGGACAGATTTGTAACAACTGTAAGAGGGACGCACTTGTTTACCGCATCCTTGACACCAAGGCTTGCGAGCCTAAGGAAGTGCAATGCGCATAAATCTCAATCAACCGCGAGACCTGGTTGCCTTCCTGGAGTGTTCGGTAAAGGCATGGACCTTATTAAGCCAAAGCATGTCACACCAAACGTACCCAAATCCGCTACCCTCATTGTATCAAACGTGGTCATGTGACAATCACACTCTTAAATCAACGATGAGATTTTTGTTTAAATTTTTTTTATATTGTTAAGAATGAATATTTTCTCAAATTATCAATTTCATTAATACCCTAAGTTAAGGCTATTAAAATTTTATTTTGTATTCTCATGAATTTTCACAAAACACGAAATTTCACGTAGTTATACAAATTTTTTTTCCAAAATATAATAAAATTTTCACGTGTCTTCATTGTAGCGTGTCTTCTTCCCGCCTTATCAATCGTAACTGTCGCACCGGCAACTCGGGCCGTAGCATGTCATTCCGCATCGCTAAGGGAATCATTGAAGCCCTCCCAATAATTATCTCTCAACTCCAAACTATGAATGCTCCTACATCATCCACAACTCCGAACCCAATTTCTTGCTCCATCAAACAATTCAAGAGTGCCAACCCGCCCGAATACTTCGGTATCGACAATGCTACTATTCTCCTCCAATGGTTCAAAGAAATGGAGAGTGTGTTCCTCCACTATGAATGTCCCGAGGACAAGAAAACTACTTACGCCTCTAGCGTACTCAAGAAGAATGCCCTGAATTGGTGGAACGGTGAGAAGCGCACGCTTGGCGCTAAGGTTGCCATGGCCTTGCCATGGGATGAGCTCAAGAAACTCATGCTCAAGAAGTTTTGCCCGAAACATGAGCTTCGGAAGTTGGAAGAGGAGTTTTGGAATTTGAAACAAGAAAGTGGTAATGACACCATCTACAACGATCGTTTCCGTGAACTGAGTCTTCTCATCCCCCACATGATCACTCCCCTCGAACGTTCAATCGACAAGTATATTTCGGGTTTGCCTGTGCAAATCCGAGATTCTGTCCTAAGTCGTGACCCGCAAACCCTCCATAATGCCATCACCATAGCCGGTACCCTCACCGAAAACCACATTAAGTCCGGGACCTTGACGCGGAAAAATTCCAAGAAGCCCAATGATAAGCCTGCATCGAGCCCACCAAAGAACCCAAGCCCAAATCTTCCAAACCCGAGTCTAAGCCCGAATCCTTCAAGAACAACAACAACAACTCTCTTCATTATCCCAACAATAAAAGAAAGTCCAATTCCCAAAAGTATGTCTTGGCCCAATCTCAAACCCAACCCACCAAGAAGCCCTACACAGGACCCCACCCATTATGTGAGACGTGTAAATTTCATCATTTGCCTAACCTAAAGTTTCGTCAATGCACCCATTGCGAACGATTTGGTCACCTCTTTACCACATGTCGTGAACGCCACCAACTCATGATGCAACCATTCACCTCACCTGTTACCCAACCCCAAACTTTACTTTATGCTCAACCGTTTACTCAATCACCCTCAACTATTAGAGCTTGTTACAATTGTGGAGACCCTAGCCATTATCGCAATGCATGCCCAAGACTCGCACACATCAACTAAATTCAATCCTACCTAACCCAAGCTACTCAATATCAAGCTTACCAAGCCCAAGTAAATTAACTTCAACCAACCCAAGCTCAACCCATCCAAGCAATTCAAGCCCAAGCCAATCAACCAATACAAGTCAACCAAATCCCAATCAACCAACCTCAAGTTAACCAAGCTACTCAAGGTGCTCAAGGACACGCATGTTACATCAACAGTTCCCAAGTCTAAGCCTAACCCTTTATGAAAACATCCTACGCAAAAGACGTTTCTTTTATTTAGTTCGTTTCATCTAAATCTAATGTATTAACTTCATTAAATCTTCAGTTTTGTTGTGCATGAGAATTATGATTATTTATAATGGTATTCAATCTCTCAATTGTTCCTATTATGTCGTTTAGTGCACTATTTATTGTTACACAATTTATTATCATGATTTAAGTGGTCTATGACCGGTTATTTACCGGAACTATGTGCATGGTGAAGTGCATAGTTATCTAATAGTACCGTATATGTATCATAAAGTACCTATGACCGATTTCCTAAACACATTTTGGAAATTAGGACTATGAACTTGTGTTGTACATAGTTATCTAATAGGAGTCACATGTACAAATTTTACTTCGAAATTTAACACGTGGCTACCCAAACCCTCCAAACTCACCACATTCTCATAGTACTCTCTCATCATCTTATCTGATTTTATAATCTTAATTCAGAGCCTTATCTAGTATTATATTATTTAATCATGTGTTTTGTTGACCTACCTATTTGTGTGTTTAGTTATTCATGAATTTTGCTTTTACCTCCAATATTTCAAATACACCGAACGTGTAAGATAGTTATATAATTTCAAATTTTCCTCCATCCATTAATTTCACTTTATTGTTATTAATTTTGATGGTTAAATTCAACAACTTTGTTATATTTTTCCAAGTACACTTATGAGTTATTTATGAACATCAAATTTCACGCATTTACTTAGTTTCATTTCTCTTGATCAAACAATTTCCACTTAGTTATAAAAAAAAGTTTTTTTTTACATTGTTATCGAACCCGCACAACGGGTCGAACTATATGCATCATGCGACGACCTAAATAATTATGAGTGCACGCATAATTATCGAAGTTCTTGCATGTAACTCATAGTGAATACAGTTGTGTATCATAACTCAGAACCTAGAGTGATTTTGGGTAACAATACAAATATGAATGTGATAAGTGCATGGTGGATACACCATTGGTACATCCTATATATAAGTGTCATTATTATATTTTCCTTTTGTAGCGTTATTTGGGCACTTGAAGATCTGTGGTATTTTTATTTAAAAAAAATCTCTTGAAACTTAGTTCCTTTCCTTATGTTATGTTTTTTTTCTATAATTTCGGGATGAAATTTTCAAAATGTTGTGAATACTGTAACATTCGTTATCTATCAAATCTGAAACCCAACACATTTATTATTATGATTTTTTTAATTTTCTCTTTTGTCTCATTAATTATTCAATCTTTTTATGCCATTGATTATCACATTCAATTTAACTAACTTATGTTATTAACCATCGATTTCAATTATATCGTTTGTAACAATTGCCTAGTTTGTTAAAAACTATTGACGCTAATAAAATAAAATTACTTTATTAGTTATTATTAGTTGTTTTAGTTTTAGTCCTTTTTTAAATCAATTTGAAACCACGGGGACTAGTCTTGCCAATTCCTCAATTTTTTTCTTTTTTTCCTCGATGTTTCTTCCAGGTATATCGAAGTCAACAAGCCTTTTTTCCATATAATTCTTTTGATCCACCAGTCAACAAGCCAGGGGCGCTGCCCCTTGGACCCCGCCTGGGGTTGCCGCCCATTGGACCCTGCTACCAGGGGCGCTGCCCCCTTGGAAACCCCATGACTTAGAGGCTTCGCCCCTAATTCCGATAATAATAAGATCAAATAAGTGTGCACCCCGCACCCGACTAATTTAAATTCATATTACAATTAACTTGATCAACAAGTTAATCCCCAATTACACTAAAATCATTAACAATCCTCCCCCATTTTGGTGTAATCCTTGATTAACTTAAACAAACTTACACAAACAACAAAATTAAGCATAAATAAAATGTCGTGACGATTGAATTTCACATTAGTATATTACACATTCCAAATATTCGAATATAGGGGTGTCGCTACGATTGAACCTTATACACACAAATTTACATACTTATATATACTTACATGACATTATTTTTACTAGCCTATGTCCTATCCTTTAATGAACATATCAAAGCCGAGTCCGAGCTTCTTGAAGCGGCTAAACTTCATGCTCATATAGGTAGTTCTTTTACTCTCGCACCTGCATATGCAATTTTTCAAAAGAACTATTAAGAAGTTTAACTTCAACCTCCTTAACTTGCAGGTCTAAACACATACCTTGGGATGTTATAACTGAGGTGTTTCAATTTCAAGATGTTAAGATTTCCACATTGAATTCAGCACCTAATATCAAATTAGATGGGAATTGGGTATCTCAACATGAGAAAATTCAAGTGGACTTTAAACCCATCCCTACAGCCGACTTGTGCACAAGATCTTTACTTAACGCTTTCGTTAAATGATCGGCTAAATTCTGTTGAGTTTTCACATACTCCACTGATATCACACCATTCACGATGAGCTCACAAATCATGCTGTGTCTAACACCTAAGTGTCTAGACTTCCCATTATCCATTTGACTATAAGCTTTAGCCAAAGTAGCAGTATTATCACACCTGATAGATATGGGTGATATCGGCATAGGCCATAATGGAATCTCATATATAAAGTTTCTTAGCCATTCAACTTCTTTACCAGCTGCTGCTAATGCTACAAACTCAGATTCCATAGTCGAGTTAGTGATGCAAGTATGTTTCTTAGATGCCCAAGATACAGGACCTCCTCCAAGTAGAAAAGTCCATCCACTTGTGGAAGAATGATCTTCCATATTATTAATCCAACTTGCATCTAAATAACCTTCTATAACCTAAGGATATCCATTATAATTCAAACCATAATCCATGGTTCCTTTCAAGTACCTAAATATACGATTTATAGCTTGCCAATGATTTGAACTTGGATTGCTTGTATATCTACTAAGCTTTCCAACAGCATAAGCTATATCCAGTCGAGTACTTATCATTGAATACATGAGAGATCCTATAGCTCTTGAATATTCAAGTTGATTCACTGCATTACCTTTATTAGGTAAGAGCTTATAAGCAGGATCCATAGGAGTACTAATAGGAGAACAATTAAGAAAATTAAATTTCCTTAAAATCTTCTCAATATAGTGAGACTGAGATATCGAAATACCATTGTTCTCACGCTTGATCCTTATACCAAGGATCACTTCAGCCTCCCCCATATCTTTCATATCAAAACAAGATGACCAAAATTTCTTATCAACCAGATGTTTGAACTCGGGAATTGGTTAATCCTAACACACACAGATCTCGGATCTGATATGTATGTATAAATAATTAACCTAAGGATCTGGTTCATTGTCACTCTTGATTATATTGTTATATATGTATATGTTAGTTGTATGTATGTGAATTGATAATAATATTAATATGAAGATGAAGATTGAGAGAGAATTGGACAACAATAAGTTAAAGTTAATCTCAAAAAACATAAATTAACAGTGGACAGAGGCCACTATATATAGAAGATGGACCTAGTTCGTTAACATTCCATAACGAATTAGAGTCCACTTCGTTACATACATCAAAAAGGAAATACCTTAACGAATCACCCCCTGATTCGTTAAACATCCTTAACGAATCAGGAGGGTTATTAACTTATATCTACTTCGCTAAACATCCTTAGCGAACTAGACAATACTTTAACGAACTACAAGGATAAATTAATGTTTATTACATAAAAATCAAAAGGCAAATACGTTAACGATAAATACAAAGACTCGAGACGCAAAACCGTGCACTAACAGACACCCCCTCGTCTTGAACTCTTTGTCTTTACTTTACTTGAAATGCTTGGACTGCCAATCTAGGCATCTATGAATCCCGTTCTCATAACATACACGCACAACGCGTTGGAACTGCATTGCCAGATCATAGTCTTCATTGCGCTCGATCAATATCTTATTATTGTGTAGCACGTCGTTGTCGGACTCTATTAAGTTAACCAACCACATCAGATCGATGATCTTGATTAGCTCGGTCTTTAACCCTTTCCCCAAGACAATGACGGCCTCGCTAGTTCGATTGTCGTAGTACCAGCGGTTGAAAGATAAATACATATGTTGGTTCATCAACTTCACCGGCACACGTTTCATCACCTTCGGCGGCTTTACCTTAAGTACCAGCTTTTTCCATCCTGTTTTTGGATCGATCTCATCGATACTCTTGCGGATAGGAATTTGTGGTTTAAAATACTTAAACCCGTTGTTCACCTCAAATACCAAGTGTTGGTGAACACGTTTTGCATGATAGTCCTCACCCCGATTAATAAATGGACGATACGCCAAAGTGCGTACATCCCATCTCGGCAATGAAAGAAGATCAAACATGCTTTCGTAGTACTGGACGCCCTTCTCCCATTTAACAATACAGACTTTCAGTTCAGAATCATAAAGCCAAGAAATAATATCACCTTGTACTTTCGACACTGCCTTGAACGTAGTCTTCTGATTTTCTTTCACACGTGCAACAGCTTCTTCTTTCTGTTCTTGATCCACATACCAAAATGCCTCCAATGGTCTTACGAGCTTTCTTATTTATGAACCAATTCTGAATCTCCTCAAGAGAAGGATCGAGAAGTGAATCAAATTTCGTATCAACGACATTCTTGCCTTTGGAAATCTTCTCAAGATGTTCTTCTGCTTCTTTGACCGTTTCTTCATTAAATACTGGAGCACCCTAATAAACATTGGTTTGTTGAAACAGATCAAGATATTCCTCAGCAGTCACATCTTCTACCTCAACCTCCTCATTCTCATAAATAAAACCCGTACTCATCTCAACAGTTGGATCATTTAAGATCTCATCGTCGTTTATTACCTCAACATCGGGCTCAGGTTCTAAACCGGTCAATTCGTCTTCATTCAGACCAAGCAAGATAGCAATCTGCTCTCGTGTCAGTGACTTCTCAACAAACTGCCCCACAGCTATCTTGTCAGCATTAACCATGCTTCTAATCATCCCCTCACCATCAATAAAAATCACTGTATTGGCCTCGATCATTTCAATCGGTTTGGCGGCCGAATAATCATGATAAATAATAATCTGCTTGCTCGAATCATTAACAGAACTCGTACCTGCACCAGAGGCTGGGTCTTGAGTTTGTTTAGTCTCACCACCAGCACAAGACTCATTTGGATCCTCATCATCATTCTTGAGCTTTTTCAGCGCGTCATCTTTGCACGTAAGTTGTAGAATAAGCTCCTCTTGCTCCTTAATTTTCACCCCCTAAGACTCAACAATCTCACGAAGGGCCTTTGTTTCTTTTTGACAGAAGGAAACGTAGCTGAGCAGCTTCTTCTGGTTCTCCGTCATATGTTCCTGAGTCATACGATCCACGGACATTTGATTTTCATACAAATGTAGGAGACCCAATACCATGCTCATTTGCTGATCATGAGGTGATGCAGCAAAAGAAGGAGGAACTTGCTGAACTGGACCCATCGGTTGACTGACCCTCAGAAATGAAATATCTGATGGAGGCATCATCGTTGGTGTAGTAGAAATCACCGAAGTAGCGGTCGTCGGCCTTGGTATAGTAGATAATACAGAGTGAGGAATCATACCAAGTTGTTGATCCAACGTAAGCGTAGTATTCAATGTAAACTCCGAGGTGCTAGTAGTAAGCGGCACCACTGGGCGTTGAGGTGTGGACGACCTTGGATGTTGAACTCAAAACGAGATGCCAGCCCCAGCCGACACTCGACGCTTTGAAGAGCCTTCAGAGGCTAACTCTTTCCCTTTTGCTTGCGTTGAGCAGCAATTGTAGCTGCTAAAGCCGCTTCAACCGCAGCTTGTTATTCAATGATAGCAGCATCACCATCACCACCATTACCACCATTACCTCCATTACCACCATTACCATCTTCATCACCATCATCACCTCCATCATTCCCACCTGGTCCCTCCTCACGCTCGAAATCTGAATCATCATGGATCCAGTGATCATTGTCAGGACATACATAATCAGGATTTGCTGGATGACCAATCAATCTTTTAAATATGGGAGGAGGAGATTGACGGTAATGGTTCATCCTTATTATGGTATCTGCCTTCATGTTTTCCAATATAATCTTATCATTCACATCATTCGGGTCGAGCACCAAATCCCTGATAGCATCGTTAACAAACAGTTGAACGAAACGTGGATACATCAAGAACTTCACGCGTCGTTTTCCAGGAATACAATTTTCTTTCAGATGATCAAAGATCATTTCAGAAAAATTTTAACGTTTGTTCAAAACAAGTGCAACAAATGCCGATTGTAACATAATGCGGCATTCGTCAAACCCAGCCTTACGTACACCAAGGCAGTGTATAAGAACATGAAGTAAATACTTGTATTGGGGACACAAGTATGCCTTGTTATACATAGATACAGTAAGACTATTAGCATAAAACAATCGTCCAAACAGTCATTGGATCAGATCCTTGTGATATTCACTCGGGTCGTCAATAGTATCGTCGAATCGTAACACCCTTCGAACAGTTTCAACAGAAACGACAACTGGTTTGGTGTTAACTTCGGCAGCAATATGGTCGTCAACTTCCACATATTGAGCAGTGTTCCATAATTGGCGAACAATGCTGAACCGAATATCCGGATTAGCCATAATAGCGTAATGGATACGAGAAGAGCGTATAAATGCCAGCATATCACCAAAGACATCCTTATCAAGAAAGTTTGTGCCAACGAATGCACAAACGTTATGCCGTGTATCAAATGGAAGTACATGCAGACTTTGCTGTTGTTGCTGGTCAGCAACTGGTGGATCTTGTTCCATGCTCTCAGCCATAAGTCTAACATAAATAACATCAAGAATCAGTAATAGTTAAAAATCATAAAAATAAAACATTTAAAAATATCACTTAAAATTTAATAAGAAAATTTAAAATTTAATTAAAAAACAAATTTTAATATGTCATTCGTTAAAGAATTAGTCTGATCCGTTACATAATTCATAACGAATCAGCTAATTCGCTATCAAGTAAATTATTAATGAACTAGAAATAGCGAATTACTATTGAAAGATGATGAATTAAGAACTAGTTCGTTATAATTTAATAACTAATTTGTTAAAAATTTAACGAATACACATCTGATTCGTTAATAAAATGATTCGCTATTCTAGTTCGTGTGATTTACTTAACGAATTGGACACAAATGAGTTCCAATTCGCTAAGTATAACCAATGGCCAAAAATGGCTTAATATTTAACTTTTGTGGTCAAGGTCAAAATTCACCAAGAACACCATAAGTCAAACGGGCAAATCCAAAATCTATTACACCATAATTATCGATGAGTAGCCAAACAAGCGACCATAAAGGTCTCGGAAACCCATTGCGACTCAAATGGTAACGATTTGAGGGTTCAAAACATGAAATAAGGTACTTAAGTTAGGGTTTTAACCGGAGTACTAACCCCCGATAATAACCACTCATAATCAACCCATTAATCAGAGATCAAAACATAATTAAATAACACTATTGATCTCGGAAATACATTATGATGATTATTGTAACAGATTCATGAGCCATTACAACCTATTCATTAAAGATCAAAGAAAATTCAAACACTCGATAATGAAACCTCATAATTAACCCATCAAACCCTTATATGATTTGACGAAAATGATTGCGTTATGATTAGTATTACCTTACGAGCACTAATATATGATCAAAACACAGAACAATGAAAATCAAATATTTTGAAAAATTGAGCAGAGTAACTTTGCAAGTAAGAAAGAATAAGATGAATAATGTGACGAACCACCTTCACATTTCCCTATATAGTTTGACATAACACGCTTTCCAAGGTAACGAATCAGACGATTCGTTTGAATTTTGAACTAACGAATCACCTGATTCGTTAAATTCATTAAATACATGTCCTAATGAAGTAGGTGTAATTCGTGAAGGGTTCGTTAAATATGCATAACGAATTGGGTGTGTGTCGTTACAGAGTGCGGGAGCGAATTAGAGGAACGAACTAGGATGTAGTTCGTTAAAACAACCTAATTCGTTATTCATAATTTGACGAATCACTTTTTATTTAATTTTAAATAAATAAATAAAATAAATAAATGAATTAATATTAATTAATAAATAAAATTAATAAATAAAAGAATTTATTAAATAACTCATTTAAATTAAAAGAATTACCGAGATCCTATACCTCGATAATTGAATACTTTAAAAACGTTTCACGTTTTGAAATCGATAACTTAAAATAAATTAAAAAATCATCAATATTATCAGAGCAGGAGCTGCTCCCGTTACATTGATTAAGATAAATAATAAAGTATTTAAATAATATATAAAAAGAAAAATGTAAAATCTTTTTGTATTTTGAAATTTTCGACATAAAACTAAATATATACCAGAAAATTATCCGAAAAATTTAAAACAAGAACAATTTTTTTTTATGATATTTCAAAAGCAATACATATTTTTGGATTTTTGTTTAGTTTGAGCAGAGAATCATATTGACCAAATTTCCCTTCCATCACAGCTTTATATTTCAGCAATATTATGACTGGTGTTAAGTCGGTCATTGGTATTGTTGTCCACTTAAATCTAATAACAAACTTTCAAGCGTTATTGTGATATGATTAATGGTTCAATTTAAAGCACAGAATATCATAAACTATCAGCCTCTAATCTCGGTTCAAGCTTAATTTGATTTTTGCCAAATCACCCCAACTTGACTTAAACCATTATATTGTTGATCAAAATTTGTTTTTTATAGAAGTTTATGAGCAATACATTGATATTCTTTTACTGTGAGTGAATATGCACGAGTCCATCTGTCGGCTTACTTACATTGCATCCCCTGGGGTACGTTTCTTAATGGTATTGAGACTCGCGCAAGGAAGGAACAATGTATGACTAACAGCAGATTTTGATCAAGTCTGTAATTTGGATTTGTACGAAGTATAGCAGTGATCAAGTTTAATGACTTTGGGTTTGCTCTAAAAGCGAATAAAATATTCCTGCATATGAATATCCAGATGATTAAGCCACATAAAGACTCACAGTGTCCAGAACCTCAAAGCTTGTTATTTACTTTATTTTTATTTTGGGTGATCAAACAAGTATAAGGCTTGAGCATGACAGGTTATTACATTTCTGTCATCCTTACCGAGACTTTTTCTAGAGACTAACACATCTTTCAATTTGGCGTTTCTTTATGTTTATGTCACATACTTTACTCTACTTGTTTGTTTTAAGACCTAAAAATGCAATTAAGCACACAGTTTTTTTAAGCTTATTTCTTGCTGGATTTGGGGTCAAGAAATTTAATGCTCTATCATTTTCTCTTTTTGCTTCAAAAACTCAAAATTTTGAGGAGCATAAAACAAAGATAAATTTAATCACCCCAGTTAACTTAAGTCTATAAATAAATGGCTGTTCTATCAATTCCACAAGTGAATAATAGGACCAAGACATGCAAGCATGCTTCACAAACTTAACTAACCGACATAATTTTCAGCTAGAAAATAATCTAAAACACATAACGAACACCCCAACTACCTTCCATTATCAGGTGAATGGCTAACCCGAACATTTACAAGTAAATATCAGGACCAAACATATACAAGTATATGTCCTTCAAATATGAGTGATTGACATACTTTTCAGCGAACGTATGCAAAAATCTTTTTGGTTTTTCTCTATAAATACTTTAAAAACACAATCTTTTTGTCTTTTTAATTTTCTTTTAAACAAAATAAAACTTTCACAATCTTTTTGGATTTTCGGATTTTTCTATACAAACAGAAAAACACAATCTTTTTGACTTTTCAAATTTTCTAATGTTTTTGGATTTTCAAAATATTTTAAGAAAACAGTAAAGAAAAGAAATCACAATATTTTTGATTTTTCAGAAGTTTCTAATGTTTTTGGATTTTAAAGTTTTTAACGTTTTTTGGTTTTATCTATACAAACAAAAGGCACAATATTTTTGTATTTTCTAATTTTTTTTCACCCCCTAAAACCTAAAATCAAAATAAATTTTAAAATAATATTTAACAGAAAAGAAAGATAGTCATCCTTGTTTAAGGATATCAGCGAGGGTCTTCAATTCATTTAAATCAAGCAAAAATTGAAAACGCGTTTTATCAAAAGCTTTGGTAAATAGATCGGCTTTCTGAAAGTCAGTATGTACTTTCTCAAGGTCGATTAATTTCTTCTCAAAGCAATCCTGAATAAAATGATATCGAATTTTGATACGTTTAACAGTTAAAACCCGAATAAGCGTATAGCAAGCTGTATTCACCGCCTCATTACAGAATTGGACGGGAAGATTAGAATCAGCAAGCATAGTTCTTGCAGCTTCAATCAAGGTTCTATTCTTTCGTTCAGCAACACCGTTTTGTTGTGGTACATAGGGTGCACTGTATTCTCGATTAATTCCTTTTTGAATTAAAAAGAAATCCAATACAGTGTTCTTAAATTCAGTCACATTATCACTTCGAATTCTCCTCACCTTGTATTTGTATAGTGATTTGATTATAGTAATAAGGTTTTGTACCAAAACAGGCATTTGATCTTTCGAACTCATAAAGAACACCCATGAGTATCTTGAATAATCATCAGTGACAACAAGACAATACCAATCCCCAGAGATACACGCACGATTCACATGACCAAACAAATCCATATGAAGTCGTTCAAGAGGAGTATCAATGGAATTCAATAACTTAGAAGAATGTGATTTCTTCTTCGGCTTGCCATTCTTGCATGCAATGCACTGATCAGATAACTTAAAGTTCTTCAACTGTAACATCCCAATTTTTCCGTTCGGTTAATAATAAGAATAATAAAATATGATAGGATAAGTAGGCTTTTAGATGGAATTAATTATGGACCAAAAGGGAAAGATGGGCGTTAGGTCCATGGGCTTAAGGGTGTATAAATACCCCTTAAATCCTAATCCTTTCCATTTTTATCCAAATCCACACCATAGCCTACACCTTGATAAACACACACAAACATCATCCTATAACCCGAGCCAAGATTCGAAGGTGGAAACCCGAATCCGTTGGTGCTAGATCGTCGTGAAGAACCAAATCAACAACAACGACCAGCTCGTGTTCATAGTTTGACTCGTTTACGGTACGTTTATATCGAGATCTTGTTCGTTAGGTTCGGATTTAGTCTAGAAATCATAGATCTGTATTAGCAAGGTAAAAACGAATCCAACAAAGCTAAACTTACTGAAATTGATTAGAGTTTGATAGGTTAATCGTTAGAATGAAAAACCCGTGTGTATATACATAAATCGCACCATGTAAACTCAGATATTTGGATGATTGGACCCTTGGGTTTGTAGGCGCTGCATAAACGATTCCAATGATACCAAAATCACGATATTTCGTTAAGAATTGTAGGTTTAATTGCAGATCTTAGATATGTTGACTGTTATTGTTCTTGACGATTTTGATTTTGACCTTTGAGTCAAAGTCTGGATAAGAACTTGATGATTCGTTATAATTAAGATAACGAATCAGGTAGTTCGTTACTCGCCCATTCGTTCTGTCAAGATAACGAATTAGCTACCCAGTTCGTTATGATTCAAATAACGAATCAGGCGATTCGTTACT
This sequence comes from Bidens hawaiensis, assembly GCF_021521415.1. Taxonomy (NCBI): domain Eukaryota; kingdom Viridiplantae; phylum Streptophyta; class Magnoliopsida; order Asterales; family Asteraceae; genus Bidens; species Bidens hawaiensis. The sequence continues at coordinate 115,548 of NW_027491660.1, read as the reverse complement.
CACCATTCGTTATAATTCAGATAACGAATTGAGTTGTGTCTGGGTAACGAATCAGTTAGTGAATCAGTCTCAATTCGTTATAATTGAGATAACGAACTAGGCCATTCGTTATCGCGAAACAAGGAGGATTTGGTAACGAATTAGACAGTGAATTGATAACAAATTAGCCAACGACTTAGGCTTAATTCGTTATAGAAAATGAGTTAACGAGTTAGATAATAATTAAAAATCCTAATGGAAAATGTGTTAAGACTTATTAGAAATAAATTTTTTCCAAACTGACCTGGCAGCTCGATCCCAGCCTGGGGCTCTGCCAAATAATTTTTTTCCAAACTGACAGTGAATTGTTAAGACCCCGCTGCTAGGGGCGCTGCCCCCGGACCCCCGTTAGTTGAGGGTAATAATTAAACTAGAAACGCGATATGGAAAGCGATATTAATCAATGCACATAATTGTTATACAACTAGCCATGCACAGTCAAAAAAGGAGTAACCATTAACGGAAGAAGTAACTGAGTTCAGGTGAGTTTCTAGCCCCACTTCCTTGTTATGTTTTCGGGGCTGTGTGCATACTCGATGTGACAGTTAATACACTTAACTTAAATGGTAAGTGTATGTCATGCATGATATATGTGTTAGATACGATTGATTGCTTGTCGGTACGTGAGATCTTCGAATATTGCATGTACCGTTAGATTATAAACAAGGATATGTATATTGTATGTAATGCAGGGATGATTACTTGTCGATAAGTGAACGATCTTCGGATATTGCATGTATTGCCAAGAATAGCGATGATTGTCTCCTTATATGGGTATTAGATGATAACTTATATATAGAGTGTTCCTTAAATGGAAAGCATAGTGTTCCTTTAATGGAAAGCATAGTGTTCCTTCTATGGAAGTATTTAGGATTTTCCTTTTATGGAGAATATATACATAGAGTGTCCTTCTATGGAGAGTATAAATAGTAGGGTTATTGTAATATTTCTTTTAATAGATATTATTTGACGTCCTCTTATGGATATTTATACAAGGTTAAGATATGTAAGTATGTAAGATATGTGTATGAATTGTATGTCGTCTGATTAACTAGAACTCACTCAGCGTAGCTGACTTTTAGTATGCACGCAGGTGAAGATTAAAGAGCTAGCATGAGGTTGGCACATGACATGGATCGAACGGCTGTCATTTGAAGATGGAAGAAACGATGATTTAATATGATGATTTATGTTATGGTTTTAAAGAAAAGATTAAATGTTTTGTAATAAACGGTTACAGTTTTATATTCCGCGAAAGTTTTAATAAACTCTGATTTGTAGAACAGTGTTTATGAGTAAATCCGACGCTAAAGTAGGGCTACCGGAAACGGGGCCTTACAAGTTGGTATCAGAGCATAAGTTCGAGAGATTTAAGCATCCTACATGCTTAGACTCGAACAGAAAATGGTACTTAAGTAATAAAAGGAAGAAGATGCCAGTTCAAGATAGCCATGTGTCACTCAAGCAAGCACAGTAAAGGTAAAAGTGTATGATTACATAGTGCATGATAACTTTAGCTTAATTATTAAAAGAAGAATATGTGCATGATAGGGATAGGATTAATTAGTTCTTTGATTGATTAACTGTTTTAAAATAGAACTTAGCACAAATGAAATCATAAAGGGAAGTATGTAGAACCTGAGGACTAATGCAAATAGTTAATTACACTTGGCCATGTCATTAACTACTTACCTTACGTATCATGTGCTAAATAATTCCTAGAGTGATAACGTTTGTGTTTCCTTATAGATAGGAATGGCTGGAGCAAGAAGGTTTGTTGGTAAAGGAGGTCAACTGGATGTCCTTGTAGGCCACGTGTTGTCCGGGAACCTTCTGAAGAACCAGTTACTACCATGAGAAAGGAGAAAAGTGAAACTCTGCAAGGACCAAGCAGTGATGAAGGGTATCAGCTGGATCATGTTATTCAATATGCCATTTCCTACGCTGTGGCTGCTACAGCAAAGAAATTTGGTGCTGTCAAGTACACTGAAGGCCATGCAAGGGCTACTGAGAGGGCAGGGGAAGACGATAAGAAAGTTGATGATAATAAGAGAGGGGAGAAAGGAACCAAACGGCCTGCAGATGTCGTGGAGTATGAGAAGAAGAAGACACCAAAGATGGCGGCCAAGGAAACATGCAAGGTGTGCGGAAAAATGCACCTGGGAGAATGCAGGACTGGGTCGGACATGTGCTAACGATGCGAGAGGAGTGGGAATTACTCTCGAGAATGCCCTGATCTCCCAAAATGCTTCATATGCGGTAAAGCGTATCACATGGCAAGGGAGTGCAAAGGAACGAAGGCGGGATGCGCGAAAGGGATAGGAGTATAGGCCAAGAAAGGCTGCTGAGATGAGCGCTCGATGGAGGAATAATTTCTTAGACAATAGTTTGATTTCGTTTTAAGTATGATTTCCTAAGAACTTGTTTTGTGTTAAGGTTTAAAACTTATGCTTGTCTATGACGTGTAATATATTGAGTTTGGTTATGAATGATATTTATGTTATGATAAAATGTCGTACTGGACAATAGTGTTAAATAGCAGGATGGGTATCGTACTAGACACCGTTTGTGTTTCGTTTTAGAATACGATGGCTGGAGCTGGAGAAATTGCTAGAACTAGAGGTCGCACTGGACGTCGTGGCAGGTCTCGTCTTGTCCGGCAACCCTCGGTAGAAGCAGCTTCCAACACCGAAGACGAAGGAAGCGCAGCTGGAGGAAACCCGAGCAACAACGAAGGGGTTCAACTTGATGCTGCGATTCAAGCAGCCATTGTTCAAGCTGTAGCCGCTGCTGTGAAGAACTAGAATCCCCAAAGATCCGCTAGAAGTCATGGGAGAACTGCTGAAGGATCAGGAGAGAATGGTAGGAAAGATAGTGAGGGAGTGAAGGGTGACTCAAGTGAAGCTGGGTCAGTGAAAGCTGATGATGGAAAGAAGGCCGAGGTGGGTAACTACAAGTCCTTCAAGGGTTGCGACCCGCCGAAGCTGACTGGTTTAGGAAACGCAATCGCTACTCTCCAATGGATAACCACAATGGACAAGATTATCCGAATTAGCGAGTGACGTCCCGATCAAGCAGTGGGTTATGCCACTTAGTCATTTGAAGATGAGGCAATGTACTGGTGGGAGGCGGTTAAGAGAGGAAGGGTCGGAAAGAGGTTAAGGCAATGACACGGAATGATCTAAAGGAGTTGGTGATGAAGAGGTTCTGCGCTGATACCGAAGTTGAAATAGTGGAGATGAAGTTTCTGAACTTGAAAGGCGGGGAAAGATGACACACCGGGAGTATACTACTGAATTCAATCGCATGTCTAGGTTGGTACCTGACATGGTGCACACTGAAGCTAAGAGGATCAAGTGCTACATAAGGGGGCTTCCGCAGAGTGTTCGCACCTTGGTTAAGGCTAGTAAACCCGCAACATTTGACTCGGCCGTGGAATTGTCCGAGATGGTTTTTCTGAGGACCTTGCCATCAGTGAAGAGGAGAAGACTGAGCTGAAGAACAAGAACTCAACTCCAAAACCGAATGAAGCCAATGAAGAGGGTCCACGTAAGAAGAAGGCAAGGCAAGAGGAGTTCCCCGATTGTGAAAAATGTTGGAAGAGACACCCGGGAGAGTGCAGAGTGGGATTAGGTGTTTGCTACAGATGTGGAAGAGCAGGACATTCCTCTTGGGAGTGCAAAGATCATCATAGGTGTCATAACTGTGGAGGGCGTGAACACCTTGCAAGGGATTGCAGGAAGCCAAAGGAAGGGCACGAAGCAGAAAAGAATGCTTGAGGTTTAACAGTTCCTCGTTATGCTTAGAAAGACCGTTCAAGAAGGCTAATTACTAGCCATAAGTTTAATCTGTGTTTGACTTATTAATGACTTAACGCGTGTTTTATGTATTATTTTAAAGTTAGACTGGAGTTGTCTGGATTTATTATGCTAAGAAACTGTTATGAGTTAATTTTGGTTATGAATGATTGTTGTGTTGTGATAAATGTTATCTTAGACAATAGTGTTAAGTAGAACGAACACATAGTCCCTTGGAAGGACGAAACGAGATTCGTAACATCGAGGGTCTCATGGACAAGCTACCTTAAATAGCTAAAGCACATGAACACTGCTCGATAACTGCAAATCAGGAGTAGGGAGGGTAACCCATAAACCAAAGACTATCCAAGAAAGTGCGTGAATGCAACAAGTGTTCCTCCTACAAGGAATAAGCTAGGTTTCGGGGACGAAACCTCTTTAAGGAGGGAAGACTTGTAACATCCCAATTTTTCCGTTCGGTTAATAATAAGAATATTAAAATATGATAGGATAAGTAGGCTTTTAGATGGAATTAATTATGGACCAAAAGGGAAAGATGGGCCTTAGGTCCATGGGCTTAAGGGTGTATAAATACCCCTTAAACCCTAATCATTTCCATTTTTATCCAAATCCACACCATAGCCTACACCTTGATAAACACACACAAACATCATCCTATAACCCGAGCCAAGATTCGAAGGTGGAAACCTGAACCCGTTGGTGCTAGATCTTCGTGAAGAACCAAAGAAACATCAACGACCAGCTCGTGTTCGTAGTTCGACTCATTTACGGTACGTTTATATAGAGATCTTGTTCGTTAGGTTCGGATTTAGTATAGAAATCATAGATCTGTATTAGAATGGTAAAAACGAATCCAACGAAGCTAAACTTGCTGAAATTGATTAAAGTTTGATAGGTAAATCGTTAGAATGAAAAACCCGTATGTATATACATAAATCGCACCATGTAAACTCAGATATTTGGATGATTGGACCCTTGGGGTTTGTAAGCGCTGCATAAACGATTCCAATGATACCAAAATCACGATATTTCGTTAAGAATTGTAGGTTTAATTGCAGATCTTAGATATGTTGACTATTATTGTTCTTGACGATTTTGACTTTGACCCTTGAGTCAAAGTCTGGATAAGAACTTAATGATTCGTTATAATTAGGATAACGAATCAGGTAGTTCGTTACTCGCCCATTCGTTCTGTCAAGATCGAATTAGCAACCCAGTTCGTTATGATTCATATAACGAATCAGGTGATTTGTTACTCACCATTCGTTATAATTCAGATAACGAATTGAGTTGTGTCTGGGTAACGAATCAGATGAAGATAAGGTAACGAATCAGTTAGCGAATTAGACTCAATTCGTTATAATTGAGATAACGAACTAGGCCATTCGTTATAGCGAATCAATGAGGATTTGGTAACGAATTAGACAGTGAATTGATAACAAATTAGCCAACGAGTTAGGCTTAATTCGTTATAGAAAATGAGTTAACGAGTTAGATAATAATTAAAAATCCTAATGGAAAATGTGTTAAGATTTATTAGAAATAAAATTTTTCCAAACTGACCTGGCAGCTCGACCCCAACCAGGGGTTCTGCCCTTTGGACCCTGCTAGGGGCTGCCGCCCCAAGACCCCGCTGCCAGGGGCGCTGCCCCCGGACCCCCATTCGTTGAGGGTAATAATTAAACTAGAAACGCGATATGGAAAGTGATAGTAATAAATACGGATAATTGTTATACAGCTAGCCGTGCACAGTCAAGAAAGGAGTAACCATTAACAGAAGAAGTAACCGAGTTCAGGTGAGTTTCTAGCCCCACTTCCTAGTTATGTTTTCGGGGCTTTGTGCATACTCGATGTGACAGTTGATACACTTAACTTAAATGGTAAGTGTATGTCATGCATGATATATGTGTTAGATACGATTGATTGCTTGTCGGTATGTGAACGATCTTCGGATATTGCATGTACCGTTAGATTATAAACAAAGATATGTATATTGTATGTAATGCAGGGATGATTACTTGTCGATACGTGAACGATCTTCAGATATCGCATGTATTGCCAAGAATAGCGATGATTGTCTCCTTATATGGGTATTAGATGATAACTTATATATAGAGTGTTCCTTAAATGGAAAGCATAGTGTTCCTTTAATGGAAAGCATAGTGTTTCTTCTATGGAAGTATATTGGATTTTCCTTTTATGGAGAATATATACATAGAGTGTCCTTCTATGGAGAGTATAAATAGTAGGGTTATAGTAATAGTTCTTTTAATAGATATTATGTGACGTCCTCTTACGGATATTTATTCAAGGTTAAGATATGTAAGTATGTAAGATATGTGTATGTATTGTATGTCGCCTGATTAACTAGAACTCACTCAGCGTAGCTGACTTTTAGTATGCACGCAGGTGAATAAGATTAAAGAGCTAGCATGAGGTTGGCACATGACATGGATAGAAAGACTGGCATTTGAAGATGGAAGAAACGATGTTTTAATATAATGATTTATGTTATGGTTTTAATGAAAAGATTAAATGTTTTGTAATAAACGGTTACAGTTTTATATTCCGCGAAAGTTTTAATAAACTCTGATTTGTAGAACTGTGTTTATGAGTAAATCCGACGCTAAAGTAGGGCTACCGGGAATGGGGCCTTACATCAACTAGACACCCTCAACTAAGTCATTAGCCATTAAATAATTCATCGTACGAACATGTATGTGACCCATTCTACGATGCCATAGAACAGAGTCCTTCTCGGTTGCTTTGGAGATAAAACATGTTTCGATAGACTTTGATACTTTAGAACTCATATTTAAGACATAAATATCATTTCATCGTGGTGATCGCATGACAAACATGTCCTCGGGAATCACGTATCCCGGTTTCAAAATAAGACACTCTTTATCAGTAAAAACCGTGGTGTACTTCTTATCGCAGATTTGCGACACACTCAAAAAAGTATGGTCCACCTTGTCACAATAATTGACCTTTTCAAAGGTAATGTGACCATTCGAAACTTCATCTTCTTGTGTGATCATGCCCCCAGAATTCCCAGCAAATTACGCTACATAACCCCCTTGAATATTTCTCACATTTGTTAAGAGTTTGCTATTTCCAGTGATATAACGAGAACATCCACTATCCATTATCCAGTTTTCACTAGAAATGGTCTTGGATGTACCCTACACACAAAAGAAAAATGATTAGTTCAAAAAGGCAGACTAGGCCTCGGTCTTGGGCACCTTTTGAGTTTCTCTTGGAACATTAACTTGAACAGACTTCAAATCTTGTTCAGACACTTGAGTATAAGTTACCGGCTTCTTAGACTTTCGTCTTAGATAAGCAGCTTGAACAATGTTTGAATTTGTGTTCTTACATATGGGCTCAGTTGGAACGAATTTTAGTTTCACGTTGACCATGTGTTTAAGTTACATGAAGTACCTTACGAGGATTCACATGTGAAAACATGATATGTGTATTATCCTCACATGACACAGGTCGCTTCAAGATCTCCTTTATCATAGGAACCGGTTTTGAATGTTCCTTGACAAAAGGATGGATTTATTGAGATTTCTGTTGACCACAGTTTCTTACCACATGACCTTTTTGACCACACAAAAAACAACTTCGCATGTCAACATGACCATGTTGAGGTTTGGCAGAAACATATACAACCGAAGGTTGATAACTTACATTTTCAGTGAAACGTTTAGCCAAATCATCAGAAGTGACAGACTTCTTTTTCATATAAAAGTCAAGGTTAGAACAATTGGAAAAACTTTTCAATGTATCTGTTCTAGTTGATTTGACAAACTGAACCTTTTTAGCATGTTTTAGCAGTTGTTTTGCTTTAATTACCGGCTCTGGTGAGTTCGAGGTTTTGGCACAAACATATTGACGTTCCAACTCTTTCAATTTGTCAGATTCATTGTAAAAGACGTCTCAATTAGTTCCGGTTTAATGATACTAATCGGGATATCTTTTTCAGTGAACCTCGTGTCCAAACCATTCAACTTAAAAACTCTAGTAGATGATGGCTTAGAACTAGGAGGATTAATGAAAAGCATCAATTCCCCATCCGAAATTTTCGGTTTTTCTGACTTCTTTGCCTTCACAGGTTTTACTTTCACCTGATCTTCCTTTTATAACATGAGGCTTGTGTGAACCATACACAGCTTCCTCAAATTCATGAGGCTTGCAAAGAATATGATTAGAACTTGGGATGTTCTTGTTCTTGTGTATAACCTCGGGTTCAAACACATCCTCAATAATTACTTTTTCAACATTCTCAACAAAGACTTTGTTGCTTTCAACATGAGGTTACACAGCTTCCTCAAATTCATGAGGCTTGCAAAGAATATGATTAGAACTTGGGATGTTCTTGTTCTTGTGTATAACCTCGGGTTCAAACACATCCTCAATAATTACTTTTTCAACATTCTCAACAAAGACTTTGTTGCTTTCAACATGAGGTTTTTGAGGTGCAAATTGGGTTTTAATTGTTTCAGATTTAACAAGTTTAGCATACTCTGAAATCACAGGTTCTTTCACAACCACATCTTCTTCTCTTTTAGCAAAAGGATTAATTTTATAGTCATTGTGAAATGGTGGCGGAATTTCAACAAAACCCATACATTTCTTTGGATCGTTTTGTTTTCTAGACACTTCGATAATTTCGTTCAACTGAAAAGAAGAATTTCGAAATTTACCCAATTTGTTCTTCAACTCAAGAACCTCGTTCTCAAGCTCGGTTATCTTTGATCTATGTTTCAAGATTTCTTGAAACTTTTGGTCATTAATTATCATTTTCACATATAACTCAGCCTTTAGATCGTGGATACTTGTCGACAATGCTTCATTCTTTTCTCGAGATCTCATTTGAGATTGTCGATAAGTATCCTTTAGTGAAGAAATTTCTCTCACTAATTTATCATTATGATTTTTCAAAGATTCTAACATAGGTTTGTTAGTCTCACATTCAACACAAGTTACTTTAACAGATGAAGTAGCAGAGATAGAATGACTAACCTCATTGATCTTAGCCCTGCAAGCAAAAACAGTTGAAGGCTTGTCACATGAGTCATCAGAATCAGATTCATAATCATTGTCAGAGGAAAGCTCACTTCCCCTTGCATTTTGAAAGTCTTTAGTTAGCCCAAACATAGCCAAATTAGCTTGATTATCATTACACAGCAGTCATTGTGAGAAATCATTTCCATCAGCTAACATTGCTTGTGACCCAGAAGTAGACTGTTTCTTTTCAGCATCATTACCTCGTGGTGTGGAAGAATTTTGATTTTGACCACGAGGACCAGTATACTCCTTTTTCGACTTGTCACATTCTTTTGCAAAATGCCCGAACTCTTGACAATTATAATATTTCACTTTTAACTTGTCAAATCCCAATTTCTTGTTCAAGGCAGGAAGATCTTTGCCAGTCCTTTGAATGAATCTCTTAACCTTACGGACAATCATAGCTATGTTCCACTTCAAGTCCATGATCTCTAAATCATCTGGATCAATCTGATCATAATCTTCATCAGTTAGATCACTTGTGGCTATCTTACTACTCACCAAATTTTCATATGGGGACATGAAGGCTGTCAGAAAAGCAAAATTTTGTTCAGCTTCCTTCATGTTTACACTTGGTGGTGAAGCAAATGGATGTGTAGTAGATGAATTTCCAGATCCAACTGAAACACTAGGTGATCCAGCAGTATAAAAACATGCTCTTGGATCATTATAGATGGTTGTTTCATTTTCACTTGCATTCTGTGTAAGAAATGCAGTGATTGTTGAAATAGTTGAACTTAGAGGCATACTACCACCATAGAGAGCAGGATCTTGACTTTCTTTGGAAGACTTCTGACACTTTAGATCATATTCTCTTGCTTCAATCTTTTGCAAGAATTTAGTTGTAGTCAAGTCTTCATTCGTGAAATAGTTATTCTCTTTTAGAACCATTAAAAAATGTCGAATAAGAACTTGGTAATGCACTCTTGATCGTGTCAATCTTGTCAACCTCAGAAGTTTCCAATCTCATCTTGTCCATCTCAGCAATCAAGTGATTAAACCTGGTCGTCATCTCCTCAACTGTTTCTCCTTTCAATAAGTTAAAGTTTCAAAATTGAAACTTAAGCATTACCTTCTTACTCTCAGCTGTATTCCCCATACTCCTCATACGAATATGTTGAAATAAGGAAGCACAGATCTTTATACTTCCCACCTGATGAAAGATGTTTTCGGGTAAAGACATAGTAAGAGTAGAATAAGCTTTTGTCTCGATCTTTAATTCTTTCTTCTCTTCTTGTGAATATTGAGAAATAGCTTTAGGAGTGTAACCAATAGTGTCATCACCAATCATTGGAACAACATATACCTCATCTAGGCAATGAACAGTCAGGGTGCACAGAACCCAAATGAGCACGAAAACGGGGTTCTCATTTAGCAAAGTCGCTAAATTTCATCAACCTTGGACATTTCGAATGTGATCCTATTTCAATATCAAGTTGCAGCATTTGTTGCATTAACATGTTCTGTGAAGCTAGTGCATACATACCAGCCATTTTTGTTAACTGAAAATGTTTTCAAACTCCAAGGGTTAAAGTTGAAACTTTTAATTAACGAACTGTGAACAGTTGTAACGAACTGTGAACAGTGTTTGACAAATCACACCTTAACAAAGTTAAGAGTATTTAGGTAACGAATTAAAAATGGTTTTAACAAAACTGAAAGAAGTCAACAAATCAGATGGTCAACGAATCAGATAACAGTAACTTTGACGAATTAGAAATAGTTTATAACGAACTGGTTCATGAATCAAGTGATTCTCTATAATGAATCAAGTTGTCAACGAATCAGGTGATTCTCTATAATGAGTCACAAAGTGTAGCCTTAACGAATTAAGTAACGAATCGTCTACAGTTGATAACGAATCAAACTGATAACGAATTAGGTTGTTACAACGGTTGTAACAAACCATCTGACAACAAATGCCACATGGCAAAAGTTGTTATAAAACAGTTAACGAGGTGAGACACGTGTCACACGAATCAGTGAACACGAATTAGAAAGTGTAACGAATTGATTAACGAATCAATCAATACCCATAACGAATTAGCTTAAAATATTAACGAATTAAGCTGAATGATTAACGAACCTGACTTAAATGTTAACGAAACAAACTTAAAGGGTAACGAATTGATTTGAATTTTCAAATCTTCAAACCTTCAAATGTATTTTTCCAGATTTCTGGAAATCTCAAGAACACAAACCAAGAAATCAAATCTGTAATACTTAACCAATACTCAACCAAATCGCACACTCAAGCTACCAAAACACTCGGAAATCAATCACGAATCCAACTCGTATTATCCCGTAACACAATTAACCTTAACACGTATCCAGTTTAACCAAAAACCATCCTCTGTTCTTGGCTAAATCCAGATCTAACCAATTCAATCTAAACACAATCCAATATTTAATTCCAATTAACCAAAGCTTACCAATACCTTAACACATTCACATCCAATCCAAACCATCCATAATTCATCCAATTAACCTCAATTTGATCCAAAATCAAACTGAACCAAAACTTAACACACGAACAATCAATTATAGACCTAATAAACTCAATTAATAATCAAATCAAGCGTAAACGAAAGCACCGAAAGCTCTGATACCACTTGTTTGAACTCGGGAATTGGTTAATCCTAACACACACAGATCTCAGATCTGATATGTATGTATAAATAATTAACCTAAGGATCTAGTTCATTGTTACTCTTGATTATATTTTTATATATGTATATATTAGTTGTATGTATGTGAATTGATAATAATATTAATATGAAGATGAAGATTGAGAGAGAATTGGACAGCAATTCGTTAAAGTTAATCTCAAAAAACATAAATTAACAGTGGACAGAGGCCACAATATATAGAAGATGGACCTAGTTCGTTAACATTCCATAACGAACTAGAGTCCACTTCGTTACATACATTAAAAAGGAAATACCTTGACGAATCACCCCCTGATTCGTTAAACATCCTTAACAAATCAGGAGGGATATTAACTTATATCTAGTTTGCTAAACATCCTTAGCGAACTAGACAATACTTTAACAAACTACAAGGATAAATTAATTGTTTATTACATAAATCAAACGGAAAATACGTTAACGATAAATACAAAGACTCGAGACGCAAAACCGTGCACTAACACCAGATCTTGATTTGTACCAAAGATCAACATGTCATCTACGTATAAACAAATTATGACTCCTTTACCAGACGCATCAAATTTTCTGTATACACACTTATCTGATTTTTTTAATAGAAAACCATTAGACAACACCATATCATCAAATTTTTGATGCCATTGTTTTGGTGCTTGCTTTAAACCATAAAGTGATTTAACAAGCTTACAAACCTTATGCTCATTATCGGGCATAACAAATCCCTCTGGTTGTTTCATACATATCTCCTCATCCAATTCACCATTCAAGAATGCAGTTTTCACATACATTTGATGAATCCCAAGATTATGTATTGCTGCTAAAGCAATCAACAATCTTATTGTAGATATTCTTGCTACAGGAGCATATGTATCAAAGTATTATATTCCTTCCTTTTGTCTAAAGCCTTGGATAACCAATCTGGCTTTAAATTTATCAATAGAACCATCTACTTTCATCTTCTTCTTGAAGATCCATTTACAACCAAGAGGTTTACAACCAAGGGGTAAGTCAGATAACTTCCAAGTGTCATTTTGCATAATAGAATCCATCTCACCGTTAATTGCTTCTTTCCAGAAAGCAACATCCCGAGATGCCATAGCCTTACTATAGGTTTTAGGATTGTAACGAATCCGACGAAACCAGGGATACCCTAACCGGTAGACGAGAGTTACGTCATATTTAATGTCGGATACATGAATTACCATAGTAATTATACAAGAATACATGGTTCACTGTATTGATTGTACGTGAATATATAATTCATCGCATTGATTATGCGATTAATCGATCGATCGTTATTGAAACCTGAACGAATCAAGGGTTCAATTATAGACGAAATATATGATATTTAGTGATGTTACGAAGCATTAATGCTTCGGGATAAGTGAATTAAAGCACAGAATGGTACGTCGGTACGTTAAACGAAACCTTTAATACCAAACCGAGCAAGAGACGATCGATCAAGCCGAAAGAGATGCGTAATTATTAATAATATGATGTTTCAAGCTAATAAATGCCATGGTTTAAGTTTTTTTAAAGTTTTAAATCGGTTTTATATAAATTTCATTTTTAAGCAGAAAAACGACCGTTTTAGCCTCGTTTTAAGCCGAATTAGACATTTAACCGAAAAACGAACTGAACCAGATTATCCAAAACATTATCCGGATTTCGAGAATCCAAACTTGTGGCTAGAAATGAAGAGGTGGGTCCCACCCAACCCCTCCAAGAGGCCGATCGGACACCACCCCCACAAACACACTTCATTTTCTTTTTTCTCATCAAACGCTCCAACAATCTTCAACTCTCTCAAGATCATGATCCAAAACCGAGAGTTCTAGCAAGAAAAACAAGGTAATGATCGAGTTATTCACGTGTTCATCTTCGTTTCTTGAGTTTAATTGCAAGAAAATGAGGTTTCAAAGATAAAAACCGATTCTTGCATGATCAAGTGATGTATACGGGTTATACAAGGGATCTTGGTCCAAGAAAGGAGTTAAACGGACCAAAAACGGATTTTTACGGTTAAATCTTTGTTTTTAAAGCAATAACCGAAACTATAGTGTAAGAGGCTTGATCGTGAGTGTAACTTGCTTGGTATTGTGGTATGTTGATTGTAGGCTCTGTATGTAGTGGTAGATAAGGCGGAAAGACGAGTTTGTAGCGTGTAGTGGCGGAAAACGAAAGGTATATTCGGTTATGTTCGGTGTATGTGTTTTGGGACAGATTGTTGATGGTTTAGAGTTGGATCATGAAATTTTACAGGGATGTTCTACACATGAAAATAAGAGTTTTGTGAATTTTTGGTAATTTTTGGACAAAGGATGAATATTTGGTGAATTTAATGCTCGGTTTTGGCCAAAAATGGTGAAAAATAGTTAAATATAATAAAAAATTCTGGAAAATTGCAGATAAGCTTTTTATATCATGTATAAGTCACACAAAAAATTTCAGGTCAGTTGGAGAAGTCTAAGTATGCTTTTCGGTTAAACGAGTTCTAGGGTTTTCTAGCTCGGTTTTAGTGAAAATGGCATGTAAAAAAAGATTTTGGTTCTGGAAAAATTACAGGGGACTATGTGGATGGCAGGGGACATCCAGGAAAAATTTGGGATTTTTCTAAGGTCGTTTGGTATTTACGACATATTTAGTGTTTAAATGGTGTTTAAAAATAGATAAATAAATTTTAAATATAAAATTTATTTCTGGAAATATTTTAATAAAATTCCCCACTGTCAAAAAGTGATTTGTGCAAAATTTCAAGATCCGAGACTAAACGGATAATTATTTGTGCTAATTATCAAACTTTTAAAGTTAAAACGCGTAAACCGGTAAAGTTCGTCTAAACGAACTGACTGGTGTATAAAAACCCTAAAAATGAACTATTTTCATATAATAGAGTTAAACAAGTAAAAATGAATCATCCGAAAATAATTCGGATGATTTGGGTATTTTTACCCGATTTAACGGTTTCCGGTGCACTAAAGACGGAAACGGGTCCCGCGGCCAATCGGGGCGTCTAAACCGAGCTCAAATTTCACAACTTTACTTAAACTACCAGTCAACGACTATTTTCGAGTCGTGTGTGACCAAACTCATTTTTGAAACATAAAAACGGGTAACCGTGCTAGGCATGCAAAACGGGGAAATCAAGCTATTAGAAAATTTGACTGTTGAACTCTAAACGACATCACAATCTGAGTCCGGAGAAGTGTTTCTGGGTTAACCGTGCCCCAGAACGGGTACAGTGCTGAGTTAACAGTGTCCCCAGATGTACCGGTTAACTTGGTTAAAGTTATAATAATAATGAGTGTATAGTAACGATCGTAGGGATCATATTACAGATTGGACGTGTTAACTGATAATGATTGTTGTTACCTGCTTCCATGTGCTAAGGTGAGTTTCACGAGCCCCTTTTTCTGAATTGTTTTCAAATATTTTCCCGGGGCGGAAGCATGTTACTATTGAAATGTTTAAGTACATACTGAACGCATGGATTTGCGTGGATTTACATATGTTTTATTGTACGGGAATCGTACGGAAATGTACTAAGATGGTAATTGTCTGAGTTGCTAACATTCTAAGGCCCCGGAACACGAGTGATTAACTTAAAGCCGGTAGAGTGTGGATAGTACTATTGGTCTGACAAACCCAACTGGTCCGGCATGGATTTGCTGATGTTTCCCAGCCAGTTGCACATGTCTATTTTGGGTGTTATATATATTTTGCTATGTAATGTTAGACATAGCGGTTTGGGGCAGTTCCGTGGGCGGGGGATATGCCACGGGTCCGTGGGCGGGGGATATGCCACGGGGGTTGTGTGTGATAGTCAGAGGTTTCACTTGTGGGCTCAGCATAATTACATCGATAATAATATTATTTTATGATAATGATTTATCATGGTTTACTCGAATTGTGAAACTCACCAACTATTCGTAGTTGACCCGTTTTCTCACATGCTTTTCAGGTACAACTAAGATGAAGTGATTGCTTACGTGCTAAGTGCTTGATGTGTGTAAGATTTGCGTGCGGAATGTTAGGATACATTATAATAAATAGAATTATGTATCGTATTGTATGATGTGTGTATCACCTAGACGGTAATGAAATACGAGATAATGTAATTTTGAAGTATATTAATGTATTCAGTTTTCTTTATAAGCAATGTGGTTGATATCAGACGAGTCTGTCGCACCCCGTTTACGTTTCCGCTGCGGTTACGGGGTGTTACAGAACTTGGTATCAGAGCCATTGGTTATAAAAGAATTAGGATGTCTTTAAAAGATACCTAAAATATAACCCGTAGCTCAAGTATTATAGGATCTGAATATCAACTAATAATTTATAGTGACGAAATCTGGATGAACTTGGATGGACAAGTGAGTTATTATGGTCCGGAACATAATAACAGACTTGTCCGCACGAGGGAATTCAGGGGAAGTCACGGGGTACATTAATAGGTAAAAATGACAACATATGTGTAAAGTATATAATATTATTTATGCGTGCTAAGGTGTATATATATATGTATGTACATATCTTGTGGGTACATGTATTGAGAAATAGGACCCGGATAAGGAACCGGGGGATAAAATAATAAAGTACCGAGGATGCTGAAATTCTAGAGCATCGGTTAATGATAAGTCTGACTTATCGGGCCATAGTTATGATAGCACCAAGTTAGATCTCCCGTTTGACATTAACCGGAAATATCTAGTAACCGTCACTCCCAACCAAAATTGATAAATCCCTTACCCTACTAACACCGGTACCGTATATCTTAATAACCCCCTATGTTCACCCGATCCGCCGACCCTCACGTACGGATGGACCTGTGCCTGAACCTATTCTTATTCCATTAAGGAAAATAAATAAATAAATAAATAAATAAAATAAAATAATAATAATAATAATGAGTTTGATAATAAATGAGCAGATAAAAATAATATAAAGAAATATATATATATATGTATTTCTCACTCTCAAACATATGAGTCATACCACCTCCAGATCGAGAATTACTGATTTTAGCAAACCTAGAACGCCTGAGGACATTAACTGAGCAAGTGATAGAGTTTCCCATAATAGTAATTAATAATATTTGAAGGCAACCCATGTTGCGCGATCACCTTGAACCTTGCAACTCCCTATGTTATCCTTACATCCGTTAGATGCCCATTCCCATGTATACTCGAATAGAATGATTACCCATACACAAAGAGGTGTTGGAATCATTATAGCCTAGTTGGTTGTTCATTC
This sequence comes from Bidens hawaiensis, assembly GCF_021521415.1. Taxonomy (NCBI): domain Eukaryota; kingdom Viridiplantae; phylum Streptophyta; class Magnoliopsida; order Asterales; family Asteraceae; genus Bidens; species Bidens hawaiensis. The sequence continues at coordinate 98,696 of NW_027491660.1, read as the reverse complement.
GTAGGTGGTATACCGTGTATGCCGGATATACGAATAGACACGGATATTATAACTCCGCGGTACGTAATCATTTGGTGCTCACGGTGAGCATGTATCGGTTACGCTGACATGCAGAAGGATATTGAAATCAAGCATATTAAACATTGATCTTTGTTGAGAAAGATCTATATGTCAGTTGGTGACAAGGGTTATGAAACATATTTAAACGTTAACCGACGTCAGGTTAAGTCCGTATGTTATTATATTGTGGGACATATATATATACTAGATACTGGTATGTGTAATTTGTATGATAATATTTGGTGTGTATGTGTACCTGCTGTTATGATTGAGCTGGTAACGGGTTATACGGTGAGATTAGTATTGATTACTGCGTACGGGATGAGTACAGCAGAATGGCATAAAAAGAGTAACTCCAATGATGGAGATTGATATGATTCCATGAATTGCTCAAAGATAGCAGATGATGATACCGAATGTCGTATCACAGATCACTGCTAGTGTTGATGCAAATGTGATCGCAGAATTATAGATCGAGCAATCACATGAATATGAATATTTCAATTCTTAGTGGTATTACTAAGAGTGATAATGTCCCACCGAATACTATTATGACTACAAGTATTAGTTATAAACTAAACATGAATAGTAGTCGTAATGAGTTAGATCCGGTATGAAGGATATGTTTGTTGGTTGTGTTAAGGAAATTATTAATAGTTTACTGATGGTAAAGGGAGGAATAGATTAGCAAGTGGATAGAAAAGATCGAAATAGTTAAGGATATTGGTAAGAGTCTAGAACATTGTGTAGTGAAATATGCTACAGATATGTTGGTGGATTATGTTGTATCGTGATGGAACACGATGGTACAAAATTATAGTTAGAAAATTATTACTCAGAGGACATGGTCGGAATTTAAAATCCTTGTGCTAGAGCACTTTTATTCAAGTAATTAAGTTCAGAGATTGGAAACTGAGCTATGGCAGATAGAAATGTTGTGTGCTGATCACTTAGAACACGCTAATCGTTTGAAGGAATTGTCATGTCTGGTAACATGGCTAATTACTCCTGAAACTAAGCAAAGTGAGCGCTATATTGGGGACTAACTCTATCGATAAGGAGTATAGTCAATCCTGTAAAATATACAACCTTTGGAAGGGTTGTGTCGCAAGCCAGCATTGATATATTTGACTCTATGGGAAGCGGAATGGAAGGACGTTAGGTGAGACGTTGAGTGTTAAAGAATAGAAATGATAAAGGAATAGTGCAAGATAGGCTTTTGAATAAGTAGCTATATCCTACAACCAAGAATTATACTAATACTAGTTCTGGTGTGAAAACATGAACCGCATGAAGGGTCCTTCCCTAAATGTGGAAAATATGGTTGTCGGTAGGAAGAAGAATGTCGAGTGATAGTAGGCCACAGGTGTGGTAAAGATGGACGTAATGCCCCAATTGTAGAATTAATTGAAGCCATGTGAACCGGCAACCCCAACCCATTCGTGTACAACCACTCCGAACCCAACAACTTCAATAACAATCCATCCAAAGAAATCAGATTATGCCAAACAGTTGTACTTGATATGAATGCGGCAGTACAGAACGTTTCAAGAGAAATTGCCCAAGTTGAACCAAGGTGTCGTTGGAAGACGAACCTCATGACAAGCATCAACCTCTGATCAAGCAAGGAGCCGTACTTATGGGAGTAATTCGAATGAAGCACGTCATGATCCAAAGGTGGTATTAAGTATGTTGTAGTTTCAAATCAATAGGCACCAGTGATATTTTTACAGTCGTCGATAGTAGTTAATTCCTGTTAATCTCCTACCCTTTGGAAAGATACCGATTAGTGAAACTATAGAACCCCATACTGTAGAATCGCTAACGGTAAATCCATAATGGTTAACTAAATTGTTCGGAATTGTCCTATTATTCTGAACGATTAACCTTTCCTTATTGACCTACGACCAGTAAAGTAAAGAAGTTTTGACGTAATAGTTAGCATGGATTGGCTAACTCAACATGAAGCTGAAATCAAATATGAAAAGAAGATGATTAGAAGATCTCCTTCGGACGATGAAGCGATTTAATACAGAGAAAAGTGTACGGTATTATGTTACCACTCTAATCTCATCTTGAGATGTTATAATATTTACGACAAGAAGACGTGGTGTATTTAACAAACGCGATTGCCAAAGTATTTAAAAGAAAACATATAGAAGATATCCCGGTGGTACACAAATATCCAGAAGTTTTCCCAGAAGAACTTCCTGGATTACCGCCAACCCGACAGGTCGAATTCAGAATTGATTTAATACCTCAAGCTGGCCCTGTTGCTAAAGCATCTTACCGACTTGCACCAACTGAAATGCAAGAATTATTGGATAAAGGTTTTATACGACCTAGTTAGTCACCATGGGGTGCACCAGTGTTATTTGCAAAATGAAGGACGGAAGTGTTAAGATATGTATTGATTAGGGAGAATTGAATAAAGTGACGATCAAGAATAGGTATTCACTTCCTCGAAGTGAATGATCTGTTTAACCAACTGCAAGGGGCGATTTATTTTAGAAAATTGATCTTAGATATAGTTATCACCAAATGAAAAATCCAAGAGGAGGACGTTGCAACAACAGCATTTCGGACTTGTTACGGCCATTATAAATTCTTAGTTATGCCTCTCGGGCTAACAAATGCGCCGGCAGTGTTCATGGACCTCATGAACCGAGTCTATAAACTTTATTTTGACAAATTTGTCATAGCATTCATTGATGATATTTTGATATATTTGCAACGTAAAGAAGAGCACGAATGACAGTTAAGAAAATTGTGGAAGTGTTAAAGCAAGAGGAGCTATACGCGAAGTTTTCGAAATGTGATTTTGAATAAAGAAGGCATAATCCCTTGGTCATGTTGTAAAGCAACAAGGATTTCACAAAGATCCAAATAAGATAGAAACCATTAAAATTGTGCCAAGCGCCGATTTTAAGTCTCCCCGATGGAGACGATGGTTTTGTCGCGTGTTGTGACGCATCGCGTAAAGGGTTAGGATGCGTGTTGACGCAGTATAATAAGGTTATAGCCTATGCTTCCCGACAGTTAAAAGTACACGAGAAAAATTACACTACTCATGACTTAGAGCTGGGAGCGGTTATCTTCGCACTTGAAATCTGGAGACATTATCTCTACGGTACGAAGTGCACCATCTTCACCGATCATAAAAGTTGCATCACATGTTTGATCAGAAGGAACTGAATATGAGGCAACGAAGATGGGTCGAGTTGTTAAGCGATTATGACTGTGACATCCGTTATCACCCCGGTAAGGCTAACGTCGTAGCCGATGCCTTGAGTAGGAAAGATCGGGGTAAGCCATTGCGAGTGCGAGTACTGGGGATGATAGTCCAGTCGAACCTTTCGGACCTGATTCGAGTCGCTCAACGTGAGGCGTTGAAAGAGGAACAATTGGAAAAGTAGGGACTTTACGGCAATGAGAAGAATTTCGAACAATGCGTGGACGAAATTCTCTACTTCAAAAATTGGGTTTGGATCCCGACCCCTATGACCTTCGTGAATTAATCATGGACGAAGCGCATAGATCGAAATATTCCATACATCCGGGATCGGATTAGACTATTGATGATACGAATATCTGAAAGGATTTTATTAATGGCCGAGTTTGGAGAAAGATATGGTTACGTATGTTGGTGAATATTTAAGTTATGCAAGAGATAAGGCTGCATACCGAAAACCCTTGGGAACGCCACAACGACAGAAAATTCACCAATGATAGTGGGAATAAATTACAATGGATTTCGGGACGCAAATTCCCAAGATATATCAAAGGCATGAGGCAAATTGGGTAATCGCGGATCGGTTAACCAATCCTCGCATTTCATCCCAATCCATGACGATTACCACAATGAATTCTCACCCAAATTCATGATGGTGAAATGGTATCTCGTCGTGGAGTACCAGTTTCAATTATCTCATATCGAAATAGTCATCCTACTTCCATTATTGGAAGGCGGGGAAGGAAGCATCGAGAGCTTGAAGCTTTCTATAGGTGAAGTAATTATCACCAATTTGTTGAATTGAAAATGGGCGCCAATCAAGCCATAAGATTTGAATTGATTCGAAAAACAACCAATTGGATTTATAATATTTAAGATAAGCTGAAAGCAGTGCGAGATTGGCAAAGGATTTATGCCAACATTCAAAGGAAACCATTGTCGCTGGAAAGAGGTGACAAGGTATTTTTAAGGCATCACCTTAGAGAGGTGATATGAGGTTTGGCAAAACCGAAAATAGCTCCTTAATATACAGGACCTCATGAGACTATCTCCATGATTGGTCATGTAGTTTATCGATTAAAGTACTCCAGGGGCTAAGTACTATACATAATGTTTTGCCATGTATACGGATTGAAAAGTGCCTAAGCGATGAGGCAACGAAAGTACTAGTAATATAGGTACTCATAGAAGACATGCTTGATATCATAACTAATTCCGTAGAGATAGTAGACGGGAAAACTAAACAGTTTGGACATACCAAGCTTTATTGATTAAGATTAAGTGGAATTCACAGCGAGGACCAGATTATACCTGGTAACGCGAGGGTGAATTCTAAAGGAAAAACCCCCCACCCTTCTCTCGAAAGGGGATAGTGGGCGTGTAAAATTTCGAGGACGAAATTTCTTAACGGGGGGAGAATGTAACGATTCCGACGAAACCAGGGATACCCTAACCGGTAGACGAGAGTTACGTCATATTTAATGTCTGATACATGAATTACCATAGTAATTATACGAGAATACATGGTTCACTATATTGATTGTGCGTGAATATATAATTCATCGCATTGATTATGCGATTAATCGATCGATAGTTATTGAAACCCGAACGAATCAAGGGTTCAATTATAGACGAAATATATGATATTTAGTGATGTTACGAAGTATTAATGCTTCGGGATAAGTGAATTAAAGCACAGAAAAAGAATCTCGATTTAATGGTACGTCGGTACGTTAAACGAAACCTTTAATACCAAACCGAGCAAGAGACGATCGATCAAGCCGAAAAAGATGCGTAATTATTAATAATATGATGTTTCAAGCTAATAAATGACATGGTTTAAGTTTTTTTAAAGTTTTAAATCGGTTTTATATAAATTTCATTTTTAAGCCGAAAAACGACCGTTTTAGCCTCGTTTTAAGCCGAATTAGACATTTAACCGAAAAACGAACTGAACCAGATTATCCAAAACATTATCCGGATTTCGAGAATCCAAACTTGTGGCTAGAAATGAAGAGGTGGGTCCCACCCCACCCCTCCAAGAGGCCGATCGGACACCACCCCCACAAACCCACTTCATTTTCTTTTATCTCATCAAACACTCCAACAATCTTCAACTCTCTCAAGATCATGATCCAAAACCGAGAGTTCTAGCATGAAAAACAAGGTAATGATCGAGTTATTCACGTGTTCAACTTCGTTTCTTGAGTTTAATAGCAAGAAAATGAGGTTTCAAAGATGAAAACCGATTCTTGCATGATCAAGTGATGTATACGGGTTATACAAGGGATCTTGGTCCAAGAAAGGAGTTAAACGGACCTAAAACGGATTTTTACGGTTAAATCTTTGTTTTTAAAGCAATAACCGAAACTATAGTGTAAGAGGCTTGATCATGAGTGTAACTTGCTTGGTATTGTGGTATGTTGATTGTAGGCTCTGTATGTAGTGGTAGATAAGGCGGAAAGACGAGTTTGTAGCGTGTAGTGGCGGAAAACGAAAGGTATATTCGGTTATGTTCGGTGTATGTGTTTTGGGACAGATTGTTGATGGTTTAGAGTTGGATCATGAAATTTTACAGGGATGTTCTACACATGAAAATAAGAGTTTTGTGAATTTTTGGTAATTTTTGGACAAAGGATGAATATTTGGTGAATTTAATGCTCGGTTTTGGCCAAAAATGGTGAAAAATAGTTAAATATCATAAAAAATTCTGGAAAATTGCAGATAAGCTTTTTATATCATGTATAAGTCACACACAAAATTTCAGGTCAGTTGGAGAAGTATAAGTATGCTTTTCGGTTAAACGAGTTCTAGGGTTTTCTAGCTCGGTTTTAGTGAAAATGGCATGTAAAAAAATATTTTGGTTCTGGAAAAATTACAGGGGACTATGTGGATGGCAGGGGACATCCAGGAAAAATTTGGGATTTTTCTAAGGTCGTTTGGTATTTACGACATATTTAGTGTTTAAATGGTGTTTAAAAATAGATAAATAAATTTTAAATATAAAATTTATTTCTGGAAATATTTTAATAAAATTCCCCACTGTCAAAAAGTGATTTGTGCAAAATTTCAAGATCCGAGACTAAACGGATAATTATTTGTGCTAATTATCAAACTTTTAAAGTTAAAACGCGTAAACCGGTAAAGTTCGTCTAAACGAACTGACTGGGGTATAAAAACCCTAAAAATGAACTATTTTCATATAATAGAGTTAAACAAGTAAAAATGAATCATCCGAAAATAATTCGGATGATTTGGGTATTTTTACCCGATTTAACGGTTTCCGGTGCACTAAAGACGGAAATGGGTCCCGCGGCCAATCGGGGCGTCTAAACCGAGCTCAAATTTCACAACTTTACTTAAACTACCAGTCAACGACTATTTTCGAGTCGTGTGTGACCAAACTCATTTTTGAAACATAAAAACGGGTAACCGTGCTAGGCACGCAAAACGGGGAAATCAAGCTATTAGAAAATTTGACTGTTGAACTCTAAACGACATCACAATCTGAGTCCGGAGAAGTGTTTCTGGGTTAACCTTGCCCCCAGAACGGGTACAGTGCTGGGTTAACAGTGTCCCCAGATGTACCGGTTAACTTGGTTAAAGTTATAATAATAATGAGTGTATAGTAACGATCGTAGGGATCATATTACAGATTGGACGTGTTAACTGATAATGATTGTTGTTACCTGCTTGCATGTGCTAAGGTGAGTTTCACGAGCCCCTTTTTCTGAATTGTTTTCAAATATTTTCCCGGGGCGTAAGCATGTTACTATTGAAATGTTTAAGTATATACTGAACGCATGGATTTGCGTGGATTTACATATGTTTTATTGTACGAGAATCGTACGGAAATGTACTAAGATGGTAATTGTCTGAGTTGCTAACATTCTAAGGCCCCGGAACACGAGTGATTAACTGAAAGCCGGTAGAGTGTGGATAGTACTATTGGTCTGACAAACCCAACTGGTCCGGCATGGATTTGCTGATGTTTCCCAGCCAGTTGCACATGTCTATTTTGGGTGTTATATATATTTTGCTATGTAATGTTAGACATAGCGGTTTGGGGCAGTTCCGTGGGCGGGGGATATGCCACGGGTCCGTGGGCGGGGGATATGCCACGGGGGTTGTGTGTGATAGTCAGAGGTTTCACTTGTGGGCTCAGCATAATTACATCGATAATAATATTATTTTATGATAATGATTTATCATGGTTTACTCGAATTGTGAAACTCACCAACTATTCGTAGTTGACCCGTTTTCTCACATGCTTTTCAGGTACAACTAAGATGAAGTGATTGCTTACGTGCTAAGTGCTTGATGTGTGTAAGATTTGCGTGCGGAATGTTAGGATACATTATAATAAATAGAATTATGTATCGTATTGTATGATGTGTCTATCACCTAGACGGTAATGAAATACGAGATAATGTAATTTTGAAGTATATTAATGTATTCAGTTTTCTTTATAAGCAATGTGGTTGATATCAGACGAGTCTGTCGCACCCCGTTTACGTTTCCGCTGCGGTTACAGGGTGTTACAATGATCTTCCTCAATATTAAAACAATATTCATATTTCTTTTGAATCTCATTTCTAGATCCCTCAACCAAATATAGTTGAAAATTAGGACCATAGTTCTTAGGCTTTCTAACTCTATTACGTTTTATTGGCCCAGTTGAAGTTGATGGAAATCATTTTCATGATTAATTGATTGAGAATTCTTGAACTCGCAATCATGTTATTTGGTCTAGGTATAGATGAAAACCTGTTTTCATCCCAAATTGCATCCCTTGACTCAATAACAGTGTTTACTGATACGTAGTCATTAGATTTTATAACGTAGAACCTATATGTCTTGGAATGCTCAACATATCCAATAAAATGCAATCAATGCCTCTTTCACCCATATTTTTTCTTTTGGGTTCAGTAAGCCTTACTACTGCTCTACAGCTCCATATTTTCAAGTAATGAAATTTTGGTGGTTCACTATGCCAAAGTTCATAAGGGGTAATTTTATTCCTTTTTATTAGGAATCCTATTTAACAAATAACAAGCTGTCAACATAGCTTCACCCCAAAACCCATCACTAAGTCCCGAATAGAATAACATTGAATTTATCAATTCTTTTAATGTTCTATTCTTCCTCTCGGATACACCATTTTGTTCTGGTGTATAAGGAGCTGTGGTTTGATGTATAATTCTCGTCGATTGAAAATAACATGGATCAAAATATTCACCTCCCCTATATGTGCGTAATGTCTTAACTAAAGCATTTCTTTGCAACTCTACCTCGGTTTTGTATATTTTAAACTTATCTAAAGACTCATCTTTAGAATGCAAAAGATACACGTAACAAAACCTAGAAGCATCATCTATAAATGTAACAATATATTTTTTATTTCCTAAAGTTGGAGTTGCATGATAATTACATAAATCACTATGTATAAATTCAAGCACCTTTGTTTCTCTTTTAATAGCAGCTTTAAATGGTTTTCTAGTTATCTTAGTTAACTTGCAAGTATTACATTTTTCACTATTTAAATCAAAAGCCGGAATCAAACTTATTTTTGACATATCTTTTAATCTTTTATAATGAACGTGTCCTAATCTAGCATGCCACATTTCAGAGTCATTTAAAACCATATTAGAACTAGTGGAAGCCATGCAAACAGATTGATTAACAAACGAAACATCAACATTTAACTTATACATACCATTACATAGATAACCGAAACCAACAGAAGTACCATGTCTTCACAAGATATACTTGTCACTTTCATACACTTGCTTATAACCGCAATTATTTAAAACAACACCAGACAAGGGATTCTTTCGAATACTGGGAACATATAAAACATTGTCTAAAGACAAACAATTTCCAGAAGTAAAAACAAGCTTGACTTTGCCTAGTCCCTTGATTGGTTCGGTTGCAACATTCCCCATTTTTAAAATAGATCCATCTTCAACGTCTTGAATTTCTTCAAACCATTGAAAATTTTTGCATACATGGCTAGTAGCACCCGAATCAACCCACCAAGCAACATCATCATCCTGCACAAAACATGTTTCAGAAATTAGTGAAACATAATTCTCAACCGAATTAAAATTGTGTATGAAATTCTGACCTTGTTGCTTTCCTTGGTCCTTAGAACCACTTGGACCCGCATCATGCTTGTTCTTTGGACCATTATTGTTCACTATTCCAACCCGACAATCTCTCTTAAAGTGACCCGATTTGCCACATTTCCAGCAGCCCTCTTTTGCCTTCTTGTTTGGACCCGTGTTGTTGTTTCCTTGAAACTTACGTTTCCCTTCGTACATATTCTTACCCTTGGATGTTCCAACATCCTCAACCATGTTAACAGATTGACCAGCCTGTTTTTTGACATCATTCACATCAACAGTTTCATATGTTCGCAAGCCCTCTTCAATTCTGAAGTGACTTCCAAGTTCAACCAAACTTAATTCACCCTCCATGTGTTTCAGATTGTGTTTGAAATCTTTCCATGAAGGGGGTAACTTGTCAATGATTGAAGAAATAGAAATGGATTCATCCATGTTCATGTTGTGTTGGGTAAACTGCCCTAATATTCAACACAATTCATGGTATTGTTCCAGAACAGACCTAGAGTCAACCATCTAGTAATTATTAAAATTACTCACAAGAAACTTCTTACTTGAAGAATCTTTTGCCATATACTTGGCTTCAAGTATATCCCACAGTTCCTTAGCGGTTTCAATGTTTTGGTAAAAATCAAATAACGTATCACACATACCGTTCAAAATAAGGCCGAGACAGACGTAGTTGTCATTCTCCCATTTTGATTTCCTCCTAATCTGTTCCACGTTTCCTTCTTCTTCAACCACCGGCATGGACGTACTCAACACGTGCACCACTTTCATGGTTATTAAAAGGAAGTGCATCTTCTTTTTCCATCTGCGAAAATCCTTGCCTTCGAATTTCTCCAGTTTTTCAAACTTGCCCATCATCTCCTTCAACGATTATCCGTTCGCCATCTTAACAGAAAATAATTTTGATCTTTTTTTGGGGAATTTTTGCAAATGATTATCTTTCGATATCTGAGATTCGTGTAAACACTATCAAATCAAAATTATTTCTGGTTCCAAATATTTTGACCGGATGAAACTAGAATTATGAGCAAGAATCAAGTATGGATTTGTATATGTTTGATGAACCAAAAAAAACTTCGTATATTGATGATCACGCTATAACAGGTTTTCAAGGATATTGCAGTTATCATAACTGTAAATACGCTCATGTTTTTATATTAAACGTTGTAACAAAATTAATTACCTAATTTTTAATTTTCTAATACGTATTTAATAAAGAATCATATGTCCGATATAAAAAATTTCCAAGCTGACCTGGCATCTCGACCCCAGCCAGGGCGCTGCCTCTTCCCTGCCAGGGGCTGCAGTTAAGTATCATAACTCAGAACCTAGAGTGATTTTGGGTAACAATACAAATATGAATATGATAAGTGCATGGTGGATACGCCGTTGGTACATCCTATATATAAGTGTCCTTATTATATTTTCCTTTTGTAGCGTTATTTGGGTCACTTGAAGATCTGTGGTATTTTTATTTAAAAAAAATCTCTTGACACTAAGTTTCTTTCCTTATGTTATGTTTTTTTTTTCTATAATTTCGGGATGAAATTTTCAAAATGTTGTGAATACTGTAACATCCGTTATCTATCAAATCCGAAACCCAACACATTTATTATTATGATTTTTTTTAATTTTCTCTCTTGTCTCATTAATTATTCAATCTTTTTATGCCATTGATTATCACATTCAATTTAACTAACATATGTTATTATCCGTCGATTTCAATTATATCATTTGTACAATTGCCTAGTTTGTTAAAAACTATTGACACTTATAAAATAAAATTACTTTATTAGTTATTATTAGTTGTTTTAGTTTTAGTCCTTTTTTATATCAATTCGAAACCACGGGGACTAGTCTTGCCAATTCCTCAATTTTTTTCTTTTCTTCCTCGATGTTTCTTCCTGGTATATCGAAGTCAACAAGCCTTTTTCCCATATAATTCTTTTGATCCACCAGCCAACAAGCCAGGGGCACTGCCCCTTGGACCCTGCCTGGGGCTGCCGCCCCTGGCACCCTGCTACTAGGGGCGCTGCCCTCGGACCCCGCCAAGGGGCGTTGCCCCCTTGGAACCCCATGACTTAGGGGCTTCGCCCCTAAGTTCCGATTATAATAAGATCAAATAAGTGTGTACCCCGCACCCGACTAATTTAAATTCATATTACAATTAACTTGATCAACAAGTTAATCCCCAATTACACTAAAATCACTAACAATTCTCCCCCATTTTGGTGTAATCCTTGATTAACTTAAACAAACTTACACAAACAACAAACTTATGCATAAATGAAATGTCGTGACGATTGAATTTAACATTAGTATATTACACATTCAAATATTCGAATATAGGGGTGTTGCTACGATTGAACCCTTTCTATTCATAATGAATAATCGAAGATAATATTCACACAAGTTTACATACTTATATATTCTTACATAACAATATTTTTACTAGCCAAGTCCGAGCTTCTTGAAGCGGCTAAACTTCATGCTCATATAGGTAGTTCTTTTACTCTCGCACCTGCATATGCAATTTTTCAAAAGAACTATTAAGAAGTTTAAATTCAACCTCCTTAACTTGCAGGTCTAAACACATACCTTGGGATGCTATAACTGATGTGTTTCAATTTCTAGATGTTAAGTTGTCCACATTGAATTCAGCACCTAATATTAAATTAGATGGGAATTTGGTATCTCAACATGAGAAAATTCTAGTGGACTTTAAACCCATCCCTACAGCCGACTTGTGCACAAGATCTTTACTTAACGCTTTCGGTAAATGATCGGCTAAATTCTGTTGAGTTTTCACATACTCCACTGATATCACACCATTCACGATGAGCTCACGAATCATGCTGTGTCTAACACCTAAATGTCTAGACTTCCCATTATCCATTTGACTATAAGCTTTAGCCAAAGTAGCAGTACTATCACACCTGATAGATATGGGTGATATCGGCTTAGGCCACAATGGAATCTCATATATCAAGTTTCTTGGCCATCCATCTTCTTTACCAACCGCTGCTAATGCTACAAACTCAGATTCCATAGTCGAGTTAGTGATGCAAGTCTGTTTCTTAGATGCCCAAGATATAGGACCTCCTCCAAGTAGAAAAGTCCATCCACTTGTGGAAGAATGATCTTCCACATTATTAATCCAACTTGCATCTGAATAACCTTCTATAATCGATGGATATCCATTATAATTCAAACCATAATCCATGGTTCCTTTCAAGTACCTAAATACACGATTTATAGCTTACCAATGATTTGAACTTGGAATGCTTGTATATCTACTAAGCTTTCCAACAGCATAAGCTATATCCGGTCGAGTACTTATCATTGGATACATGAGAGACCCTATAGCTCTTGAATATTCAAGTTGATTCACTGAATTACCTTTATTAGCCAAGACAAACTCATTTTAATAGTGTATACCTATTTATGTTTTACATGGTTCAAATATTTATTCAGATTGACTACTTAAAGTTATAATGATTTATTATATATTTCTTTTAATTTCATAATTTTTGCTTCCTTCCATTACAAAATAAACAAATATAAATTATTAATTTCTTGAGAACTTTATTAAACAAAATCAAGATACATGGAGTCAATGCTTGATTAATTCAAAAAATAAAAGATATAATATAAGTTTTATAGCCTTGTGTACGTTAGCTAAAAATATGAAGCAAAACCTATTATTATTATTATTATTATTATTATTATTATTATTATATTATTATTATTATTATTATTATTATTATTATTCATTTGTTTATTTTTCATTTAAAAGTAAACTGAAGATATCTTATACTTTATTAGAATGTATATTTTCAATTTATAAAATTTTAATTCGAGAAACATAAACCATCTTATAACGACAACTTAAAACACAACGCTTATCGATTCACCATAGCTAGTCTTAATACGCGTTAATCACTTTGTAGCCTTCACGTTGACGACTTTTCAACCTTAAAACTTTCTTGTGCATCATCTAGCCACTTATCAGGTGAGTTTACATACCCATTTTTCCCCATCTTTTATATTTTGGGGGTAGCATGTATACCTAATACAAGTTTACTTATGTTTTATTCCCACATCTATTCAAAACATAATTCAATATATGTTTATGTGTGATTATTGCATGCTCTATGATAATGCTCTATGTGCTTAAATGTTATTTTATGTTTGGTGGCTAGTATCTCATTCTCATCTATCCTTATCTAGTATGATCATACATCTACCCAAGTACTTTGATTTCATAACAATACGAACTTGGTCCACATTTATTTAGTTGTTAACATTTTCATAAGAATTGTAATACTCATCATTTACACATGAATTATGATTTCTCTCTGTATACATAAAACTAAAACTTATGTATTCTCACCAACATTCGTGTCAACAAACTCTATTTTCATACATGTTACAGGTACAAGTAGTTGATAATATTCAAGATCGAAGACAATAGTTTGACCTTAGGATATCTATTCAAATAACAAAATTATGTTGTATTTGTTATGATTATTGAATTTGTGTACTTGTCTAATGTTAATGAAATTAAATAATTATTGTCGATTTAATTAGTGTCTTTTGAGCAACTTTCTAATCAATACGTTACACCCCGGCATGTTCCGCCGCCTTTGGTCGGGGTGTAACAGATTGGTATAAGAGCCGAAGGCTATAAGATAGGTGGTTAGATATAACGGCCTAGTAGCATGCTTAGGGTCCCTATACATGATATGCCTTTACGTGTTTGCACCGTGAATTATATTATTGATTGCAATAGCTTAAATACGACACAAAAGCACACACTTAATCCGAGGCTATGCCTCACTCTCAAAATTGTTTTCAAAACTCTAGAACGAATTTTAATTGGGAATTTCCTTAAGAAATCCAACCTTTTTTTACTCCCCACTCCTTGAGGATGATTCTTTGGACGGATATGTAACGACTGTAAGAGGGACACACTTGTTTACCTCACCCTTGACACCAACGCTTGTGAGCCTAAGGAAGTGCAATGCGCATAAATCTCAATCAACCGCGAGACCTGGTTGCCTTCCTGGAGTGTTCGGTAAAGGCATGGAACTTATTAAGCCAAAGCATGTCACACCAAACATACCTGAATCTGCTACCCTCATTGTATCAAACGTGGTCATGTGATGATAACACTCTTAAATCAACGATGAGATTTTTGTTTAATTTTTTTTTTAGTGTTAAGAATGAATATTTTCTCAAATTATCAATTTCATCAATACCCTAAGTTAAGGTTATTAAAATTTTATTTTGTATTCTCATGAATTTTCACAAAACACGAAATTTCATATAGTTATACAATTTTTTTTTCCAAAACATAATAAATTTTTCACGTGTCATCATTGTAGCATGTCTTCTTCCCGCCTTTATCAATCGTAACTGTCGCACCGGCAACTCGGGCCGTAACATGCCATCCCGCATCGCTAAGGGAATCGTGGAAGCCCTCCCAACAATTATCTCTCAACTCCAAACTGTGAATGATCCTACAACATCCACAACTCCGAACCCAATTGTTTGCTCCATCAAACAATTCAAGAGTGCCAACCCGCCCGAATACTTAGGTATCGACAATGCTACTATTCTCCTCCAATGGTTTGAAGAAAAGGGGAGTGTGTTCCTCCACTATGAATGTACCAAAGATAAGAAAACCACTTACGCCTCTAGCGTACTCAAGAAGAATGCCCTTAATTGGTGGAACGGTGAGAAGCGCACGCTTTGCGCTAAGGTTACCATAGCCTTGCCATGGGATGAGCTCAAGAAACTCATGCTCAAGAAGTTTTGCCCGAAACATGAGCTTCGGAAGTTGGAAGAGGAGTTTTGGAATTTGAAACAAGAAAGTGGTAATGACACCATCTACAATGATCCTTTCCTTGAACTGAGTCTTCTCATCCCCCACATGGTCACTCCCCTCGAACGTTCAATCGACAAGTATATTTTGGGTTTGCCTGTGCAAATCCGAGATTCTGTCCTAAGTCGTGACCCGCAAACCCTCCATAATGCCATCACCTTAGCCGGTACCCTCATCGAAAACCACGTTAAGGCTGGGACCTTGACGCGGAAAAATTCCAAGAAGCTCAATGATAAGCCTGCATCGAGCCCACCAAAGAACCCAAGCCCGAATCTTCCAAACCCGAGTCATCTAAGCCCGAATTATTCAAGCACAACAACAACAACAACTCTCCTCATTACAGCAACAATAAAAGAAAGTCCAATTCCCAAAAGTATGTCTGGGTCCAATTGCAAACCCAACCCACCAAGAAGCCCTACACAGGACCCGCCCAATATGTGATACGTGTAAATTTCATCATTTGCCTAACCTACAGTGTCGTCAATGCACCCATTGCGAATGATTTGGTCACCTCTTTACCACATGTCGTGAACGCCACCAACTCATGATGCAACCATTCACCTCACCTCTTACCCAACCCCAAACTTTACCCTATGCTCAACCGTTTACTCAATCACCCTCAACTATTAGAGCTTGTTACAATTGTGGAGACCCTAGCCATTATCGCAATGCATTCCCAAGACTCACACACATCAACCAAATTCCATCCTACCCAACCCAAGCTACTCAATATCAAGCTTACCAAGCCTAAGTAAATCAACTTCAACCAATCCAAGCTCAACCCATCCAAGCAATTCAAGCCCAAGCCAATCAACCATTTCAAGTCAACCAAATACCAATCAACCAACCTTAAGTTAACCAAGCTACTCAAGGTGCTCAAGGACACGCGTGTTACATCAACGGTTCCCAAGTCTAAGCCTAAACCTTTATGAAGACATGCTACGAAAAAGACGTTTCTTTTATTTAGTTCGTTTCATATAAATCTAATGTATTAACTTCATTAAATCTCCAATTTTGTTTTGAATGAGAATTATGGTTATTTATAATGGTATTCAATCTCTAAATTGTTCCTATTATGTCGTTTAATGCACTATTTATTGTTACACAATTTATTATCATGATTTAAATGGTCTATGACCGATTATTTACTGGGACTATGTGCATAGTTATCTAATAGTACCATATTTGTATCATAAACTACCTATGACTAATTTCCTATAAACATTTTGGAAATTGGGACTATGAACATGTGTTGTACATAGTTATCGAATAGGAGTCACATGAACAAATTTTACTTCGATATTTTAACACGTGGCTACCCAAACCCTCCAAACTCACCACATTCTCACAGTACTCTCTCCTCATCATATATGATTTTTATAATCTTGCTTCAGAGCCTTATCTAGTATTATATTCTTTAATCATGTGTTTTGTTAACCTATTTGTGTGTTTAGTTATTCATGAAATTTTCACCTCAAGTATTTCAAATACACCGAATGTGTAAGATAGTTATATAATTTCAAATTTTCCTCCATCTATTTCTTTCACTTTATTGTTATTACTTTCGATGGTTAACTTCAACAACTTTGTTATATTTTTCCATGTACACTTATGAGTTATTTATGAACATCAAATTTCACGCATTTACTTGGTTTCATTACTCTTAATCAAACAATTTCCACTTAGTTATAAAAAAAAGTTTTCTTTTACGTTGTTTTTGAACCCGTACAGGGGGTCGAACTATGTGCATCATGCGACGACCTAAATAATTATGAGTGCACGCATAATTATCGAAGTTCTCGCATGGAACTCAAGTGAATACAGTTGTGAATGTGATAAGTGCATGGTGGATACGCCGTTGGTACATCCTATATATAAGTGTCCTTATTATATTTTTCTTTTGTAGCGTTATTTGGGTCACTTGAAGATCTGTGGTATTTTTATTTAAAAAAAATCTCTTGACACTTAGTTCCTTTCCGTATGTTATGTTTTTTTTTCTATAATTCCGGGATGAAATTTTCAAAAAGTTGTGAATACTGTAACATTCGTTATCTATCAAATCCGAAACCCAACACATTTTTTATTATGATTTTTTTTTTTAATTTTCTCTCTTGTCTCATTAATTATTCAATCTTTTTATGCCATTGATTATCACATTCAATTTAACTAACTTATGTTCTTAACCGTCGATTTCAATTATATCATTTGTAACAATTGCCTAGTTTGTTAAAAACTATTGACACTTATAAAATAAAATTACTTTATTAGTTATTATTAGTTGTTTTAGTTTTAGTCCTTTTTTAAATCAATTTGAAACCACGGGTACTAGTGTTGCCAATTCCTCAATTTTTTTCTTTTCTTCCTCGATGTTTCTTCCTGGTATATCGAAGTCAACAAGCCTTTTTCCCATAAAATTCTATTGATCCGCCAATCAAGCACTTGACTCGAGTTTTTTGTAATTATCATCATCATCATCATCGTACTCAGTATATCCCACCAATAGCAATGCTATGGTAGGGTCTGAGGAGGGTAAGATGTAGACATCCTTACCTCTATCCCATAGGGATAGAGAGGCTGCTTCCGGTGAGACCCCCGGCTCGATAGTAGTTTTGAATCAAGCCTTGGACATAAGACACATAACACTCAATCATCGGGACACCGGCTGATTGGTGCATGTGGCATAAACAACATATTAGGTCACTATACGCGTAAAGTCTGACTAATTCCCGCTCAAATTGATGGTTAAAATCCGGGATTTACCAACTTTGTCTAGCGCGTTTTAACCCTTTAAAATCATATGTTTCTGCTCGTTTCTAAGCACACCGCGCTCACAAATCATTTCCCCTCACTAAACCGACCTCCTTAGTATTAGCCACCGTCGCGTGTTCTTTTCCGGCGAGCTACGCCGTTAGCGGTTTGGGCACCGACTCTAGGTAAGCTAAACACACCATCCTGCTTACCTTGTTCTTAATAAAAAGCTCTAACGTTCACTTTCTATCATAACAAGAATGAATTTTTAAACATAAACTATGAAGGGTTTTAGAACTTGTATTGTGGTTTTGAAGATACCTTCTGGATGTCTATGCTTATTTTCATCATTAAAATATTATTATTATAACTATTCACACATGCATATGCATGTCCACGTTCTATTATTATTATTATTATTATTATTATTATTATTATTAGTATTATTATTATTGTTATTATTATTATTATTATTATTATTATTATTATTATTATTATTATTATTATTATTATCACTTGTGCATGTGTATGTATACATTATTATTATTGATATTATTATAATTGTTATCACATTTCAATTTGTATTTTATAAGCCAAGACAAACTCATTTTTAATAGTGTATACCTATTTATGTATTATATGGTTCAAATATTTATTTAGATTCACTACTTAAGTTATAATGATTTATTATATTTTCATTTAATTTACTAATTTTTGCTTCCTTCCATTACAAAATAAACAAATATAAATTGGTAGTTTCTTGAGAACGTTATTAAACAAAATCTAGATGCATGGAGTCTATTCTTGATTAATTCAAAAAAAAAGTTATAATATAAGTTTTATAGCCTTGTGTACATTAGCTAAAAATATAAAGCAAAACCTATTATTATTATTATTATTATTATTATTATTGTTATTCATTTGTTTATTTTTCGTTTAAAACTAAACTAAAGATATCTTATACTTTATTAGAATGTATATTTTTAAGTTATAAAATTTTAATTCGAGAAACGTAAACCATCTTATAACGACAACTTAAAACACAACACTTATCGATTCACCATAGCTAGTCTTAATACGCGTTAATTACTTTGTAACCTTCACGTTGACGACTTTTCAACCTTAAAACTTTCGTATGCATCATCTAGCCACTTATCAGGTGAGTTTACATACCCCTTTTTCCCATCTTTAATATTTTGGGGGTAGAACTTATACCTTATTCAAGTTTACTTATGTTTTTTCCCACATCTACTCAAAACACAATCAATGTATGTTTATGTGTGATTATTGCATGCTCTATGATAATGCTCTATGTGCTTAATTGTTATTTTATGTTTGGTGGTTGGTATCTCATCCTCATCTATCCTCATCTAGTATGATCATTACATTTACCCAAGTACTTTGATTTCGTATCAATAAGAACGGGTCCACATCTATGTAGTTGTTTACATTTTCATAAGAATTGTAATACTCATCATTTACATATGAATTGTGATTTCTCTATTTATATATAAAACTAAAACTTATGTATTCTCACCAACATTCATGTTAACAAACTCTATTTTCATTCATGTTACAGGTACAAGTAGTTGATATTATTCAAGATCGAAGACAATAGTTTGACCTTAGGATATCTATTCAAATAACAAAATTATGATGTATATGTTACGATTATTGAATTTGTGTACCTGTTTAATGTTAATAAAATTAAATAATTATTGTCGCTTTAATTAGTGTCTTTTGAGCTACTGTCCAATCAATACGTTACGCCCCGGCATGTTCCGCCGAATTTGGTCGGGTGTGACCAAAATTTACGAGAAGTCGGAGTTCCAGGTATGTTTTGCACTTAGAAAATGATATAAAATTGGATTTGGAAGGCTTGGTAATATTTTGAACATTTTTATAAGGCATTTAGGCTTCCAAAACTCAAAACTTTCTGGGAAAAATGGCTCATCGCACCGCGCGACGAGGACAAGGGACTTACCCGCGCAGCGCAGGCATGAAATGGGAGACAGCTGCACACGCCGCGTAGCGCGGCCAGGACATCACCCCTGGTCACGCAACACGACCATCCCCCATTTCCCATATTTTTTTGAATTTTTGTGTTATTCCTTGTTTTATCAATCACGAAATTGTATTTTGAGACACATTTTAAGGTCTAGTTGTTCGAGTTTTGTATAATTAATCGATTCACTTTTTTTGGGTTTTTAATTTTTGTATGTTAAAGAAACATTGAGTGAGCTAGAGAGACGATCCACAAGGAAGAATTCAATGAAAAAAGACAAGTGTGGGGATGGAGTAGCTGTGGAGCCGTATACTTTATGTTTATTTATTGCTCCTGATTATTTATATGTTTGTTGGTTGTTGAAATTCTTTGAATACATAACGTTTATCAGATTGGTTTATTTAATTAGATATATTATTAGATATGGTTATTCTATTTTTCCGCTCATGTTCGTGGGTGAGAGAATGAGATAATATTTGCTGAGCACTTTTGGAGTTGGAGGGCAACATTGGAGAGAAGACTTTGGCATAAAAATTCATGCGCATATTACAATCTAAGTCTTTTCCATTATGTAGCTTATTAAATTTTTATTCTAATTCTGTTTTTATTTTCAGGTTTTTAGTATTTTGTAGTCTGGTTTTATTTTATTTTTATTTTTATTTTAAGTCATCATTATCCTTGAATTGAGGACAATGCAAAATTTAAGTGTGGGGATGAGAAATTTGAGTCGTAGTTTAAATTTAACTTTAAAATAAATAAATAATAATAATGAAAAGTTTAAAATTAGAAAATTGAAAAAGTTTTAAAAAAATGTCCATTGAATATAGTTTTCTTCGTGAAAGTGAGAGATGATGATACTTATCGGAAATTGGGTTTTCGAACTACTAATAATATGAGATAATATAAAAGAAAATGCACTTAACTTGGGATGTGTCGGTAGGAACAACCTTGAGAATCAAAGGGCAATTTGATAAATAAACGAAAATTTTTTGTGGGTAAAGTGTTTTGTCCGTTGTAAATAAGTAATGAAAGGTCAGACCATACTCAAGCCTCAATTTTTGGTATGAATGTGAAAATATTATGAATTTTAAGAATTTGAATACGTTATCGTATGATGCTTGGGTAGGATTAACGTTAGAGTATGCCAAGTAGCCGGTGATATAAATCTTAAACCGTTTAGCTTTATTGTTTTACATTTCATTGGCGTATGGTTTTATAACCTTAAATCTTGTATTGATGGGATGCCACGGGTCCGGAGACTATGTGTCTGTATAGGGTTTTTCATCTGGTTATTCACATTTCCTAAGTGGATTTGTGAATATTAAAAAGTTAAAAAAGACCAAACCCGCAGTTATCTACCACATAAGTCATTAAACTTGATCATTACGTACTTAAAGTACAAACACACTACTGACTTGATTATCCATGTTGTTAGCCATGTGGGGTCCCTTGCTCGCACCTCATTACCATTAAGAAACGGACCACAAGGGACACGCCACATGTAAACCCTACAGATGAATTTGTGCATACTCACCTATGGTGATGGGTTCGGGGTATTACATGATAACGGTTGTATGTCATGTTTTGGGAACACTACTTAATTAATTAATTATACCTTAATCATATCTAATGGTTGCTTGGTAGACTTTGATGCTTAAGCTTACATAGATAAACAATACTCTTGATTGTATTAACTATTCATGAAAAAAAAAAAAGAGTAATAAAAGTTTTAAATCTGCTAATTTTGAGGTTTAAGGTCAAGTTGGGGTGGTCTGGTCCAAAAAAGCTTAAGTCAAGTTGGGGTGGTCTGGTCCAATAAAAGCTGAAAATAAGCAGGTCTTAATTTTGTAAACCTTTGAGTAATATAATTATTGGATCTTATTTATCCAGGTAAAGATCAAGGCTTGGGTTTAAATGGACAACAATATCGGTGATCGAGGTTTTTTTTATCTTTTTGAAACTTTAAATTAATCTATATTTTTTAGACTATATTATCCGATTCTAATTCCACTACAATTAGACTTTTTCATGACGAAAAAAGAGTAAGTGTGAGGATATTTGATATAATGATAAATATATATGTTTTCCTTGTATAATATTTAATTATTTTTTATTCATTTTTAGTTAATATTTGCATACTACTAACATTATTGTGTTTTGTAGGTTCCGGTAGTTGATCGTGGTCAAAAAGGGCGAAAAACGAGTCAAAATAGCCAAAACGAGAAGCCGAAACGCATCAGGAAATGAACCGGTCGGACCGGCCGATCAGACCATCCCCCCTAATATTGCACACCGCGTCGCGCGACCAGTGGGCTAAGGATGGCCGCGCGGCGCGGCCATCCTTAGATTCCAGAAAGTTTCAAATTTTTGTTTAGTTTTGGGCTCAGTTAACTATAAATACACCCTTAACCTTAACCTTAACCTTAACCTAATAAAATACCCTACGAACCAAAGCCGAATTTGGAGTTTCTTGGAGTTAAGGATTGCAAGATTTGGCGGTTTTGAAGATAAGGAATCATCTGGTGAAGCGCTACTTGTCCAAGAATGAAGACTACGAGTTTTATCGCCTTTAATCTTCCGTCTCTACTGTTTTTCATCATGATTTCTTTTATCATTGTTTTGTTTGATTTTAAGATGGGAAGCTGAACTTAATAGACTCCCCAGGCTTATGATGAACCATCTTTGATGTTTTCATTTTAGTTGGATTGTTTATTTCGTTATGGTTTTATGATTCAGTAAACTATTCGATTTTATTTGATTGATGCGTATGTGCACTTGGTTTTGCTTATTCTAATTTTATTATTCCACATTGTCCTTGGTGATCGTTTCATATGATAGGATTTGTTTGGTCATCTACTGTGTGTTTTTGAGTAGTTTATAATTGAATTCGAATAAGATTATAGGAATAATATTATTAGTCAAATGAATAAAAGTGTGTTGCTAACCTAGAAAGTTGTAAGGTGATAGGTTATGGTTAGATCTTTGTTGATTAAGATTGCTAGATTTAGTTCTTCGTAGTTCGTCGAAGTTTGATTAATTAATATTGTTTAGCGAGTCAATTAAGTTTGTCAAATTACCTTTGACTTCCGCGCTGTAAAGAAGGATTTCACTACAAGCGTACTCTATCATAATTAATTAGATAACCGTAAGGGAGTTTAATTTATAAACTGGTGTGTCTTAAAACTTATTAGAAACCCATATGTGTCTTCTTGAGAAGGGTCAGGGGTCTTGTTCGGGTTTTCTTTTAAGTGTCTATTATACGATCCTAGTTCCATAGCTATTATTTTCCAACTATTTGATAACTGAAACTTTGGGGATTCTAGCCTAGGTGGTTTTCATTATCATCTGAATTAGTCAAACTTGCTTGTCTTTTGTTTAATTAATTGTCTTTTATTAATTAGTTTATTTTATTATTTTAATATAATATAGTTTAACCCCCCCCCCCTTTAATAATAATATCTAAATAGTCGGTCGAGTCTAATTTTCTTGTTACATAATTTATAGAGTCTTGTGTGTTCGATATCCGGACTTGCTTAGCTGTACTAGAGTTGACCGATACATATGTCGGATTGTAGTTTAAGAGTCTAGAGTACTACTTAGTGTCTAGATTAGCGTGTTTTTATTTGACTACTATTAGCGCATCAGCGCGTCTTGTATACTTGTGTGATACCTATTGTTATACGAGAATTCCATTAATGGAAGATGATCATCCCAACTTCCTTCTAAGTCGATCACACAAGCTCAGAGCATATCTTCAAGCGTTTGAATTGTTCTTTTGCTCTGCCCATCAGTGTGAGGATGATAAGCAGTGCTAAGATTCAACTGAGTTCCTAACACTTGTTTGAAACTATACCAAAAATAAGATGTAAATCTACTATCTCGATCAGCTATGATAGATAATAGCACTCCATGTAATAAACGATGTTATTTACGTATATCCATGCCAATCTATCCATAGAGTAAGAACCGTTGATAGGTAAGAAATGAGCGGATTTGGTTAACCTATCGATGATAACCCATATTGCATTATGTTGACGAGTAGTATTCGGAAGTTTTGTTATAAAATTCATGGTTATCATTTTCCATTTCCAAACGGGATGTTCGGGTTGTTGAAGCAAAACCAAATGCTTTTGATGCTTGGATTTTACTTGTAAACAAGTTAGACATTTGGCTACATGCAAAGCAATGTCTTTCTTCATTCCATTCCACCAGTAGTTAGGTTTAAGATTTTGGACATCTTATCACTGCCGGGATGCATCATGTATTTCGATTTATGAGCTTCATTCTTCATCTTTTCACGTAGCTCTAAGATTATTGATAACCAGATCTTATTTCCAAGTCTGAGTATACCATCATCTTCTTTGACTAAATAGTTTATTTTACCATTACGCTTTGCTTCAGAGATGTTGTTTTCTTCAGTGGCTTGCCTTTAAGAATTTTTGATTTATTTGATTAGATCTATCTGAAGTTCTAATCTTAAAGCTCTAACTCTCTTGGGTTTCTCATGTTCCTTCCAGCTTAATGCATCAGCCACCACATTGGCTTTACCTCATGATAGATGATTTCACAATAATAATCATTTAAGGTTTCCATCCATATCCTTTAACGCATGTTAAGCTCTTTCTGATCAAATATGTGCTTCAAACTCTTATGATCAGTGTACACGATAAATTTAACTCCATAAAGATAGTGTCTCCATAATTTCAATGAGAAAATTATGGCACCTAAATCTAGATCATGAGTCGTATAATTCTTTTCGTGTACTTTCAATTGACGAGAAGCATAAGCTATTAATTTCTTTCCTTTCATTAGTACACAACCCAAACCTGAATGGGATGTGTCAATAAATACAATGAAACCCTCCATACCTTCTAACAAAACCAGTATAGGTGCTTTAGTAAGCTTTTTCTTAAGTAAATGAAACTCTTCTTGTTGTTTGGTTCACCATTCATACTTAACGTTCTTTATAGTTAGCGAAGTTAGGGGAACAACTATACGTGAGAAATTTTCAATGAGTCTCCTATAAAATCCCGCCAAACCTAGGAAACTTTGGTTTTCGGTTGGCGTTCTAGGGATGTCCCACTTAGCAATTTCTTCAATTTTAGTTGGGTCTACCTGAATTCCTTTGGCATTAACCACATGACCAAGAAATTGTATTTCATAAATCCAGAATTCACACATAGAAAACTTAGCGTACAATTTCTCGTTTCAAAGTAATTCAAGTAAGAGTCTAATATGCATTTTGTGATCTTCTTTTGATTTAGAATAAATGAGTATATCATCGATAAATACGATTACAAATTTATCTAATAAAGTTTGCAAATTTTGTACATCATGTCCATGAATGCGGCTGGGGAATTAGTGAGTCTAAAATGCATGACAGTGAACTCATAATGTCCATACCTTGTACGAAATGCCGGCTTCGGCATGTGTTCATCTTGAACTTTCAATTAATAATACTCTCAACGTAAGTCTATTTTAGGAAAGTAGCTTGCTCCTTGAAATTGATCGAATAGGTCGTCAATTCTAGGTAGCGGATATCGATTCTTAACAGTTACTTTGTTCAAGGCTCTATAATCAATACAGATTCTCAAGGATCCGTATTTCTTCTTGACAAATAATATAGGAGCTCCCTAAGGCGATGAACTTGGACGATTAAATCCTTTTTCTAGTAGCTCATCCAGTTGTTTCTTCAACTCTTCCATTTCTGTCGGAGCTAAGTGATATGGGGATTTGTCTATTGGTGCGGTTCCATGCATCAAGTCTATTCTAAACTCGACTTCTCGATTAGGTGGAATACCTTGTAACTCATTGGGAAAGATGTCCGGAAATTCAGAAACTATAGGTACATCTTTAATCTCCTTTGGTTTTGGCTATTCGATAGCGTAGGCCATAAATACTAAAAAACTTTGTTTTAGACATTTGTTAGCCTTAATCATGGAAATTAAGCTAACTTGACCAGCATCCTTGTCACCAGCAATTTGTATTGTTCGTTTATTATGGTCTTGTAGTTCTATGGTTTTCTTATTGAAAATGATACGGTAATGGTTATTAGATAATCAGTCCATACATAGAATTATGTCAAAACCGGATAATGTCATGGGTAATAACTGAACGGGTATGGCATAACCTGCTAACAAGATCTTTCCATTTTCTAAGGTTTCGGAAATCTTAACTACCTCACCATTGGTTGTCTCGATGTTTAAAGTTTTATTCAATTTCATTAAAGGTTCTTTTAATAGACTACAAAAGTTATAGTCTGTAAAACTTTGGTTTGCACCTTAATCAAATAGAAATCTAGCATAAACATTATTAACTAAGAACATACAAGTGATGGTGTTTGGTATGTCCACAACCTTTTTTGGTGCCGAGTACGAAGACTCGAGCATTTCCCTTTTTGGGTTCATTCTTGGTGCCACTTCCTCCAGCACCTCCATTAGCATCCACATTTTTTTCTTCGGACATTCAAAACTGAGATGCCTAGTCTCTTTGCAATTAAAACAAGTCACTGATTTCTTCCAACAATCAGCAATAATGCCCTGACTTGTTGCATGAATCACAAGTTGCAGAAGTAGATGCTGCAAATTGGCATCAACCGAAATGATATCTCTTGCATATCTTTTACAATGGGTTATTTGAGTTAAAACCTCCTCTTCTTTTATTAATCTCCTTTACCTTAAAACTAGAATTCCCTCTTCTTTTCTTGTCACTTTGTGTCACCCTTCTTATCCTCTTCCTTATTACGGATAAGACCATTCATCAAATAACCAGCCAGTTCCACGGCGGAATCGGAGGTTTGTGGCAAGTGAGACCTCACCATGTCTCGTATCTCCCTAGGCAAACCACAAATGTAACGAATTACTTTGCTCGATTCGAGTGTCACCAACTGAGGTACGAGTCTACAATACTCTTGGAACTTAGTATTGTAATCTTTCAAATTAGTCCCGACCACCTTGTGGTTGAGGAAGTTTGTTTGAATCATGTCCCTTACATGCATCGGATAAAACTTCTGAAGTACTAACTCTTTAAATTCCTCCCATGCTTACTGACACATGACTCTCTTCCCTTTGACATAAAAAGGGTGTTCCACCATTCCAATGCATCACCTTTAAACATTTGAGACGTATACTGAATCTTCTCCCTCTTAGTACACTTGCTAATTATCACAACCTATTCCATTTCTTCTACCCATCTTAAAGTAGCAATGGCGCTCTTGTTGACATAGAATTCCTTCTGTACATAGGTTTTGAAATTTTTGAAAAAACAACTTTCAGTTCAAGATTTCTTTTTAAAATTTCGGTTAAAGTTGTCACCGGTATTCGAATTTTGATCACTTTATTCACCTTGGTGGGTAAAGTTTGGGTGAGTCTTGGTTTTATTGGTTTGTACGGTCTTGTGGGATTGTCGGGTTTCACTTTTATGAACTGAACCATCTTTCATAGCTTGGACCAGCGGGTTTATAGCTTGCGCTATCATTACTTGCATTAAAATTATCAGAAATTCATGAATCCCTTAACCAGGATCGGTTCTAGTTCGGTTGCATCTTGGGTTAGAAGCTTCCTTGTATCTTACAAAGATTTTAATTTATATACCGATTGATAGAGTAACTTAAAAACAAAAATATCTCACAACAATTGAAATATTATACAACCTACTAGTCCTAGTGATAGAGTATATTACATGAACTAACACAAAAACAAACGATACAAACACAACGAACGGAATTCCTAATCCTTTATCATCTTTTTCATCTTACTACATTTCTGTAGTAATTTATTCCCAACTTTCTTCTTCTTCCTACTCGCAGTAGCAAATTTCTTTCTTAAATCATCGGTTTCATGTAAGGCTCGATCAAGATGTTCCTCTTGTGATTGTGCATAACCTTCGGGTATCCATATTATGGTGGTGGATCTCGATACGCCATCATAAAAATATCATAATGATTTCTTGGGAATGGTGGTGGGGGACTCACTTCAAATGGTAAATTGAAAAAAGCTTCAGTAGTTGCTTCTTGCTCCCTTATTTCATTGGCTTGTTTTCGATATGGTAGGAACAACACCGGTGTATGGTGGAAAAATAGGTGGGAACCCTTGGACATAAGGATCTTGAGAATCATGGAAAGAGGATATATTAAACATGGGATGTTGGAAACCAATATTTGATGGAGAGTCACATCTTGGATTATCCCGAATATGAGGGTTTTCTTCCTCAGTGTTTATTTCTTCCAAAATTTCTTCTTCGGGATCTTCCTTGATTCTTCCTTCGTCTACATTTCTTCATCGTCTTTGTTTAGATCTACTTTGTAACATCCCAAAATTTCCAAAATAATATTAATTATATTATTTAATATTGGAGGGAAGGTTTACTCGAGTTAACGGGAAATAATTAAATAGAGTAGGAGTTGGTATGGGTCGGGCTAGTGTTGGGTAATGGATATGGGTTATGGACTTGGGTTATGAAGGAAAGAGGGAAGGACCATGGGCCTAAGCCTATGATCCATAATTATATAAACCTTAAATCACCATTTAATCCTTTATTCTCATATTCCATACACCACCAAAACACACACTTAGCTCTCTCTCATCCTACCTTCTCTCTCTAGGCGAAATAGAAGAAGAATTGATTTCTGACTCGAGGTAATGATAGTATGATGTTGTTTATACTCAAACCCGTTAGATTTAGTCATGAAACGACGAGCCGACACCGTTAAACCATTAGAGTCATGAGATCCGGGTGGAATCGGGTATAAACTGAACCTAAGATTAGCTTAGGGGTCACCCTAGCTCAGATCTGGATCGAACGGGACGAAAAACGATGAAAACGGTGGTGAAACGGCTAAGATATCGTTTTTCCGGTGACATCCTGGTTTTCCGGCGAAGGCGCCGCCGGAGTTAGGTGTACGAGGTAAGGATGTCAGAGAATGTTCTCTGACATTCTGACCTAACCCTAGTTCGTTAGCGGTGACTTAACGAACTAGAAGGCAGTTCGCTAATCCATTTCGTTAAGAGGAAGTAACGAACTAGAAGCAGTTCGTTAAGTTATTCGTTAAGAGGAAGTAACGAAGAAGCTTCAATTCGTTAAGCAGTTCGTTAAGGGATAACTGACAAATGAACCCCCAGTTCGTTAAGGGTTCAGTTCGTTAAAGGACCAGTTCGTCATAAAGGTCCAGTTCGTTATGAAAGAGGACGAACTAGTATAACAAATCAGCTAAGGAAAGACAACGAATCAGATCAGGTGCTAGATAATGAATTAGACAGTGATGTGATAACGAATTAGGCTTAATTTGTTATGGAAAATGTGATGGTGAATATAATAAATAATTTAAAATCTTAACGGGAAATGTGTTAAGACAGTTAATAGAAATAAAATTTTTCCAATCTGACCTGGCAGCTTGAACCCAGCAAGAGGCTTTGCCCCTTGGACCCTGCTAGGGGCTACCGCCCCTAGACCCCGCTGCCAGGGGCGCTGCCCCCAGACCCCTTTCGTTGAGGGTAATAATTAAACTAGAAACGCGATATGGAAAATGATAGTAATCAATACGCATAATTGTTATACAGTTAGCCGTGCACTGCCAAAGAAAGGAGTAACCATTAACGGAAGAAGTAACCGAGTTCAGGTGAGTTTCTAGCCCCATTCCTTGTTATGTTTTCGGGGCTGTGTGCATACTCGATGTGAAGTATGAATAAACTTACCTTAAGTGGTAAGTGTATGCTATAATGTTTGATGTGATATATTTATGTATGTTATGAATGGATGTCTGTTGGTGCGTGAATGATCTTCGTATATTGCACGCATAGACATGGAAGGTTAGTCGGTGTGCGAACGATCTTCGGATATTGCACATACGGTTATTCGGGAATGATCCCCAAGTGGTTATTAGTGTGTATACAAATGTTGTGATGTAACTTGATTATTATATGAATGACGTGATGATATAAAGTGTGTTGTAGACAAGTAAAAGTAGGGTGTGATAGAAGTGGCAAGGGTCTAGTAAGTGTGTTAGTGGCATGAAGATAGTACGGGGCAGGGTAAGCCTATACGTGACTTCGTTATTAAAGTGGCATAACGTTATTCGTTATTAAAGTGGCGAAGTGGCATAACGTTATTCATTATTAAAGTGGCATAAAGTGGCATAAGTGGCTAAGCTGTAGGGGTAATTAAAAGGCTAAGCTGTAGGGGGAAATAAGTGGTTAAGCAGTAGCAGGTTAGACAGTGGATTATGTGTCTTTGGATATGCATATGTTTTGTGTAGTGGTTGTATGACAAGTTGCCTGATTAACTAGAACTCACTCAGCGTAGCTAACTTTTAGTATACACGCAGGTGAGCAGATTAATGAACTAGCATGAGGTTGGCACATGGCATGGATTGAACGGCTGGCATCTGAAGATGGAAGAAAAGATGTTTTAAACACGTTGTTTTGTGTTATGGTACCAAAGAAAAAGGTTTAATGTTTGTAACAAGTAATTTAAGTTAACGTTTCCGCGAAAGTTTTAATAAACTCTAATTTGTAGAACTGTGTTTATAAGTAAATCCGACGTTAAAGTGAGGCACCGGGAACGGGGCCTTACAGACTTGTATTCTCAATTTTATCAACGTTGAATCACCCTCATTTTAGGTCTCCTCATTGGACCTGCTATAGAATCAGTGCTGAAAATTTGTTGGGTTATAAGTTGGAGTTCCAAAATGCCATCTTTGTTGAGCTGAATGACATTGAATCCAACTAGATGTGTCTTGCTCGGTTTCGGACTTAATTGGCTTGTCAAATAGCATATCATTGGAAAGATGATAAACTAGAATATCATACGGATGATATTCAGGAGTTGGTGGATCGCTCGGTGTAGGGATTGGCATTTGCTCTGTGCCGGGAAAATAAACTGGTTGGCTTCCATAATGTACTACAGGTTTGATCAGACGATCTTGGTTAAAGAATTCAACATAATAGTTGTCACTTTCATCTCCTTTGGGAATGGCTTGGGACAATTTGTCATCCTTCGTTCCTTGCGAAAAGTATCGATATACTTTTTGAACGACATTTATAAGATTTAGAATGATGAGGAATAGGAAATAGTACCTAATGTGCTAGAAGTAGTCAAATAATTATTAACTAAAAATAAGCTAATCTAGACACTAAGTAATAATTCTAGACTCTTAAACTAAAATTAAACTACTAACTGGCAAGTGTACCGGTCGACTCTAGTACAGCTAAGTAAGTCCGGATATCGAACCCATGAGACTCTATAAATTACGTATACTAGCTAATTAGACTCAACTACAAGACGTGACTATTTAATAATAATGTTTGAAGGGGGGTTTTAAACTATTTATTAATTAACTAAACCTAAACCTAATTAAATAAAATATAATAAACTATTAAAACACTTAGATTAACTCAGATGATGAAAATAACTACCTAGGCTAGAATCCCTGATGTCACGACAATCAATCAAATGGGAAACTTAAGTTATGGAACTGGGATCGTAAAATAGACCCTTGACAGAAAACCTGAACAGGACCCTTGACCTTCAAGAAGACACCTATGGATTTCTAACAAGTTTTAAGACTCACCAATTTTATGAATTAAACTTCCTTACGGTTTTAATAATTTATTACTAAGTATCTTTATGACGAAATCCTACCTTACAGCGCGGAAATCAAATATAGTTAAGAAGACTCGATTGACTTAATAGACCAAGCTTACGAAGAACTAAATCTAGCAATCCTGACCAACAAAGATCTATCAATAACCTATCACCTTACAGCTTTCTAGGCTAGCAGCTCACTTTTAACTATTTAATTGATTTTATTGTTTCTATGATTTTAATGCATATCAATCATAAACTAGTCAAGAACACAAAGTAAATGACCTAACAAAACCCTATCCTATGAAACAATCACCAAGGGTAATGTGAAACAATAAATCCAAGTAAATAAAACCAAGCAATCATACGCATCAATTAATTCAAACTCAACACTTTACTTAGAACATAAAATCCATAACGAAAAGAAATCCCAATCAAAATCAAACCGAACAAAGGTTCATCACGACCTAGGTAGTTTATGAAGTTTAGCCTAACATCATATAATCTAAATCAAACAAAGCAAATAAAACTGAAAACATGGTGAAATAATGAGAAACAAAAGATTAAAGGCGATAAAACCCGTAGTCTTCGATCTTGAACGTAAAACTCTTCACCGGCTGTTCTCGTGCCTTCAAAATCACCACAAGACTCGAAAGTATGCTCCAAGAAACTCTAAAATCATCTGGTGGCTTCCAGGTTTTTGTCAGGTTTAAGTTAAAGGTGTTTAAATAGCGAAAACAAGGCCCGACAATAAGCAAAAACGAAATAATTTTAGCCCAGTTGTGCCTAGGCGCCGCCCATAGGGCTTTTTGCCTTCTGCCTAGGCGCAGCGCGGCGTGCTCCTCCATGGATCCCGTTCCTTCCTGATGCGTTCCGGATCTCTGTTTCGGCTCGTTTTTTGCCCTTTTTATCACGATCAAATACCGGAACCTACGACACACAAAAACGTTAGTAGTATACAAATCTTGACTAAAAAAGAACAAAAACAATTAAAATATTAAATAAAATAAACAAGAAAAACATATATATTTAGCATTATATCAAATATTCCCACACTTATTCTTTTTTCGTCCCTGGAAAAGTTTGATGTAGTTGGATCAGAATCGGAAAATTAAAGTCTAACAAACATATAGGTTAATTTTTTAAAGCTCAGAAAAACGCAAAAACCGCGATCACCGATATTGTTGTCCACTTAAACTCATACCTTAATCTTTACCGGGACAAAGATGATCTGACAATTTTTTTACTCAGTGGTTTACACAATTAAGACCCGCTTATTTTCAGCTTTTATCGGACCAAACCACCCCAACTTGACTTAAACCTCAAAATTAGCAGATTTAAAACTTTTTGTTGCTCTATTTTTTCATGAATAGCTAAGACAATCAAGAATATTGTTTATCCACCTAAGCTTAAGAATCAAAGTCTACCAAGCAGCCATTAGATACGATTAAGGTTCAATTAATTTATAGCTAGTGTTCGCCACAACATGACATACCCCCGCTATTAAGCAACACCCCGAACCCATCACCATAAGTGAGTATGCAAAATTTCATCTGTAGGGCTTACATGTAGCGTGTCCCTTGTGGTCTATTTCTTAATGGTAATGAGACGCAAGCAAGGGGACCCCACATGGCTAACAGTGTGGATGATCAAGTCTGTAGTGAATTTGTACTTTTGTACTCTTGTGATCATGTTAATAGACTTATAAGGGTTTGCTCTTTTTGGCTTTATTTTAAATATTCAAAACCCCATTTGGAATTGTGAATACCCAGATGAATAGTCGGCATACAGACCCATGATCTCCGGACCCGAAACATCCCATCAATACAGGATTTAAGGTTTTAAAACTATACGCCGATGAGGTGTAAAACACTAAACTAGCAGTTTTAAGTTTATATCACAGGCTACACGGCATACTCTAACGTTAAACCTACCCAAGCATCATCTGATAACGTATTCAGATTTTTAAAATTTATGATATTTTCACTTTTTCATACCAAAATTTGAGGCTTGAGTATGGCCCGATCTTTCATTACTTATTTTCCACGGACAAAACGCTTTACCCACAAGAGATTTCCTACCCATTTTATCAAATTGCCCTTTCATTTTCAAGGCTGAGCCTACCGACACATCCCAAGTTAAGTGCGCTTTCTTTTATTTATCTCATATTATTAGTAGTTTGAAAAACCAATTTCCGATAAGCATCATCATCTCCCACTTTCACGCAACAAAATCAAGATTCAAGGGAAATTTTTAAAACATTTTTCAATTTTTTTTTCAAATTTTTAAATTTTTTTTAATTTTTAATTTTTTTTTTAAATTTAAACTCGATTTAAACTACGACTCAAATATCCTATCCCCACACTTAAATTTTGCATTGTCCTCAATGAAAGGATAAGGACAACTTAAAACAAAAAATAAAATAATAAAAAAATAAAGTCGGACTATAAAAAAACTAAAAACCTAAAAATTAAAAACAAAAACAAAATAAAAAGTTAATAAGCTAGATAAAGGAAAAGACTTAGCTGGTAATATGCGAATGAAACATGATGCTAAAGTCCTCTTCCATGAATGTCCTCCAACTACGAACGTGCTCAGCAAATGGTAACTCTTTCTCTCTCACACGAACGCAAGCGGCCAAACAAAACAAACATCATATCTAAAGATATATCTTATCATAATCATAGATATTATGCAATTAAAGTGTTTCACATCAACCGACAAATATATAAAACATGAATAATTAGCAGCAAATAATAAATATAAAGTATACGGCTCGGCTGCTCCATCCCCATACTTGTCTTTTTCAATGTACTCTTCCTTGGGGATCGTCTCTGTAACTCACTCAATCTTTCTTTTACCTAGCGAAACTCAAAAATACAAAAACAAAGAAGAACTACAAAAAACTACGTTAGTGACTCAATTAAATATACAAACTCCGCGAATCCTCCCCACAGTTGAACTTAATCAGGAGGTTTCTCCTTAATCTGAACCATATCTAACCCGTTTAGTTCCACCCGGAATTTATCAAACACTAATAAATAATTGATGGACTCGCAAAACATTAAATTAGAATTAATAATCAGTAACGGTTCAGACCACCTATATTTAAACTTAACTGGCAAGAGCCGAATGCGTTGTACGTATCGAGAAGATTGGTCATGTTTGATATGCAAAGGCTTTTTCATTCTTGTAGACCATATCCTAAAATGTACGCGAGATCGGTTTTTAGGTAATTTCTCATCCTCGACCTTCTCCCTTGGTTTTAATTCCTGATCATCATTCAAAACACAGTCCACGGGACGGAAATGGTGTTCTTCCTCTAACACCACGTCAATATCTTCTAGTAGGGCTTCAAAAAATGCTAAGTCACCCTCCGAATCGAACTCACCTATTTCATAATACTCGGGCAAACCATCTAACTCCAAATCCAAAAACTCATCCTCCTCACATAACTTATTATCAACATTTTCCTCAACGCCAAACATCAACTCAAGTGAATGCCTCAAATCCACATCATCCTCTATCTCTTCTTTCTTCGCTAAAGACCTCTGATATGCAGCCCATTCTTCTTCATTTATTTCATCATCAGAGTCACTGTAACAACCTGAAAATCAACAACGCATACATGTGTGGCCTGAGGTGGGACTTTATCAGCCACTCGTGTCTCCGTATCTGGAATGTTCTCCTCTGAATCATCTATATACTCCATTATTGGCTCTTTCCCTTCCTCTGGAAACATCGGGAATAATTCGCCCAACCAATTCATGTATCCCAAATAGTTTCCTTCCGCATCATACTTATAACCAGGTGTCGGTTGTTCCTCCAGCTGCACACTCTCCTCTTCGTTTATCTCATCATCAGAGTCTCCAAAAATCAATAATAGCATGTGAAACCGGAGGTGGGACTTCAACATCCATTTTTGTCTCCGTTACTTGAGCGATATCCTCATCTGACTGCTCAACATATTCCAACGATCTCAACCTCTCCATTTCATCTTCTTCATCCAGTCTCCTAGAAATTTCTTCTACTTGACGTTGGAGATCTGTAATAATATCCTGGTGATTTTTGAAGATGGTATCATGCTCAACGAGCATCTTTTAGGAATCTGTAGCCATGTATTGGACCAAAATCTTTTATATCCTACCCATAGCAACTTCATCCTCATCAAAAAGGCTTTTAGAAAATTGATCATAACACTGCTCATGGTTTTGCTGAGGTTGCTGATACGAATTATCAAAATAATACGGAAAAGTTCCCTGTGAAAAGTTTTGCACCGGCTGCACAGAAGGGTTAGCGTAATGATGTGCCAAACACCCCACATATTGTGGACATATAAGCGTAAAATGGGGTCCGCCACAAATCTCATATATATTTACAACTCAAAATAAATAAAAGACACGGACAAATAGACTCCTATGACTCAAAACAAAAAAAACACAAATAGCACGTATATTGCAAGTAAGTCTAATCAAAGCTAATAACGCAATCGCTAAGAGTCCCCGGCAACGGCGCCAAAAACTTGATGTGCTTGAAGTAGTCAAATAATTATTAACTAAAAATAAGCTAATCTAGACACTAAGTAATAATTCTAGACTCTTAAACCTAACTTAAACTACTAACCGGCAAGTGTAACGGTCGACTCTAGTACAGCTAAATAAGTCCGGATATCGAACCCACGAGACTCTATAAATTACGTATACTAGCTAATTAGACTCAACTACAAGACGTGACTATTTAATAATAATGTTTGAAGGGGGTTTTAAACTAATTATTAATTAACTAAACCTAAACCTAATTAAATAAAATATAATAAACTATTAAAACACTTATATTAACTCAGATGATGAAAATAACTACCTAGGCTAGAATCCCCGATGTCACGGCAATCAATCAAATGGGAAACTTAAGTTATGGAACTGAGATCGTAAAATAGACCCTTGACAGAAAACCCGAACAGGACCCTTGACCTTCAAGAAGACACCTATGGATTTCTAACAAGTTTTAAGACTCACCAGTTTTATGAATTAAACTTCCTTACGGTTTTAATAATTTATGTCTAAGTATCTTTATGACGAAATCCTACCTTACAGCGCGAAAATCAAAGATAGTTAAGAAGACTCGATTGACTTAATAGACCAAGCTGACAATCAAACCTAGACGGACTCCTTATGAAGAACTAAATCTAGCAATCCTGACCAACAAATATCTATCAATAACCTATCACCTTACAGCTTTCTAGGCTAGCAGCTCACTTTTATCTATTTAATTGATTTTATTGTTTCTATGATTTTAATGCATATCAATCATAAACTAGTCAAGAACACACAGTAAATGACCTAACAAAACCCTATCCTATGAAACAATCACCAAGGGTAATGTGAAACAATAAATCCAAGTAAATAAAACCAAGCAATCATACGCATCAATTAATTCAAACTCAACACTTTACTTAGAACATAAAATCCATAACGAAAAGAAATCCCAATCAAAATCAAACCGAACAAAGGTTCATCACGACCTAGGTAGTTTATGAAGTTTAGCCTAACATCATATAATCTAAATCAAAAAAAGCAAATAAAACTGAAAACACGGTGAAATAATGAGAAACAAAATATTAAAGGCGATAAAACCCGTAGTCTTCGATCTTGAACGTAAAGCTCTTCACCGGCTGTTCTCGTGCCTTCAAAATCACCACAAGACTCGAAAGTATGCTCCAAGAAACTCTAAAATCGTCTGGTGGTTTCCAAGTTTTTGTCAGGTTTAAGTTAAAGGTGTTTAAATAGCGAAAACAAGGCCCGACAATAAGCAAAAACGAAATAATTTTAGCCTAGTGGTGCCTAGGCGCCGCGCCTAGGGCTTTTTGCCTTCTGCCTAGGTGCAGCGCGGCGTGCTCCTCCATGGGGCTGGTCAGACCGGCCCGGTCTGACCGGTTCTCTGTCCGGTTCCTTCCTGATGCGTTCCGGATCTCCGTTTCGGCTCGTTTTAGCTCGTTTTTCGCACTTTTTAATCACGATCAAATCCCGGAACCTACGACACACAAAAACGTTAGTAGTATACAAATCTTGACTAAAAACAAACAAAAACAATTAAAATATTAAATAAAATAAACAAGAGAAACATATATATTTAGCATTATATCAGTACCTACCTATCTTATACCAATAATATAATAGAATAAAATATTGAAACTTATCCCTTGATCAAATCTTAGGTATGATTAAATACATAACTCGTTAAGATCGATGACTCTGGTAACAACCTGTCACACCCCAATTTAGGGCCTAGAAGTGTGACCAATAGTTTGTACCTATTTTGTAAAAATATCAGAGTTTAAGGTTGTAAAGCAGAAATTGAGATTATAATATTAATATATTCCAAAAGACCGGGATAAAACACCCGTTAGTTTTTACAAAAGTTTTTGAAGAAGAAAAACCATAATTTACATTATTTTAACAATAAAATTGCGACTCAGCCATTAGATTGCCGAATGGCTATCCGTCATCTCCAAACATCTAATTTTGATTACCTGTAAAACAATTTATAAAAATACATCAGCAACGCATGCTATTGAATACTTTGACACAAAATATTTTAATACTTAATCATCTCCTCGAGACATTGTTGGATCCCGGATTAAAAGTCGATAACAATAAACAGATCTCAGATCTGTGAATATCCGATTACCACTATTAAAGATCTAGCTCATAATTAACCTTGATTTAATGTTATGTATGTGTATATATTATCAATAGATTAAACGAATAATGTTAAGGTGAAGCTTGAGAGAGAGCAATTACTCAAAATTCCTTTTGAAAACTTTTCTCCAAAAACTTACATTAAAGTGAACAGTAGTTCACTATATATAGAAGGCGACCTGGTTCGCTAACATCCCCTAGCGAACCAGCTTCCCCTTCGTTACATAATTTAACATAGCGAACCACCCCCTGATTCGTTAACATCCCCTAACGAATTAGGAGAGAATACATTATAATGTCTTAGTTCGCTAACATCCCTAGCGAACTAGACTTAACTTTAACGAACTAGTCTAATAATAAACATTAAATATTACATTAATTAATAAATAAAACATTAACGATAAATACAAAGACTCTAGACGCAAAACCGTGCACTAACAGACACCCCCTCGTCTTGAGCTCTTTGTGTTTAACTTATTTGAAGCGCTTGGACTGCCAGTCTCTGCAACTATGAATTCCATATTCGTGACACACACGAACGACTCGTTGGAATTGCATAGCCAGGTCGTAATCTTCTTGGCATTCAAACAAAATCTGCTTCCTGTGTAGCACGTCGTTGTCTGTCTCTGATAAATTAACCAACCACATCGGGTCGATTATCTTGATGAGCTCGGTCTGCAGTCCTCGACCACGAACAATAACGGCCTCGCCAGTACGATTGTCATATTACCAACGGTTGAAAGACAGATAAATATCTTGAGGCATTGTCTTCACAGGAACCTTTTTCATTGTCTTTGGCGGCTTCACTTTCAAGACAAGTTTCTTCCAGCCGCTCCTTGGATCAATCTC
Organism: Bidens hawaiensis; assembly: GCF_021521415.1. NCBI lineage: Eukaryota > Viridiplantae > Streptophyta > Magnoliopsida > Asterales > Asteraceae > Bidens > Bidens hawaiensis. Next base: position 59,503 of record NW_027491660.1, on the reverse strand, counting down.
ATCAATGCGCTTACGTCTTGGGACCTGGGGCTTGAAGAATTTGAAGCCATGATTGACCTCGAACAGTAAGTGTTGATGAAACCACTCAGCGGTTCGGTGACCCTTACGATTGATAAATGGACGTCTCGCGAGGGTACGTACATCCCAACGCGGTAGAGTTAAAACATCCATTATCCTCTCATAATACTGGACACCCTTTTCCCACTTGACTATACATACTTTAAGGTCAGAGTCATAAGCCCATGAAACAATATCACCGTGTACCTTTGAAACAGTCTTGAAGGTAGTCACCTGATTAGTCTCAATCCAAGCAGCAGCAGTATCTTTTCTTTCTTGATCTACATAACGATAAGCACTGATAATTTTACCCACTTTATGACGTTTGAACCATCTTTCTACGTCATCATCAGTCACTTCTTTGAGTGAAGGAACTGTTCGCTGCACAACCTTTTCCATTTCATCCTCAGTCTCTTTAATTACATCTTCATGAAATACCGGAGCACCTTGATCAACGTTTGCGTGTTGATACAAGTCCGGGTAATCTTCAGCTGTAACATCCTCCATCTCAATCTCTTCATCCTCAACTTTTGTGGTTGTTGTATTTGACTTTTTAACTGAAACAACATCTTAATGCTTTAATTCTCCTAGCTCAATTTGCAAACGTTCCACTTCTTCTTTCAACTGCAAGAGCTCTTCCTCATGTTCACGGACAAGCGTCTGACGATCCCAAACAAATATCGAAATGGATACAAAGAACATAAAAATTAGGGCAAGACGTTTAGGCTTCTTCAAGTAATAAGTCGGATTCAAGTATCTCCACCGGATCATCGACGATGAGGATCTACTCCTCGCCATTATTAATTATTATTATTATTACTCACACTACGAACCACCCCTGATCCAACAAGAAAAATCATTGTGTTAGCTACAATCATTTCAATTGGCTTGGCAGCTGTTGGATCTTGATAGGTAATTATCTGCTTGCTCGAATCCTCACCGCCACTAACACCAGCACCAGAGGATGAACCATGCGATTGTTTAGGCTCACCTCCTGCATCAGATCGTCAGGATCATCACTGTCATTCTTAAGTTTCTTGAGGACATCTTCTTTACAAGTTAATTGTAAAATCAACTCTTCTTGTTCCTTTAATTTCACCCCATGAGACTCAACAATCGTACACAACGATTTAGTCTCCTTCTGACAGAAAGAAATATAACTCATCATTCGTCGTTGATTCTCCATGAGTCGTTCTTGAGTTTGACGGTCAGCTGCCATTTGATTTTCATATAGATGTAGCAGATTTAGCAGCATTTCAGTTTGACGACCTGGTGGCAAGTTGTATACGGATGGATGAACAGGTTGAACAGGTCCTTGAGGCCGAGTAAATCTCATGAAAGAGATATCACTAGGCGGAGGTGGAGGAAGAGCAGTTGTTGGCGGAGGAGGAGGTCTCATTGATGTGATAGGAGATACTGTAGACAATGCAGCAGAAGGCCTCGGTATCTCGGTCACCTCCATTTGAAGAATTAGACCGAGCCTCTCATGTGACACCAACGTCGTTGTCAAGGTAAGCATCGGAGTGCTAGTAGTTAGCGGCACCGCCGAGCTTTGAGTAGTTGATTGACGTGGTGGTGGGGTTCCAATGATTACCCCAGCCCCAGCAAACACACAGGCCTTCTTTGATGGTTCCCCAGTAGCCACATCTTTACCCTTTCTTTTTCTTTCCAGCTGAGCTTTCATGGTGGCAGTTAGAGCAGCATCGATTGCATCCTGTTGTTCTTTAAGAGCTCGTTCACCAGCTCCACCGTCACCATCACCATCATCATTGTCACCATCATCATCTCCATCATCATTGTTTCCACCTTCTCCCCCTTCACGCTCGGAATCCGAATCATCGTGGATCCAGCGCTCATTAGGAGGACATACGTAATCCGGATTGATTATATGACCAATCATCCGTTTATCCTGTGGCTTTTCTTTTCTATAGATTAACATACGATGCACCGTTTCAGCTTTCATATGTTCCATATCAAGAACATCGTTCACCAACGATCGATCAATCACCAAGTTCGGAATCAAATCCTGAATAATTAGCTGTAAAAAGCGAGGGTACATCAAGAACTTCTTTAACGGTAGAGTTTGCTGAACTTGCTCTTTCAGATGATCAAAGATGAGTTCTGACTAGTTGAAGGGCTTGTTCAGGATTAGAGCAAAAAATGCCGATTGCAAACTTAGTCTACACTCATCAAAACCACCGCGACGTCCACTCATACAATGAAGTAAAACATGCAGCAGATACTTGTATGGTGGACACAACCCATTCTTGTTCAACATAGATTTACGAATATCACCTCCATAATTCAAGCGTGTGAATAAACCCCTAACCAATGTCCTGTCAAATTCACTCGGGTTATCATCATTATCATCAAATTGAAGTACCCGACTAATGACCTCAACATCAATCGTAATTGGAATCTGATTAATTGTAGCTCGAACACAATTATCTTCCTCAACATATTCCGCCGTGTTCCAAAACTGCCTGATTATACTATGATACACTTTAGGTTTAGCAGTGATTGCATAGTGTATCTTTGAACGTCGTAAGAATGTCAACATAGCTCCAAACGTTCTCAAATCAGTCACATCTTGATCAACATAAGCACAAATGTTGTGCTTCTTATCGAACGGCAATAAGATCACTTCAGCTTGTTGATCTTGTTGTTGTGGTTGTCCTTGTGGAGGTTGTTCCTGTGGCGGTTTATTTTGTTGTTCTTGGTCAGCCATGTTTTACTGTATAAATAAAACCGAATATGAGAATAGATATCAGAATATATAATCAAAAGATATGTGTAATTAATCTATTTACGTATTAGACGATTTAAATCCTATAATTAAAATTATATCGCCAGGATCGGCTATACCTTAGATACCCAAATATATCTTTGAATTATCCAAACAAGAAAGTCGAGATTTCAGAGAAAATTTGAACAGGGTTTCTTAAAGATGAAGGAAGAAGGCGAACAGTGAACGCCTGTTCATTTTCTTGTCTTATATAACATAGCACGCAACCCAAGGTACAGCTTGGACGAATCAGACGATTCGTTTAAATTAAAGTTAACGAATTGGTCCATTCGCTAACTCAATTCGTTACCTTATGTTGGCGAATCGCTACTTGATTCGTTAAATTAAAGTAGCGAATCAAGTCTTAATTCGTGACGCGATTCGTTAAATATACATAACGAAGGGATGATTCGTTACAAAGTGCGGAAGCGAATTAGGTTAGCGAACCAGAAGCTAGTTCGCTAAAGAATCACCTAGTTCGTTATCCATAAATAACGAATTGGATTTTAACGAAATAAACTCTTTTATTTAATTTTAAATTAAATAATTAAATGAATTAATTAAATGAATTAATTAAAGAATTAAATAAATAAATAAATTAGGTTATCGAGAAACCCTTTTATCCCGAAAACCATAACTTAAAATTATTTAAGTATTTGTACAAAGAAAACGAAAATATTTTTGGTATTTTGCAAAAATTTAAAGAATGTATTTTTTTTTTAAATATCCGGTCCGCTAAAAAATAGACAATCTTTTTGTGTTTTTCAATGATTTTATCAAAAACAGTACATATTTTTGTATTTTTGTTGAGTTTGAGCAAAGAATCATATTGACCAAATTGCCCTTCCATCACAGTTTTATATTTCAGCGATATTATGACTGGCGATAAGTCGGTCATTGGTATTGTTATCCACATAAATTTAATAACACACAATCAAGTATTTTTGTGATATGATTAAATAGTTCAATTAAAGCATAGAATATCATAAACTATCAGCCTCTAATCTCGGTTCAAGCTTAATTTGATTTTTGCCAAATCACCCCAACTTGACTTAAACCATTATATTGTTCATCAAAATTTTGATACCTATTTTGAAATTTAGAGCAATGCATCAAGTTTCCTTTACTGTGAGTGAGTATGCACGAGTCCATCTGTCGGCTTACATACATTGTATCTCCGGGGGTCCGTTTCTTAATGGTATTAAGACGCACGCAAGGGAGGAACAATTGTATGACTAACAGCGGATTTTGATCAAGTCAGTAATTTAAATTGTACGAAGTACAGCGGTGATCAAGTTTAATGACTTTGGGTTTGCTCTAGAAGGCGAGTGAAATATTCATGCTTATGAATACCCAGATGGTTAAGCCGCATAAAGACTCACAGTGTCCAGAATCTTAACGCTTGTTATTTGCTTTATTTTATTTTTGGGTGATCAACAAATATAAGGCTTGAGTATGACTGGTTATTACATTTCTGCCATCCTCACCGAGACTTTTGCTAGAGACTAACACCCATTTCAATTTGGCGTTTCTTTATGTTTATATCACATACTTTACTCTACTGGGTTGTTTTAAGACCTACCAATGCACCAATGCAATTAAGCACACAGTCTTTTAAGTTTACTTTTTGCTGAATTTGGGGTCAAGGTAAACAATGTACTATCATGTTCTCTTTTTGCTTCAAAAACTCAAAATTTTGAGGAGCATAAAATAAAGAGAAGATAAATTTAATCGCCCCAGTTAACTTAAGTTTATAAATAAATGGCTAACCATCAATTCACAAGTGCATCACAGGACCAAGACATGCAAGCATGCTTCACAGACTTAAATAACCGACGTAATTTTCAGCGAGAAAATAATCTAAAAACGTCTGCAAAAATCTTTTTGGTTTTTCTCTGTACAAACTTTAAAAACACAATATTTTTTTTTTCTTTTTCAAAAAAAATTTTATAAACAAAATCACTTTCACAATCTTTTTGGATTTTGGATTTTTCTGTACAAAACATTAGTCACATTTTTTTTCAAAATTTTAAAAAGTTTTTGGTTTTTCTAAATATTTGAAGAGAAAAACATTAAAGAACAAAAATCACAATATTTTTTAAATTTTGGAATTTTTTAATGTTTTTGGATTTTATCTAAACAAACGAAAACACACACTTTTTGTATTTTCTAGATTTTCACCCCCTAAAACCAAAATAAATTTTAAAAAAAAGATATGACAGAAAATAAAGATAGTCATCATTGTTTAAGGATATCAGCAAGGGTCTTCAATCCGTTTAAATCAAGCAAAAATTTAAAACGAGTTTTGTCAAAAGCTTTAGTAAACAGATCGGCTTTCTGAAAATCAGTATGTACTTTCTCAAGATCGATTAATTTCTTTTCATAGCAATCCCGTATAAAATGATATCGAATTTCGATATGTTTCGTTTTAGAATGTTGTACGGGATTCTTGGTGATACTAATAGCAGCAGAATTATCAATCAAAATAGGAGTAGTAAGAAACTTCAAACCAGTCACGAAGATGTTGTTGTATCCACAAAATCTGGGAACAGCAACTCGAGGCTGCAACATACTCAGCTTCGGCGGTTGAAGTGGAGACCGTTGTCTGCTTCTTACACTGCCAGGGAACAAGCCGGTTTCCTAAAAATTGACATCCTGCAGTCATTGATTTGAAGTTGATCTTGCATCCTCCATAATCTGAGTCTGAGTACGCAGTAAGAAAGAAAGTATCATCCTTGGGGTACAACAACCCGATGTCTGGATTTCCCCTCAAATACTGAAGAATTCTCTTGACTGCAGCTAGGTGAGTCACTCGTGGACTTGCTTGATACCTAGCACAAAGACAAACAGCAAACATAATATCAAGGCGAGAAGCCGTTAAATACATTAAAGAACCAATCATGGCACGATAGAGGGTAGGATCAACGGAATCCTCCAATTCATCAGGTGATAAATTGTGCCCTACTGGAAGAGGAGTTGAAGGGATTTTTCCGGCAGAAATCTTGAATCGGCTCAAGACGTCGTTCAGATATTTAGTCTGGTGAATAAAAATTCCATGAGCAGAATGGTAAACATGCAACCCTAAAAAGAAATTCATCTCTCCCATCGAGCTCATCTCGAACTTTGTTTGCATGGACTTCTCGAACTCCTTACACAATGTGTCGTTTGTAGACCCAAAAATAATATCGTCAACATAAATCTGGACAAGAAGAAGATCGTCACCAACAGTTTTATGAAATAAAGTGCAGTCAACAGTTCCTCGTTTGAAGCCATTATCAGTCAGATGGTCGGCGAGCGTGCCATACCAAGCTCTCGGGGCTTGATGTAGACCATACAGGGCCTTGTTTAATCGGTAAACACGGTTTGGATAATTAGGATCTTCAAAACTAGGTGGTTGTTGGACAAACACTTCCTCGTGTAATTCACCATTGAGAAAAGCACTTTTAACATCCATTTGATAGACCTTGATATTCTTATAAGCTGCATAAGCCAGGAAGATTCGAATCGACTCTAATCTTGCAACTGGAGCATATACCTCTGTGTAATCAATACCCTCTTGCTGATGAAAACCTTGCACCACTAGACGTGCTTTGTTTCTGACAATCACCCCTCGATCATCCTTCTTACACTTAAATACCCACTTAGTCGGAATGGCTTTCTTGACTCTAGCAGGTTTGTCTGTTAAATCCCAAACACCCAAACGTGCAAACTGCTGTAATTCTTCTTGCATAGCGTCTACCCAAGAAGGATCTTCAAGTGTCTTACGAGCTGTCATTTAGAAAGCAATTAAATTTAGCAATATTCATAATTCCCGAAGAATGTAAGTTAGTGTAAGCACACAATAGGTTATTATCACTTGACGAAGCAACTTGATGACGTGTACGAACGCCCACTTCAAGTTCTCCAATGATATTTTTCTGTGGATGATATCCATGAATCCGAAGAGTGGGATACTCAAGAACAACAACATTATCAAATAAGTTAGTGTAATGTTCACCCAACTCGGGAGATGAAACATTATCACTGTCAAGATCAATAACTTGAATTTCAGCTTGATCATCATCAGAAGAAGTAGAAACATTATCAATAGCAACTTGAGAAACAACTTGAGATTCTTCAGTTGGAGCATCTGGTTGAGCTTCAACTTCATTAGAACTTGAAGATCTTGGAATGGTCAAATGATCTTCAAAGTATGCTCGAACCAGATCTTCATCGATGTGTTCAGTCGAAGGAGTAAAAGAATTAAATAAACTATCGTAGTCAAACATCCAGTCTGGACCTTTCCCATGAGGAGGAGTTGTGTACTTTTGACAGTCCACATGGTACCATTCTTCAACACTACCAGATGTAAAATTAAAAACCCTTTTCTTTGGAGATGCATATCCCAAGAAATACCCTTCGATAGCTTTTTCTTCAAATTTAACCGAATCCTTCTTCAACGTTGTACACGGACACCCAAATGGTTCCAGGTACATTAAATTAGGTTTTCTATTATTTAAGATCTCGTAGTTTGTCTTCTTGAGTTGTTTCACTGTTAGAACTCGATTAAGCGTATAACAAGCTGTATTCACTGCCTCATTCCAAAATTGGACAGGAAGCTTTGAATCAGCGAGCATTGTGCGTGCAGCTTCAATCAGAGTTCTATTTTTCCTTTCAGCAACACCATTTTGTTGAGGTACATAAGGTGCACTATATTCTCGGTGAATTCCCTTTTGAATACAAAAGAAATCCAATATAGTGTTTTTAAATTCAGTACCATTATCACTACGGATTCTCCTCACCTTTTGTTTATATAGTGATTCGATCTTAGTAATAAGATTTTGTACCAAAACCGGTGTTTGATCTTTTGAACTCATAAATAACACCCATGAATATCTTGAATAATCATCTGTCACTACAAGACAATACCAGTCTCCAGAAATACTCGCACGATTCACTGGACCAAACAAATTCATATGAAGTCGTTCAAGAGGAGTATCAATGGAATTCAATAACTTAGAGGGATGTGTCTTCTTCTTCTGCTTGCCCTTTTTGCATGCAACGCAGTGATCAGATAACTTAAAATTCCTTAACGAGACACCCTCAACTAAGTCATTTACCATTAAATAATTCATCTTTCTGACATGTATGTGACCCATTCTACGATGCCATAGAATCGAATCTTTCTCGGTTGCTTTCGAGACAAAACATGTTTCGATCGATGTGGATACCTTAGATCTCATATTTAAGACATAAATATCATTTGATCGTGGTGATCGCATGACAACCATGTCCTCGGGGATAACATAACCCGGTTTCAAGATAAGACATTCTTTGTTAGTAAATATCGTAGTGTATTTTTTATCACAAATCTGCGATACACTCAATAAATTATGATCAACCTTGTCGCAATAATTCACTTTCTCAAACGTAATGTGACCATTTGAAACTTCACCCTCTTGTGTGATCATGCCTCCAGAATTCCCAGCAAACGCTACATAACCCCCTTGAATATTTCTTACGTTGGTTAATAGGTCGAGATTCCTAGTGATATGACGAGAACATCCGCTATCCATGATCCAGTTTTCACCAGAAATGGTCTTGGATGAACCCTACACACAAACAAAAGTGATTAGTTCAAAAAGGCAGCCCAGGCCTCAGTCTTGGGCACCTTTTGGTTTTTTCTTTGATCATTAACTTTAACAGATTTCAATTGTTGTTCAGCCACTTGTGAATAAGTTACCGGCTTCCTAGACTTTCGTCTTAAGTAAGCTGCCTGAACAATGTTTGAGTTCTTGTTTTGACATATAGGTTCAGTAGGAATGAATTTTAGTTTCACTTTACCGTGTGTCTCATTGACGTGAAGAACCTTCCGATGATTCACATCAGAGAACAAAATATGAGTATCATCAGCATACGACACAGGTCGTTTCAGGATCTCCTTAACCAATGGAATTGGCTTAGATTTGTCCTTGATAAAAGGATGAAGATTTTGATAGTTCTGCTGACTACAATTCCTTACAACATGACCTTGTTGATCGCATAAAAACAAGTTCGCATGTCTACATGATGATGTTTAGAAGTAATTGGAATAAATGATGCAGATGGTTGATGATGACTCACATTTTTAGTCATGCTCTTAGCAAACTCATCAGATAATTCAGATTTCTTCTTTAACTAAAAATCTAAATTAGAACAGTTCAAAAAGCTTTTTAGTGTATCTGTCCCAGTTGACTTCACAAAGTTAATCTTCTTAGCTTGTTTTAAAAATTGTTTTGCCTTAGTCAATGGATCAGATTGAACTGATGTTTTTGTTTGAGCATACACACATTCAAGTTCTTGAATTTTTGAAGTTTCATTGACAAAAACACTCTCAATAAGTTCAGGTTTGATAATACTTATTGGAATATCTTTTTCAGTGAACATCGTATCCATTCCCTTTAACTTAAAAACTCTAGCCGATGAAGACTTAGAACTCGGAGGATTAATGAAACGCATTAAGTCCTCGTCAGAAATCTTTGGTTTAACTGACTTCTTTGTCCTCACTGGTTTTGGTTTTCACAGTTTCTTCCTTGTTCATTTGAGATTTGAATGAACCATACACAACTTCCTCAAACTCTTGAGGTTCGCAAAGAATATGATTAGAACTAGGAATGTTCTTATTCTTGTGTATTATCTCAGGTTCAAACACATCTTCAATAATCACTTTATCAACATTTTCAACAAAGACCTTTTTACTTTCCACATGAGGTTTTTGAGTAGCAACTTGGGGTTTGACAATTTCAGGTTTTTCAGAAATCACAGATTCTTTTTGAATCAAATCCTCTTCTTTTCTTGCAAAAGGATTAATTTTATAATCATTATGAAAAGGTGGTGGAATTTCAACAAAACCAATACCTTTCTTAGAATCTTTTTGTTTTTCAGATACTTCAATAATTTCATTCAACAGAAAAGATGAATTCCTAAATTTTCCCAATTTGTTCTTCAATTCAAGAACCTCATTCTCAAGCTCAGTTATCTTAGAACGATGTTTCAAAATTTCCTGAAACTTTTGGTCATTATTGTTCATTTTCACAGATAACTCGGCTTTGAGATCGTGGTTACTTGTCGACAATGCTTCAATCTTTTCTCGAGATCTCCTTTGAGATTCAATAGATTGTCGATAAGTATCCTTAAGAGAAGCAATTTCTCTTATAAGATTATCATTTAAATTTTTCAATTCTTCTAACTTAGATTTGTTAGATTCACAGTCAACACATGATGCTTTAACAAATGAAGTAGCAGAAATAGAATTACTAACCTCATTGATCTTGGCCATGCAAGCAAACATTGATTCAGATGGCTTGTCGCAAGAGTCGTCAGAATCAGATCCAGAATCATTATCGGAAGACATCTCACTACCAGTAGCATCTTGACAATCTTTATGTAACCCAAACATAGCCAAATTTGCTTGAACATCATTGCATAGTAACCGTTGTGACCAATCAGTTCCATCTGCTAACATTGCTTGTGTTGTAGAAGAAGATGGTTTCTTTTCAGCATCACTTCCTCGTGGTGTAGAAGCATTTTGACTTTGACCACGAGGTCCAGTGTATTCATTCCTTGGTTTGTCACATTCCTTCGCGAAATGCCCAAATTCTTGACAATTATAACACTTTACTTTTAATTTGTCAAAACCCAACTTCTTGTTTAAAGCTGGAAGATCTTTTCCAGTTCTCTGCATGAATTTTTTAACTTTACGAACGATCATAGCCATGCTCCATTTCAAATCCATGATTTCTAGATCATCTGGATCTATCTGATCATAGTCCTCATCTGTTAAATCACTTGTGGCAATTTTACTACTCACTAATTTTTCATATGAAGACATAAAAGCCGTCAGAAAAGCAAAGTTTTGCTCAGCTTCCTTCATATTAACACTAGGTGGTGTAGCAAATGGATTGGTATTAGTTGAATTTTCAGAACCTCCCGAATTACCAGCAGAGTAAAAACAAACTTTTGGATCATTAAACATAGTTGATTCTTTTTCACTTGCCGCATGAGTAAGAAAACCAGTGATTGGAGAGATTGTTGAACTAAGAGGCATACTTCCACCATAGAAAGCTGGATCTTGATTTTCTTTGGAGGATTTTTGACACTTAAGATCATATTCTCTAGCTTCGATCTTTTGTAGAAAATCAAGTGCCGTCAAGTCTTCATTCAGAAAATAATCATTCTCTTTCAAAACCATTAGAAATGTTGAGTAGGAACTTGGAAACACACTTTTAATAGTGTCAATTTTATCTCTTTCAGAAATTTCCATTTTCATCTTGTCCATTTTAGCAATTAAATGACTAAATCTTGTATTCATCTCTTCAACTGTTTCTCCTTTCAATAAATTAAAGTTTCGAAACTGAAACTTGAGCATCACTTTCTTACTCTCAGCTGTGTTTCCCATGCTTCTCATACGCAGATGTTGAAATAAAGACGCACATCTCTTGATACTACCAACTTGATGAAAGATATTTTCTGGTAATGCCATAGTCAAAGTAGAATATGCTTTTATCTCGATTTCTAAAGCTTTCTTCTCTTCTTGTGAGTATTAAGAAACAGCTTTAGGAGTATATCCAATAGTATCATCACCAATCATTGGTGCAACATAAACTTCATCAAGACAATATGAGCAGTCAGGATGAACAGATCCCAAATGTGCACGAAACCGAGGTTCCCACTTGGCAAAGTCACTGAACTTCATCAATCTTGGACATTAGAATGTAAACCTATCTCGGTATCAAGTTGCAACATCTGTTGCATCAACATGTTTTGAGACGCTACTGCATACATACCAGCCATTTTTTGAAAATTTAAGAATATAACGAATCAAAGAGTGAAATAGCTTAACGAATCAGTGAACAGTTATAGCAAACTATGAACAGTTATAGAGAACTATGAACAGTTATAGCGAATCAACTCTTAACGAAGTTAAGACTGATTAGTAACGAAGTACCTTAACGAATGAGATGAGTGTTTTAGCGAATCAAAAGTCAACCTAACGAGTAAACTTAACGAATCACAAATAAAGTTAATGAATCAACCAAATGGCGAAACAGATAACGAATGAGATGAAGATTTAGCGAATCACAAGTCAACTTAACGAATCACAAGTCAACTTAACGAATCGACCAAACGAATCACAAAGGATTAGTTTAGCGAAGCACAAAGGATTAGTTTAACGAAGCACAAAGATAATCAGTAACGAATCACTAAGAAATGCTTAACGAATTAATATAACGAATCAGCTACAGTTGATTAGCGAATCACACTATAGCGAATCAGGTTGTTACAACCGTTTGTAACAAACTCTGACACCTTATGCCACGTGGCAAAGGTTGTTATGACACAAATCCCGAGAAGAACACGTGTCACACGAATCGGTTAATCTAGTTAACGAACTAGATAACACGAACCAATAACTCACACAAATTGATTAACGAACTAGGTAGCGAAGTAACACTGTTGATAACGAATCACCAAGAAACATATAGCGAATCACCAGGAAAAAGATAACGAATTACATTCATCTTCAAATCTTCAAAACTTCAAACGATTTTTCCAGAAATTTTGAAGATCAAACCCAGAAACTCAACAATACCAGATTTGTAATACAACCTCGTTACTCAACCAAAATGTACAAATAACCTACCAATATACTCGTAAATCAAATCCGAATCCAATACTCATAACCTCGTAACCAATTAACACCTTAAACCAAATCAATTTGACCAACAACACACCCCTGTTTCGGACTTTAACCGAATCCAAATCCAAAACACACAAATCCAATCCACACCTCAATTCCTTTAATCCACACCTATCCAATACCTTAACCAACACAACCTCAATCCAAATTATCCATAATTCAATCAATTCAAATCAAAATTGATTCAAAACCAAACAAAACCGAAAAACTTAATAAACATAACAATTAAAACACCAAATCAAGTGTAAAGAGCACCAACAGCTTTGATACCACTTGTTGGATCCCGGATTAACAGTCGATAACAATAAACAGATCTTAGATCTGTGAATATCCGATTACCACTATTAAAGATCTAGCTCATAATTAACCTTGATTTAATGTTATGTATGTGTATATATTATCAATAGATTAAACGAATAATGTTAAGGTGAAGTTTGAGAGAGAGCAATTACTCAAAATTCCTTTTGAAAACTTTTCTCCAAAAACTTACATTAAAGTGAACAGTAGTTCACTATATATAGAAGGCGACCTGGTTCGCTAACATCCCCTAGCGAACCAGCTTCCTCTTTGTTACATAATTTAACATAGCGAACCACCCCCTGATTCGTTAACATCCCCTAACGAATCAGTAGGGAATACATTATAATGTCTTACTTCGCTAACATCCCTAGCGAACTAGACTTAACTTTAATGAACTAGTCTGATAATAAACATTAAATATTACATTAATTAATAAATAAAACTTTAATGATAAATACAAAGACTCTAGACGCAAAACCGTGCACTAACAGACATCATAGGCCTTGGCCCAACATGGCTTAGGAAAAAATCAAGTTCTAAAAGTCTAATTACTATTACAAAATCCAGCTCAACTCGAAACCTCTCAGCAAACACCAAAGCATTCGAGATCATAGCCACTACCTATATACACAAGATTATTCACACTCGAACATCGTTGGTCCGACCCAACGTGGTGGAGGCATAAAAGGCGTGGTGCGTTGTGCCCATCGTCTACCTACGTATAAAAGGATCCAAACAAACGTAGATGATAGCTTGAGAACCAGCGATTACCTTTATTTATAACGATTTAGAGATACGAAATCCTATGTACACAATTAAAGACGTTGTTTATAAAGTTTTAAAGAGTTTGGACGTATTCACCTTTTTTTATGATCAGTGTGTCTCACTGATGTATGCTTCTTGTTACCTTAGACCTATAGTACGAGAATAACCTTTTATAAATACTAAATCAATGATTTAGGTTTAGACCTTTAGTCTATTTGCATAATCATTACCTTGATAATCATTTCTTTTTTTATAAAATAGTTGAACTATAGTGCAAGAGATTTAACTATTTAAACACTATGTTTCTTTTTTATGAAGAAATGTATACACTAAGTTTCTTCTTTCTTAAGAAACATTATAAAATATATATAATTATAAAGAAATAATATTTTATATATACTCTTTCTTATGAAAACTATATTTCACTCATTATATCATCAAGGTATTTACTATAACCCGACTAGGGTCTAAGCCATATATAATAAAATAATCAGGCAGATTCCCCACCTTGTATGGATAGTTTATTAAAAATGCCTAGGCTTGACTTGGGCAGCACTTCCACTTTTCGGTGGGTATGAGGGAATAAACGAACCATGATCTAAACGCTTTTAGGTACTTCGAGAAATGAACTCGTTGGGATTTCAGGATCGTGGCATGCTTTACGAAGTTAAATGTGTGTTGTAGCGTGTGATGGGATGAATGGGACATCACCCCGTGTCTGCCTATTTATAGGCAAAAATTGTGTTTTTTCACATCGCGCAAAGGGCTTTTATCATGTCCATTTGTGTCGCGCAAAGGACAAACTAACCGCCTTTGAATACTTTTGTCTTTCGCGTGTCGCAAAGGGTTCGTTCGCGTAGAGCGAAGGACTAAGTAGGTCTGATGAGGCATCCATTAGGCTTGCCACATGTCACCACGTGGTGACAAGTGTCTTATGTGGTGTTGCCACGTGTCGTTGCATGGTACGATTACTTCATGCCTACATCGCGTAGGGCGAAGTAAAGTAAAGGATTGCTTCGTGTCGTGCAAAGTGATTAAAATTCCAAATTTTCCATTTTAGTCCATTGACTTCTAATAACCTGTCACATATTGGTCTTGCTTCCATTTTTTTAAAAATACTAAGGCGACGATGCGAGACATCAAAGCGCCACATTGCACCCATCGCCCAAGCCCAAACCCAAGAGCATGCGCGTGCGCGTCGAGTGCTTCGCACCCTCCGCTAGGACCACTGGGTGCAAGTTTGGCATGTATGAATATTACTATCGAAACTCATCTCCTTATAAAAAGTTTCCAAGTTTTTCTTACTTTCCGTGTGGGATGGATTTATCTCTCCTATTTGTACCCACGTGATAGACTTTCATTTTCTTCCAAATTTCCATGTGCCATGGATTTATTTTTTCCATTTCCTTAATATGGGATGCTTCCAATTATTTAACTTTTTTACCATATCATAAAAATATTTTTGGGTCCTTCGACTTTTAAAGTTGTCATTTTTAGCCTAAAATAAATATGGGATTTTACGAGATGCTACAACAACACATCTTGTTATAAAATAATTATCATATCTACATCCCTACACAATATGAACGTTCTCTACACAACAACATACCATATATATATATATATATATATAGATATCATTCACTTAACATTATTTACAAAAAATAAATTGAGCAATAAAACGATTATACGATATTTAATTAACAAATTATATCATTACATACAAAAAAAACATATACACACTACACAACCCATAACTTAACTCCCTTCATATATATATATATATATATATATATATATATATATATATATATATATATATACTAACCTACACCACTAACCAACTTCCCTTCACAAACCAATAGTTTTTTTTATCTTTTATAGGTGAATCCAATGCAAACCATAATCCCAATCTATTATCACTGCCCTGCATAAGTATCAGTAGGATCATGTTTGTTGAGTCATCTGCAAAACCACAATCGCAATTTCTTATATGTTAATACACATAATACAAGTTGCCTACACAACTTTCTTATATAATACTACACGGAATAAAGGTTACCTAAACAACTTAAGTTATGAACCTACATAATTCAATAGGGAATATTGATTACCTACACTTTTAAACTCTAAACTTACAAAGTCCTACACATAACCATATTACCTGCACTGTGGTGTGTAGGAAGTAATGCATAGTTTATAAAAAGAGAGAGATTTATTGTTTTAACAACTTATAGAATATTGTCTATAGTTTTTAGAACAAATGTTCAAAGTAAAACTTTGTAATGCCTGTGTAAGTTCTTGTGTGATTATTTGTAGGACTTGTTTCTTTTAGATGACTTTTTTTATCATGTGTTGCTTTAAAAGTATAATGGAAGACATTTGATTGTGTACGGATATATTGGCTGGGTATGTGTATCCTGATTAATTTAGTGTAATTATTCGTATGTGTATCTGTGTATAAATACCCCCTACATAACCACTACAGAAATCTCAGAATTCCTACACAATACATTATGAATAATATGATGATTTATCTAGATGATATTGTGAAGAAGCGCAGAATATGTGTAGGTACTTTCTTCATGTTTCTTACAATGATGAGTCAGAACTAGAAATGAAAACTTGTTATATTAAAGTTTAATTTTCGTAAATTTTGATTTTGATTTAGTATAGAAATAGAATGACGGAATTTTGATATTCAGTTACTACTAAGCAATAGGGGAGGTTCATGTCAGACATAAACACTAAAAACAAATAAGGAAAAAATAATCAGATATCATGGAACTTCTCAATTCAGTGTGATTGTGTTGTTGATGAAGGAAAATGTTGAGATTGGCTAGTTTGTTTATTCGTTTTGACATGCTTATGAGACATAGTGTTTTGTTCAATATCAATTGTAAATTTGTAATTGTAGGACCTGATGTATTATACTATTGTTAATTGGTTTCTTGGTTATGTATTGTTATTGTGCGCTTAATTTTTTAAAATATTGTTTATTCACGTTCTTTATATAAAGGATTGTTTAATAATTAATACATGTTACACATTCAGTTATTGGTAGTCTAAGTAGTCTGTAAATTTATTTATTTTGATAATTGATATTAGAGATCTTTATTAATAAAAAGTAAAATGAATTTAACAAGTAATTATGATTAAATAGGAAAATGACACAACTGAATTTGATAAAGTAAAGACAAAGATATTGATTCATGTTGATTTGGGTATATATATTAAAGATTTGAAAAAAAAATATTATCCAAATAAAAAGATGAAATTCAAATTACAAAATAAAAAAGACAATATTGATATGATTATATAGAGATGAGATATTAGATGAAAATAAATTATTTGTAACTTCCCAAAACGATTATCACTTACAAAATATAAGAAAATACATCTTTTACTATCATGCCCCTATCATTAAATAAATGATAAAACAAAAAAAAATTATGATTAGATAGATTCATTTTTCACACTTCTCATACTAAAATCACTTTTCACATGAACTTAAACATATATATATATATGAATGCTAAGTTATATTAGCTAGTATGTATTTTATCACTCAATAAACGCATGTAAGTTTACTGAAAATATCGAATAAAAATAAATACCAACTCATATATGCACTTATGCACTCGATAAAATCGAGTGTTAAAGTCAATCCAAACAGTGTTAACTATCAATAGGGTTGTTCAAAAAGCATGCGGCTCACAAGTCGTTCGAAGCTCGCTCGAAGAAAGTTGGCTCGAAAATGCTTGATTCTAAATGAGGCCGGCTCGATTTCTAAACAAGCCGAGTTCGATCCAGTGTCAGCTCAGCTTGTGACTCGGTCTTGGCTCAACTCGTTGGCTCATTTAAATTAAACCCTAAATTTTAAAATCTTTATATAATAATAAATAAATAAATAAATAAATAAATAAATAAAAATTATACATATATTATGCACTTGATACTTAAAACTTTATAAAAGAATAACTAAAATAAAACATGCAATGTTGTAAATTTTTTTAGTTTATAAAATTTGTATAATTTGCATGTTGAAATGATGATTTTGGTCTTTTATATATCAAAATTTATAAAATATAAAAATAAAAAATAAAGGAGCTCGGCTCGAGCTCTAAACGAGCCGAGCTCGAGCTCGATTTTTCAGCTCGATAAATAAAATGTGCTGAGCTCGAGCAAGTTCGATTATAAGTATCAAGTAATTTAGCCCCCACATATCTTACAAATATAAAACAACTAGTGCGCACTTATTTAATGTCGTCACACAATTATGTAGAAGTTTCACACTATGGGTCATCAACCTTCTTAATTCATTGCATGCAAATATATATATGTGTTTGCATATATGTACATCCAATTTGTAAATACAAAATATATATCAAGGTAAATTAGATGAATCAAGACAAAATTTCCCGAGTCCCAAAATAATATCCCTATATTTAAGATTGGTATCATTTAATAATTCTGAAGAAGCTAAGAACTCTTAGAAACTCTTAACAACCAAACATTTTGTTAATTTCTTTTTATATATTAACATTATTAAAAAGTAGTAGTTTTATCATATTTTATATATAAATTTTTTATTACATATGTTAATTACAAGTTTACATATATGTATTTACTTGTGTAAAAAACCATAGATATGTATAAACACTAAATTTCAAAATTGTAATCGTAAATATTGATATAAAAAATGATAAAACTGCACACAAATAACATTAACATACAAAAGAATTTATAAAAACGTTTGTTTTCAAGGGTTCCTTCAAGTTTTTAAGTAGTTTGAGAGTTTCATAATGATACTCATCATATATATATATATATATATATATATATATATATATATATATATATATATATATATATATTTCTGTGTGTGTGTGTGCGTGTGTGTGTGTAAGATTTTACTTTTGATAATAATAAATAAAAGAATTTCGTTACTTAATGGTGTGTTATTATTTAGTTAAGTTAAATAAAATAATAAAGTTTGGCTTCGAAAATAAAAGATGGAATAAGAAATGGTGATGGGCCTTAGGTCTATGGTCTTAGGGGTATATAAACACCCTTAAACTTCACTAAAACCCAAAAACCCTCATTCCACCATCGTTGCCTCCTTGCACACTCAAAAACAAACACAAACACTCCTCTTTCATTTTGGCTCTGATTTGAATCCAAACCAAGAAGAGTTTGTGTTAGATCTTCAAATCCCAACAAGAAACCCGTCTAGATTGACGTGTTGATTCGGACCGAAGCAAGAAGTGACCCAAAAAAGTATGTTTTTGAGGTCGGTTTGCCCTAGCATTTGACATTATGGCAAATCGCGCCTTATTATGTAAGTAAAATGTAAACTTGAACGTAAACAAGTTGTTTAGAATGAAACGGGACAAACAAGTGACATTTCGACCGTGTTAGAATGAGTAAACGAAGTTGTTATGGCCCGTAACTCGTTTTATTAGTAAAACAGGCATGACGGGATGTAAGGAGGTGATTAAAATGGAAATACACGAAAATCCATGTTTTAATCGAGTCCTAAAAAACTCGATTCATTTTCCAAATGAATCGAATCGAATTTAAACGAATCGAATTGAATTGAAACTCGATTCGATTGGTTTGAAAACTCGATTCGAATGGTTTGAAAACTCAATTCGAATGATTTGAAAACTCAATTCGATTAGTTTAAACTTCAGTTTTCTAATGAAGTTTTTGTAAAGACTTATTAATAAAAATGGTTCGACCCTAGCTAGGGGCTCTGCCCTTTGGACCCTGCTACGGGCTGCTGCCCCTAGAACCTCGCTGCCAGCGGCGCTGCCCCCGGACCCTCGTTAGCTAGGGTTACACTAACCAAGAAATATGATATAGCTAGAAGTAGTTAATTGATACTTATAATTATTACACAGTTAGCTGTGAGGGGTATTACCGTTAACTCAGATGGAACATGAAATAGGTGAGTATCTAGCCCCTTGTCTTGTTATGTTTTTCGGGACTATGTTCATACTCCTATATGCTTAGTTAATACATTTCCCTTAAGTGGTAAGTGTATGCTATATGAATGTTTATAAATGATATTGAAAGAATGAAAGAATGTAGAAAGAACTAGAGGTATACAAGTAAGTATATATGAACGTTTGTATATCTATTGTATGGTTGTATGGTTTTTCTATGTACAAGGGAAACAGACCCTAATAATATTCGAGGAAGATTTATGGCTGTATGGTTATCCGATGCTTAAGGGAACCAAACCCTAATAATATCCGAGGAAGAAAGGAACCAGACCCTAATAATATCCGAGGCAGAAATGGAACCGGGCCTAACAATACTCTAGGAAGTAGGGAGAAATGATCTTTAAATAGTAGAAATTAGTATATACGTATTAGTAAGATAAATTAACAAGAAAGAAGGAAAGTATGGAAAATATGAAAGTATGAAAGTAATGAAGTAAGAATGTACGTATGTATGAATGGAAGGTAAGTTAAGAATACAATATGTGTCTTCGGATACATATACATGTAAATGTAAGGTATGTAGCCTGATTAAAAAGAACTCACTCAGCGTAGCTGACTTTTAGTATGTATGAAAGTAAATAGGCTAATGGGGCTAGCTTGAGGGAGTCACGTTGCATTGGACTGAAGAGGCCGCATCTTGAGAAGAATGTTATGATGTTTTAAAATGACTTTTATATTATGTTTTAAGACAAGAGTTTGATTGTTATGAAAAGATTTGAATGATTTTGTAATATATGTTGAAGTTTAATGTTTCCGTGACAGATTTAATTCACTCTTATATTTATAACTAAGTTTATGAGTAAATCCAACGCTAAAGTAGGGCACCGGGACCAGAGCCTTACAACGTGTGTATATATATATAACATTTAAAACGTATATTGAAAGTACAACGGGCAAATTGAAAGTACTGCAGGCTACAAAAATATTGTAAATGTCGATTTGGAGGATTATAAATGAAAATACAATAAAATCATATGTTTCGTAAAATATTAGTCCTTTCAACAAAATAAATATATAATTTTAAATATATATTTGTTAGCCAACCAAATCCGTTATGATGTTTAAACAACAAAAATACGAAGCCATCATGAATGATACCAGACACACACACACACACACACATATATATATATATATAACTGCATATTCTTAATATTTTCGTAGATATATAAATATTTTTTTGAGTATAAAATCTTATCACCAACGGGTTGTCCAAAAGCTAATTGATGTGTGTATAATGATGCTCTCACAACTAAGCTATAAATTTATTAAACAAAATCCCTAAAGAAGCCACACAAAACTGGCAAGTGTACCGATCACTAATAGTATAGCACTATGGAAGTCCGAGTATCGAACACAAGGACACTTGAAAACGTTAATGATACTTAACCCTAACCAAGACTCACCTAAGAATATTTAAATAATTTTTAATAATTAACTACTTAACCTAACTTACTTTAACTAAATTATTTAGCTAGACTTAACTTAACTTAACTAAACACTTGAAACTTAGAAACTTAACTGCAATCGGAGAAAACGTCTACCTAGGTAAGAATCATATTGAAGGTATAATAAGGTAATGGATTGAAGACTCTCACGACACCGGTTCCTAAGGATGACTCAACTAAGGTTCACTTAAGAAAGCTAGATCACCTCTCAGTCTCACTAACAAACTCTAACTTACACATAGTTGATTTTAAGAACAAACCGAGAAACGAAATGTTAAAGTGTTCTAATGCCGACTCTCCTCTCGGACTCACCGACACACTACCCTAATGGAGACGAATACTACACAACCAAGGATAGAGGAACAATTTAGTTTAACTTAACCTAGACCAACTAATCGCTCAAAAACCCAAACCCGACAAGAACCGAACCCGCTCTCGCGCGATCCTAATTCTAACAAGCAAAAGCTATGAGACGAGTTTACTTCCTATCACCTCTCGGTATCTAAGAAGGTGTTCACCCGCTGAATCTAATCAATTAATATACCCACTTAAACTCTACGGTTGATCACCCCGCAAACGATCTCTAGACACAAAGTAAAGAGTTCAAACAAGCTAAAATCAATCAAAACCTATTCAATTAATCAAAGCAAGAGGTATATGAGTATAACTAATAAATTCACAGCCACTAAACACAACCTAATTCAATGTTAAACCAAACTTTTTATTAACAATTCAAGCCATGATGATCAACAATCCATAAAACTCATTAAAACCTAACAATATTCATCTAACCTAGGTAGAACAAATAAGTTTAGCCAATCATAATCAATGAACAGTAGATAAAATAGATTTAAATGATAAACATGCTCATATAAATCTGATTACAAAAGGTTTGAATGCTTAAAAACCAAAAACGAACTCACAAACGTTAAAATAGTCAAAACCGACAACCGAAGGATAAAAGATGGAACCGTAAGCTTGTCCTCCTTGGTTTCTCCTCTAGAGCAGGTGTGGGATGGTTGGAAACTTGAATAAAATCGTTCATAGGCTTTTAGGGTTTATATATATGTTTAATCACCTCCTTCCTAATATAAAATAGGTTAAAACAAGCCCACTAGGCCCACTAGAAGACAAAATAGACGTGGTAGCTGATTCTTGAACATTCTTGGCAGCCTTGGGACATGTTGGAATCTACCAGATGCTTCTTGAATGGTATGACCTGGTTGCGTAGCTCGAACATGACATTTTCTGACGTTTTTCGACTTTTAGCTCGTTTATCTTCGTTTTTGCGTACCGGCTTCATCCGAGCTCCGTTTTAGTTGATTCTTTTTCCATTTAACTCGTTTTCTCGCTCTCTTCAACATGGAACCTATCACCTACACAAACATTTAATTTCATGCAAGAAAAATTTATATTCGTTAACAGTTTACGGACAAAACTACACAAAATCGGAAAAAACTCTATGTGTTTTGCAACACATCAAATATCCCACACTTGAACCTTTTTCGTCCCTGAAAAAAAAATCTACACAGGATCATAACCAAGTGAAAAACAACAAACTCCCAGATTATTTAACATTACTAAAGCACAAGAAACAACTCGACATATTGACCGCGATTGCCGATATTGTTGTCCACTTAAACCCAGCCACCAGCTAATCAAGCCCCCCTTTTGCATTAAACTTTTTAAGTCCAAAAATTAAGGCTACACCTACCCCATCTCAGACAAACAGAGCTAGAAGAACTAGAGTCGAAGCAAAATGGCTCGACAAATCACCATAAGCCAAGGACTCGTTGATTGTACTAATTAGATGCACTTGGTGAAATTTTGATGGATGAATGGTCATGTGGAGGTCATACGAGCTATTCCTAAATATTATTGGACTTTGTCCTATAAACTCCTAATTTGGTATTTATTGACTAAGAACCTTCGAGCCCCAATAGCGATAACCTTAGAGTCACTATCCCCTTAGCAACGCGTAAACTCTAAGTCCCGTCTAGTATGTGCATCTTTGGCCTCTTTTACTAACTTTAAAGAATGCTTCTTTGGCATTTTACAATACATAACTTTATTCACAAGCATTTTGCTTTTCTTGAACAACTTTTGAGAATATACAAACATAACTTTCAATACATACTTTTCTTTTCTTTTCTTCTTTTTTTTTTCTTTTTTTTCAATCTTTTATATCACCCTAAAATATATAACTATTTCTAAGCTTGTAGAAAGATGGACATGTGGCGTGTGCTGGTTTTGAGTGCATCTAAGAATAACCATCTCAAAGTTTTCAGATTATGGTAATCCTCCCTAAGCATCGAAATTCGGTTTCACCGTTTTTCAGATTATTATATATATATAAACTGCTAAAAAGGACTATCAAAACTAGTTGGGCCTACTGACACATCCCAAATCAGATATGCAAACCATCCCCTCTTTTATTATTATATTATATATTTTTCAAAAGTTCCGAGAGTTCGTTAACACAACGGTAATAATATCATTTACTGCATAACGTAGAAGAAAAACAATTTTCAAGGGACATTTTTCTTTAAATTTTTTACTTTAAATATTAACTCTCAAGATTTTCAATATTCTTTTATTTTTCTTAAAATGAAAACGTCAGTTCCCCAACCCCACACTTAAATTTCACATTGCCCTCAATGTGTGACAAGGAAAAGACAAAACTAAACATAAAGAAAAATAAAGTGGAACAGACTCCCCTGGTATATGTGATCTGCAAGTGTGCGGTGAATCATGTTCCTCGCCCTCCTATTCGAACGCAAGCTTAAAACTCCAGTGCTCTCTATCAAGCTATCACTAACGAACGAAAGCGGCAATCCTTAAGGATATTGCATCCCCACACTTGTTTAAAACTCCAGCTCATCAACAGTCATCAGCCAACCAAGGAATAACCTGCAAGTAAGAGAAGAAACACCCGGCAAAACTCAGAAATATAAATAAAAATGAAAATAAAATAATAAGGAAAGATATTACCGGGTTGCCTCCCGGGAAGCTGATGTGTTGAATAACACACTTATATTTCCTTACAATTTTATGATGTTTTAATGATTTAATATCAAATTTATGTAAGTTTAGGGGGTTAAGTGCAAAGTTTTACAAAGTTGAAATGTGTTGTGTAGGTTATGGAAAGATGTGGAAAAAAAGGCAAGAAAAAGAGAACTTGGAGGGTTTAAGTGTCAAAGTTTCAAAGTTTAATCAAGGCCCGACCCAAGCCCACTTCTTAAAAGCCTTTTATGTTATTATATTTAATTAATATCAGAAGTAATCAGCCATTATTCAGCCATTAGACCCGAAATACACAAAACCTATAATCAAAACCCTAAGTCCGATCGGACTTAGCCGCCGGCAGCAAAGAAAGAAGAAAAAAAAGGAATCTGTGGCGGCTGGTGTCTCTTGGACGGCTGGAAAAGAAGAAGGTGATCTTGGGCAGCAGCTAGGGGCTTCAATACATCACAAATCTCAGCCATATTACTTAGTATACATCCTTAAACTTTATTTATCTTTCAAGAACCCTAACTTTGATTGATTTGGTCTTTTGTTTTACATTGTTTTGCAATTGATTGATAGATTGACTTGTTATTGATTAAGTTTGGATCTTGATTGAGTTTTATCATGTTTATATTGATGTTTATGATGTTTACTTTAATTGTTTGTGGCTGTCCAAAAGTGATGAGTAGCTAAACTTGTTTGTTCTACCTAGGATATATGATTGTTGCATAGTTTTAACTTGTTTAATGGATTATTAATGTTCAAGACTTATATTATTGATGTAAAGTTTAACTAAACCATGAATTAGATTGTGTATGATGGCTGTGTTTTATTTTTTATTACTCATAATCCTCTTGCATTAGTTAATTGAATCGGTTTTGATTAATTGATTGCTTGTTAAGCTCTTTACTTGGTGTTTTGGGTTTATTTGCGGGATGCGCAACCGTAGGGATAAGTGGGTAATATATCATCTAAAATCAGTTAAAATACACCTTCTTTGAGACCGAGAGGTGATAAGAAGTAATATTGTCTCATTGCTTTTACTTGTTAGAATTAAGACCGCGCGAGAGCGGGTTTTGTCTTGCCAAGTTTGAGTGTTTATGTGCAATTAGTTGGTTTAATTTGGGTTAAGTTAAATTGTTCCTCTATCCTTAGTTGCGTAGTATTCGTCTCCATTAGGATAGTGTGTCGGTGAGACCGAGAGGTGAGTCGTCATTTGAACACGTTAATAATTGTTTGTCCGGTTTATTCTTTAAAATCAACTAAAATAAGTTAGAGTTTGTTAGAGAGACTGAGAGGTAATTTGACTTTCTTAGACAAGTTTTAGTTGTGTCATCTTTTATAATCGGTGTCTTGAATATTTTCTATCCGTTGTCTTGTTATTTCTTTCAACATGATTCATTGCTAGGTAGACGTTTTTATTCATTGAATTTAAATCAAAGTTTTCTTAAAGAGTTTTGTTAACAGTTTTCTTTTAATTAAGTTAAGTAGTTAAATAAAATCTTAAAAATTAAATAAATATTATTTTGGTAAGTCT
The DNA here is from genome assembly GCF_021521415.1 of Bidens hawaiensis. NCBI lineage: Eukaryota > Viridiplantae > Streptophyta > Magnoliopsida > Asterales > Asteraceae > Bidens > Bidens hawaiensis. Next base: position 33,876 of record NW_027491660.1, on the reverse strand, counting down.
TGGTTAGAGTTTTCTTAATCATAAACGTTTTCACGTGTCTTTGAGTTCGACATCCGGACTTCCTTGATGCTATACTATTTATGATCGGTACACTTGCCGGTTTTGTGTGGTTTCTATAGGATTTTCGTTTTTATAAATTTAAAGCTTAATTGTGATTCGTTCTTTAATTATATTATACATTTTCACACATCAAGTTTTTGACGCCGTTGCCGGGGACACGGTTTGAAGCGTTTTAAGAACGACTCGAGTTAGGAGTTGTCTTATTTACTATTTGTTTTCTTAATTGTTTTGTTTGTTAGTTTAAATAGTTTAGATAATTATAATTTCTTTTATTTATTTTAAATAGTTATATGCGACGTACTCGATCTCTAGGACCACCAGAAGTTGAAGGATTTCCCGAACCAGAGAGAGAGCTTCTTGAGAGACGTCGTACAAAACCGTCTTCTAGTTCATCTACATCCGTCGGTAATACATTCTCTTCTCCTACTTTATCTGAACCCATCGTTAGGGATAGGATTATGGCCGACGCACCACCGAGGAGGACAGTCGCAGACCGGGCCCGTCCGGTCGATGCTGGCGCGAGATCCAGCATTGCTCCACCAGCTATAGGAGTTCAAACGACCTGGCAGATTCCATCGAACGTTCTGAACACCATTTCCCATTCTGCTCAATTTCACGGGTTGCTCCACGAAAACCCACATTAACATCTCACTCGCATCGCACGTATTTGCGACACGTTTCATCTTGCCAACGTATCCGAAGACACCATCAAACTCCGCATCTTTCCTTTCTCACTCGTTGATCAGGCGAGTCTGTGGCTTGAGTCCCTCCCACAGGGATCCATTTCTACTTGGGCCGCCATGCAGACCCAGTTCCTGGAAAAATACGATCCTCCGGCTAAGGCCGCTCGTTTGCGTAACCAGATTCATTCTTTCCAGATGGAGGACACTAAGAGTTTCTACGAGGCGTAGGAGAGATTCAAAAACCTACTTGCTTTATGTCCGGACCACGGCTTGCAGGACTGGGCGGTTGTTGAAAAGTTCTATAACGGAGTGACTTACGCGACTCAGAATATGCTTGACACTGCTGCAGGAGGCAACTTATTGACGACAAAGGATACCGATGAGTGCATTGCCTTATTTAACGGTTTAGCCATGAATGGATACCAGCGACCACCTTCTAAGAGCACCAAAACCGTCGACGCGTTATCACGTAGCATACATTCAGTCGACACGAACACCGCCCTCGCGGCACAGGTTGAGGCGTTAGCGAAGATTGTGAAGGACCTGCAGGTGAAAAGTAAGTTGTGCGAGATCTGTAGAGGAGGGCATGATACCGTTTAGTGCCCTGTAGGTTTCCAGGAGGAGGTTGTAGACTATGTTAAAAATCCGAACCGAAACCCCAATTCTTTTAATTCTTATAATTCGGGTTGGAGAGGTAACCAAAATCCTAACTGGAGGAACGGAAATAATTCCGGCTTCCAGCCGCGTCAGAGTCTATTCCAGGATTCCGGTGAAGGAGCGAGTGGTGGGAAGAAGAAGCCCACGCTAGAGGAGATGATGGCACAGCAGACTCTGATGTTGTCGCAGCTTATGACTCGGGAGGATTCCCGTCACAAAGAGACTCAAGAGAAATTTCGGGAACACGAGCCATTCATGAGAAATCAGGGGGCGTCAATTCAAAATCTTGAGAGGCAGATGGGAGAGATAGCGAATCATCTGAATGAGAGGCCGCCAGGTACACTTCCGAGTAACACTTAGCAGAATCCGAAAGCCTTCGCGAAGGCGGTGATGACGAGGAGCGGTGCAGGGGCATGTAGTAAGCCAGTGAATCAGGGGCTTGCGGTAGATGTAGAGGAGCAGGTAGACAAGGAGATTCAGAAGGAGTCTCCACCGGCCAAGGTGCATCAGAGGCGAAGCACAGGAAGTACAGCACAGGCCGAGGACCAGCCATTACCCAGCACACCACCGAGAGTCTACAAACCTAGACTCCCATTTCCCGGGAGAGTCCGCAGGGATAGAGATGAGGAGCAGAACACTAAATTTCTTGATCTCCTGAAGCAACTTCACCTTAACATTCCATTCCTTGAGGCACTAACTCAAATGCCGAAATATGCAAAGTTCCTTAAGGATATTCTTTCTAATTAGGAGAAGTTAGCTGAGGTCTCTTCCATCCCGCTGAGTGCTGGTTGCTCTGAAGTTTTGCAGAGAAAGTTACCGGAAAAGATGTCCGATCCTGGGAGTTTCACGATTCCCTGCATCTTGAGTGATAATACGGTTGTTCATGCACTGGCAGATCTTGGTCCCAGTATTAATCTCATGCCGTATTCCGTGTATCGCAAGTTGGGACTAGGCGAACCGAGGCCTACCCGTATGAGTATCCAGCTTGCTGATCGTTCTGTGAAATACCCCCGTGGGGTGGTCGAGAACATGCTAGTTCGTGTCGACAAGTTCATCTTCCCGGTGGACTTTGTCATCCTGGACATGAACGATGATGATAGTGTCCCACTTATCTTAGGCCGGCCATTCCTTGCCACTGCACAGGCATTGATCGATGTCTACGAGGGTAAATTAATCTTGCGAGTTGGGGATGAGAACGTCACCTTTGACGTTCGACAGTCACTGAAACACCCCAAGTCTGCTGATGACTCCTTATACTTCATTGATACCATCATGGAGCATGTCGGGGAGTTTCTCAGCGAAATTTGTGGAGGATCTGCCTCCGACACCCAGATTCTCGATAGGGAGATTCCGGAGATTGATATGGTTGCCGTAACCAATCAGTCCTTAGATGACGACACCGAGTCGCATACCCCTGAATCTGGCGTGTCTGCCGAGATCGTACGAGACGATCCGATGGACCGACCTTCGGTCGAGAGTCCTCCTTCTTCCTTAGAGCTTAGGGATCTGCCTGCCCATCTTGAGTACACATTTTTAGATGAAGAGAGGAAGCTTCCAGTTATCATTGCATCTGCTTTGACGGAGGTCGAGAAGGAGAAGTTGTTGAGGGTGCTACGAGAGCACAAAGAGGCAATTGCATGGAAGATTATCGACATCAAGGGTATCAACCCTTCGTTTTGCACTCATAAAATCCTCATGGAGGAAAATTTCAAAACTGTCGTCCAGCCGCAACGGCGGCTCAATCCGAAAATGTAAGAGGTCGTAAAGAAGGAGATCATTAAACTCCTTGATGCGGGGATCATTTTCCCCATTTCTGATAGTGCTTGGGTGACTCCAGTCCAAGTGGTTCCTAAAAAGGGTGGCATGACTGTCGTCACCAACGAGCGGAACGAGCTTATTCCCACGAGGACTGTAACGGGATGGCGAGTCTGAATCGACTATCGCAGACTGAATGATGCCACCAGGAAAGACCACTTTCCTTTACCATTCATTGATCAAATGTTAGAGCGTTTAGCGGGTCAGCAGTACTACTGCTTCTTGGATGGTTTCTCACGGTATTTCCAGATTCCCATAGCTCCCGATGACCAGGAGAAAACCACTTTCAACTGCCCTTACGGTACGTTTGTTACAAACGTATGCCGTTCGGACTTTGTAACGTTCCGGCCACATTCCAGAGGTGTATGGTGGCCATTTTCCATGATATGATCGAGGACTCCATGGAGGTGTTCATGGACGATTTTTCCGTATTTGGGAGTTCCTTCGATCATTGTTTATATAATCTTGAGAGGATGATGTCCCGTTGCGTTGATACCAACCAAGTCCTTAACTAGGAGAAGTGTCATTTTATGGTTCGCGAGGGCATTGTTCTGGGACATCGGATCTCGAGATTAGATAAACAATGATCGAAGGAACTCCCAAGATTTGCCAGTGCATGAACAACCGTATTATCACTCAAGATGCAGGGAATCGTGAAACTCCCAGGATCGGACATCTTTTCCGGTAACTTTCTCTGCAAAACTGCAGAGCAACCAGCACTCAGCGGGATGGAAGAGACCTCAGCTAACTTCTCCTTATTAGAAAGAATATCCTTAAGGAACTTTGCATATTTCGGCATTTGAGTTAGTGCCTCAAGGAATGGAATGTTAAGGTGAAGTTGCTTCAGGAGATCAAGAAATTTAGTGTTCTGCTCCTCATCTCTATCCCTACGGACTCTCCGGGGAAATGGGAGTCTAGGTTTGTAGACTCTCGGTGGTGTGCTGGGTAATGGCTGGTCCTCGGCCTGTGCTGTACTTTCTGGGCTTCGCCTCTGATGCACCTTGGCCGGTGGAGAATCCATCTGAATCTCCTCGTCTACCTGCTCCTCTACATCTACCGCAGGCCCCTGATTCACTGGCTTACTACATGCCCCTGCACCGCTCCTCGCCGTCACCGCCTTCGCGAAGGCCTTCGGATTCTGCTCAGTGTTACTCGGAAGTGTACCTGGCGGCCTCTCATTCAGACGATTCGCTATCTCTCCCATCTGCATCTCAAGATTTTGAATTGACGCCCCCTGATTTCTCATAAATGACTCGTGTTCCCGAAATTTCTCTTGAGTCTCTTTGTGACGGGAATCCTCCCGAGTCATAAGCTGCGACAGCATCTGAGTCTGCTGCGCCATAACTGAACTAACTGGATTAACTAACAAAACTTACCAAAAATAGAAAACTTAACGGAAAACTAACTGTGTTGACTTAAGATGGAGAAAAACGTCTACCTAGGTCTGAATCAAATTGTAGGCCTAACAAGCTAATGGATTGAATGATATATAGACACCGGTTCCTAAAGATGACACGAATAAGGATCGCTCGGGCTCACTGGATTACCTCTCGGTCTCACACAACAAACCCTAACTACTCAAAATCGGCTAAAACGACCAAACCGGGAAACAATTGCTAACGTGATCTAATGCTAGATCACCTCTCGGTCTCACCAACACTCGACCCTAATGGTAATGAATACTACACAACCAAAGATAGAGGAACAATTCAACTTAAACCAAAATAGATCAACTAGTCGCTCAAACACCTAAACCTGACAAGAAACGAACTCGCTCTCGCGCAATCCTTATTCTAGCATGCAAAGGCAATGAGACAACCCTAACTTTTTATCACCTCTCGGTCTCAAAGAAAGTGTCTAACCGCTGTACTTAATCCAACTAATCATGCAACAAAACCCTACGGTGGTACCTACCGCAAACAAACCCTAAACACAAAGTCTAGAATCAAACAATGCACCGATCAATCAATACAAAACTAATCAATCAACACACAAACACAAAGTCCGGTTGCGTTGATACCAACCTAGTCCTTAACTGGGAGAAGTGTCATTTTATGGTTCGCGAGGGCATTGTTCTGGGACATCGGATCTCGAGTGCGGGGATAGAGGTTGACAAAGCGAAGGTCGAGACCATTTCTAATCTTCCCCCACCCACCTCTGTGAGATCCATTCGTAGCTTTTTAGGTCATGCCGGGTTCTACCGCCGGTTCATTAAAGATTTCTCTAAAATCGCGAGACCCATGACCAAACTTTTGGAGAAAGGATGCTCCATTTGTTTTTTCCGAGCAGTGTATCGAGGCGTTTGATCTTCTAAAAGATAAACTCGTTAACGCCCCGATCATGGTTGCTCCCGACTGGTCGTCACCATTCGAGTTGATGTGTGACACGAGCGACTTCGCAGTCGGAGCAGTTCTTGGACAACGAAAGGATAAATATTTCCATCCGATCTACTATGCGAGCCGGACCTTAAATGGCGCACAGGAAAGCTATACCACCACCGAAAAGGAGCTTTTAGCTGTGGTGTTCGCTTTCGACAAATTTAGGTCCTATCTGGTTTTGTCCAAAACGATTGTTTATACGGATCATGCTGCTATTCGTTATCTCTTCAGCAAGCAGGATGCCAAACCTCGTCTTATCCGTTGGATCCTGTTGCTTCAAGAGTTTGATATTGAGATCTGTGATAAAAAGGGGGCCGAGAATGTTGCGGCCGATCATCTTTCACGTCTAGAAGGTGCTGAGTTAGGAGATTCGGGGGGCAGGATCAACGACCGTTTTCCGATGGAAAGTCTCATGTTCGTTAAGGCACAGGAGGAGGGTTTTCCATGGTTCGCTGACTTCGCAAACTATCTTGCTGATGGATACCTCCCGAAGATGTCTTACCAGCAAAAGAAGAAATTCTTTGCTGATGTTAAGTTCTACCTATGGGACGACCCGTATCTTTTCCGTGTTGGTGCTGATCAGTTAATTAGGAGATGTTTAGATGCAAAGGAGGGATGGCAGATTTTGAGCCACTGTCATGTGGGACCAACAGGAGGTCACCACGGTGCGAGTTCGACAGCGAAGAAGGTATTTGATTCTGGATTCTATTGGCCTTCTATTTTCAAAGACGCACATGAGTTTGTTAAAAATTGTGACCGATGTCAACGTGTTGGTAATATCTCATCCCGGAATGAGATGCCCCAAAATGCGATTCAGGTATGCGAGGTTTTTGACATTTGGGGTATCGATTTTATGGGCCCGTTCCCGTCATCTAGAGGGAACAAGTACATTCTTGTGGCTGTTGATTACGTTTCCAAGTGGGTCGAGGCTAAAGCATTGCCCACTAACGACGCCCGGGTTGTAGTGAGATTTTTAAAAGGTTTATTTTCCCGTTTTGGAGTCCCGAAGGCCTTAATCAGTGATCGAGGTACTCACTTCTGCAATGCGCAGATGGAGAAGGCGTTGCAGCGCTATGGGGTCACCCACCGGCTTGCGACCGCCTACCACCCACAGACCAGTGGGCAAGTAGAAGTGAGTAATCGGGGAATCAAACGTATTCTCGAGAAAACGGTTGGTTCAAATCGTCGGGATTGGTCCGACAAATTAGACGCTCTATGGGCCTTCCGTACAGCCTACAAGACTCCGACTGGTTCCACACCATTTCGGATGATTTATGGGAGGCCTGTCATCTTCCTGTTGAATTGGAACACCGCGCTTCATGGGCCCTTCAGAGGGTTAATCTTGATTTATCCGTCGCTGAGAGTACACGTTTCCATCAGTTGCACGAGTTGGAGGAGCTCCGGGATCACGCATATGCACAATCATTTCGGTATAAGGAGCGGACGAAGGAACTGCATGATAGAAAGCTGAAGGGTAATAAGCAGTTCAAGTGTGGGGATAAGGTTTTATTGTATAACTCCAGGTTGAGGTTATTCCTGGGAAAGTTGAAATCCCGATGGTCGGGACCATTCACGGTTACTGAGGTTTTCCCGTATGGCACGATTGAGATACAAGATCGAAGCGGGAAGTTTAAGGTGAACGGCCATAGACTGAAGCACTACATTGGAGAGCCGAATACTGATCAGACAGTCGAGGTGTTCTACCTTGACTCATTCACCGAGGATTAGTCGTGATGGATGCATCACTCGGGAGACAGCCCGAGTTGTAGAGTTTTTATTATAATTCTCTTTATTATTCTTTATAATGTTTTTATTTGTTTTATTTTTAGTTCTATTTATAAAAACATAAAAATACAAAAAAAATATATATATATATTTAATAAAAACCAAAAAAAATTAAAAATAATCAAAAACACAAAAATATGTTTATTTATTATGTTTTTGTTTTCTGTTTCGTACGCCGCTACATGCGAGCGAGTTTGAGTTGTTACAGGTATTATTATGCGCATGGTAGCTCTAATGGCGTTTTGGAACTGGTTCACCCGAGGTTGCGGCCGCGAATGAAATGATATACGGTCGTTTGAGTCATACACAGATAATGAAGAATTTGCATCTAAACCAGGGGAGTAAACCGTTCTCTATTTTAATTTCTATTCTTTAAAGTTTTTATTTTATGCTTTACGTTTTGTTTTTATTTTATTTCTTTTCCTTGTTCTCATCGAGGACGATTTCGTTCTAAGTGTGGGGATGGGAATTTATTTTACTTAGTTGTAGAAAAGAAAAAATTTAAAAAAAAAATAAAAAATAATAAAAATAAAAAAAAATATATAAAAAAAATAATAAAAAGTTTTTACTTGTTTTTCGTTTTCGTACGTTGTTTAAGTTGATAAAAAAATAAAAATAAAAAATAAAAAAATAAAAAATAAAAAAAAGAAAAAAATGTCCCTCGTTTTTAGTTTCTTTTGCGTTAAAGTCGGAGATGATGATTTTATTCGGAAATCGGTTTTTCAAACTACTAATAATATGAGATAAATAAAAGAAAACGCACTTAACTTGGGATGTGTCGGTAGGCTCAGCCTTGAAAATGAAAGGGCAAATTTGATAAAACGGTTAAACGGAAATCTTTTGTGGGTAAAGCGTTCTATCCATGGAAAATAAGCAATGAAAGGTCGGGCCATACTCAAGCCTCAAATTTTGGTATGAAAAATTGGAAATATCATGAGTTTTTAAAAATCTGAATACGTTATCATATGATGCTTGGGTAGGTTTAACGTTAGAGTATGCCGTGTAGTCTGTGATATTGTAACACCCTGAAACCGCAGCGGAAACGTAAACGGGATGCCACTGACACATCTGATATCAACCACATTGTTTATAAAGAAAACTAAATACATTAATATACTTCAAATTACATTATCTCGTATTTCATTACCGTCTAGGTGATACACACATCATACCATACGATACATAATTCTACGTAATATAATGTATCCTAACATCCCACACGCAAATCTTACACACATCAAGCACTTAGCAAGTAAGCAATCACTTCATCTTAGTTTTACCAGAAAAGCATGTGAGAAAACGGGTCAACTACGAATAGTTGGTGAGTTCCACAATTTGAGTAAACCTTGATAAATCAATATCATAATATAATATTATCTGGGGACACTGTTAACCCAGTACTGTACCCTTTCCGGGAGCAATGTTAACCCAGAAACACCTCTTTGGACATCTGGGGACACTGTTAACCCAGTACTATACCCATTCCGGGGGCAATGTTAACCCAGAAACACTTCTAGAGACATCTGGGGACACTGTTAACCCAGTACTGTACCCATTCCGTACGATTCCCGTACAATCAAATATTTATAAATACACGCAAATCCATACGTTCAGTTTGTACTTAAACATTTCAATAGTAACATGCTTCCGCCCCGGGAAAATACTTGAAAATAATTCAGAAAAAGGGGCTCGTGAAACTCACCTTAGCACATGCAAGCAGGTAACAACAATCATTATTAGTTAACACGTCCAATCTGTAATATGATCCCTACGATCGTTACTATACACTCATTATTAATATAACTTTAACCAAGTTAACCGGTACATCTGGGGACACTGTTAACCCAGCACTGTACCCGTTCTGGGGGCAATGTTAACCCAGAAACACTTCTCCGGACACAGATTGTGATATCGTTTAGAGTTCACTGGTCAAAATTATTATTAGTCGTTTTTCCCGTTTTGCGTGCCTAGCACGGTTATCCGTTTTTACGTTCCAAAAATGAGTTTGGTCACACACGACCCGAAAATAGTTGTTGACTGATAATTTAGTTAAAGTTGTGAAATTAGAGCTCGGTTTAGACGCCCCGATTGGCCGCGGGACCCGTTTCCGTCTTTGGCGTACCGGAAACTGTTAAATCGGTTAAAAATACCCAAATCATCTGAATTACTTTCGAATGATTCATTTTTACTTGTTTTTATACAAGTAAAAATAGTTCATTTTTAGGGTTTTTATACACCAGTCAGTTCGTTTAGACGAACTTTACCGGTTTATGCGTTTTAGACTTTAAAAGTTTGTTTTTATCTTCTTTTTAGCACAAATAATTATCCGTTTAGTCTCGGATCTTGAAATTTTGTACAAATCACTTTTTGACAGTGGGGAATTTTATAAAAATATTTCCAGAATTAATTTTTATATTTAAAATTTATTTACCTATTTTTAAACACCATTTAAACACTAAATATGTCGTAAATACCAAACGATCTTAAAAAAATCCCAAATTTCTCCTGGATGTCCCCTGCCATCCACATAGTCCCCTGTAATTTTTCCAGAACCAAAATCTTCATTTACATACCATTTTCACTAAAACCGAGCTAGAAAACCCTAGAACTCGTTTAACCGAAAAGCCTACTTAGACTTCTCCAACTGACCTAAAATTTTGTGTGTGACTTATTCATGATATAAAAAGCTTATCTGAAATTTTCCAGAATTTTTCATGATATTTATCTATTTTTCATCATTTTTGGTCAAAACCGAGCATTAAATTCACCAAATATTCGTCCTTTATCCAAACATTACCAAAAATTCACAGAACTCATATTTTCATGTGTAGATCATCCCTGTGAAATTTCGTGACCTAACTCTAAACCATCAACAATCTGTTCAAAAACTCCAAAACCGAACATAAACCGAATATACTTTTCGTTTTCCGCCACTACAAGCTACAAACTCGTCTTTCCGCCTTATCTACCACTAAATACAGAACCTACAACCAACATACCACAATACCAAGCAAGTTACACTCTCGATCAAGCCATTTCTTTCATGGTTTCGGTTATGATTCAAAAACAAAGATTTAACCATAAAAATTCGTTTTTGATTCGTTTAATTCCTTTCTTGGACCAAGATCCCTTGTATAACCCGTATACATCACTTGATCATGCAAGAATCGGTTTTCATCATTGAAACCTCATTTTCTTGCAAATAAACTCAAGAAACGAAGATGGAAACATAATTAACTCGATTCTTTACCTTGTTTTCTTGCTACAAAATCTCGGTTTTGGATCATGATCTTGAGAGGAAGAGATAGATGTTGTAGGTTCCCAGCCGGATCTACACGAGATATCGCGTTCTACGTAGGTGCGGAATCCCTACGTAAGACGTTACGAGTATAGAAAACAATACGAGCTAACACACGATACGATAACCAAACACACGTTGTATTCCAACCGTAAACACGTGATACTATGATCACTGATACAAAACTCTCTGACTCGAATACACGAATAATCTAAACTGAATTCTAATGATAAGCCGTAAACAAATAGCTTATATAGACACGACAACTTCGCCTGGCATGTTCAGGCGAAGTTGTCCCTAACTTCGCTTGTCTAACAAGTTCGCCCATATAAGCGAACTTGTTAGCAACTTCGCTTACATACAAAACTCAAATCTAACTAACACGATTACAGACACTCGACACTGAACTACTGACATCATGCACCAACAGACTCCCCCTTGGCAGTAGCTTCATCTCTTTAGCTTCAAACACGTGTCTTGTAATCTTCAATCTTCTATCTTCAAGCATGCACTCCTTCTCGAACACAAACCGACACTATTCTCTGATATTTCCTCGCTTCGTCTTTCCAAGCGAGAATATAAAATATCTTCTTATCATTCAACACCTGCAAATCAGCTTGCGTTAAGTTTACCAAGTGCATCGGATCGTACACTCTAAGCAGCTCTTGTTCATCTTCGTCTTCCATCACCGCCTCAGCTGTCTCACAATCTACAAACCACCACTTCAGGTCTTTAAGCACATCATTGGGCATTAGCTTCATCGGTACTTCTTTCAAACACCGGATCGGTTTATACTTCATAATCATCCAAGGCTTTCCATCAGCTCTCAAACCTCTATCCTTGTCTTCAACAAGTTTTCCCTTTTGTGGTTTCAACAGCTCAAATTTCTTCTCTTTTATACTATCTTTCCACACAATCTTCCCAATAACTCTAGCCATATTATCGTCACTTCTGTTTATCAATCCCAATCTGGCTAAGTCTTTCACTTCACATTCTGGCAGTGTATTCAACGATCTTAACATCCTTCTAAAGTACTGAACACTGTCATACCTTTTAATCACGGAGAGCCTCAACTGCTCATCATATATCCAGCATATAATCCCTTTCTTCGCTTCAGCATAGCCTTTAATGTTGTAACTCTTCTTAAACATTGTGGGGACCGCCGGTTTCTTCGTTTTGACGAACCACTGAGCATAGCCTTCTTTCCATCTAGGCTGCTCTTCCCATTCAGTCTCATCATTCCCAATCTCTTGACTCATATCTACGTTCTCGACTTGCGGTATCTCATGCTCCACATTCTCCTCTACTATCTCTCCCTCTTCAATCTCTGTATCAATCACAATCTCTTCTCCAATCTTCTCTATCTCATCCACCGGTAGTACATCATCATCACCAACCAAACCATCATCCATCTCCTCTACGTCCACTACCACCACATCATCACCACCAGCTGCAGTTGTCGACTCCCCCTGAGTTATGGAAGTTCCAAGAGCTTGACCAGTTCTTGGCAACTCACCACCTGCATCTTTCGATGCATTGGGATCATCGTCTCTATCATTTCGTCTCTTGGTCCTCAACTCATCGCCTTTACAGCTCGTCTCCCCCTGAGATGCCAAGAACTCCTTGAAAGCATCTATGATTTTTCCATGTTGTACCAGCAGGGACGACTGCATCTGATTCTCTGCAACTGGGCGCTGAATAGCCTGGGTCTGGATAAGATTAATCCTTGACTGCTCTGCCACGACCCATTCAAGTGCTGCTATTCGTTCAGAGTCTGATAGGGTTGCATCGAAATCGAACCTCATATGTGATATATCTTGAGTGTACTGAGGAGGGATTTCCGATGTCACCGGGACCTCAGAAGTAGAAATAGACGTAACCGCAGGTGGTATCGTCACCGATAGCCCTGCAGTGGCCACAACAGTAGACTGGATAAATTGTGCCACGACCTTCGATGGAGTAACAATCGGAGGCAGCAATGAAATGATCTCAAGAGTCGAAAGTTGGAAAGTAGTGGTTGGGAGGCCAAATGTAGATGAGGTAGCCACCACGGGACCAACCGTAGCGCTTGGCCTTGTAACCTGTAGTGATGAGGGAACCATTGTCATACCGGATAGTGCTGGTGGAGTGAAACGTACCACCCTAGAGCTCTCACCGGCTCCTGATCCTGCACCTATCCGTTCCCTTCTTGACCTCCGGATCAACTGTTGTACCTCTTCTTCATAATCTGACTCGCTGTCATCAACAGTTCTCTTTCTCTTCCCATGTAGTCTTTCTCGAGTTACCATAATCCTTCTTGCTTCTGCCACTTCATCATTAGAATCTGAGCCAGCCACCGTTGTAGCTGCCCTAGTAACATTCACAGTCGACACTTCGGCTACCGAGACCTGTACATTTTCCTCTGGATCCACCCGATCCATATCAAAGAAGCCTTGACCACCAAATTCTGCATCAAGGTCCACGTTCTCCTCCGGTGACACAACAGGAGCAGCAGGTATAGCTTGAGGTGCTCCTGCCTGTTGTGGTGTCGGGTCCCTAAACTCGTCCCCTCGAGCAGGTACATACCCCGGGTTGATTAAGTACCCAAACAGCGGAGTATGCCGAGGACGGAGCTCAGGTTTGCTCCTCGCACTGGAGGATCTACATTGGGCGAAGATCCGTTTGTTCACACTCTCTACATATCGGATCGGACGGCGCTGAGGAAGCGTTGGAGCAACATGATTCAAGATCATTTGTAGGAATCTTGGATACATGATGAATCGCTCACGCGCCATCGCTCTTCTTTGAAGATCAATCTCATAAAAGACCATCTGACTAAAGCTGAATCGCTTGTTGTAAGTCAGAGCAGTCATAGCTGACTGCATGGTCGCGCCCATGCCATCAGTGCCCGCCTTTCTCCCTGACATGCATACAATCATGACATGCATGAGAAAGCGCCACTGGTCAAGTAAGAAACCCTTCCTCCTCTGCGTATCCCCCAAGGGACCAGAGTATCCCATTCTCAAAAACGCTCCATCACGGAAAGGAGCTACAAACTCTGTCGGGTCATCCCTAGTCTCATTCCCAAATCGTAAAGCCGCCCGGATTTGTTCAGAAGAGAACTGAACAATCTGATTGTTGACTGTTGCGCGCATCACCGGGGGCTCGACTCTGCAGTCGTATTCCACAGTCTGCCAAAAATCCTCAATATTGGGCAAGGATATTGGCAGAGTTGTTGTAATCGCGTGGAATATCCTCGAGCGTAAAAGAAATGTGATGATTTCGCGGAAATCATCAACTCCGCTCGCCTCCGGGTCTAATGTAATGTACATGTTATGACCCGGGAAGAACTGTCTCTGGTGATCACCTCCGTCATCACCGCCTGCACCACCTGCTCCAGCAACAGCAGCCATATCTGCAACAAACAGGTTAAGTTAGATAAACGTCAAAGCGAATCACAAGTTCGCCTGTTACCATGAGCGAAGTTGTGATCAATTCTGTATAGGCGAAGTTAAAGGTGGGGCGAAGTTGGGAAACAACTTCGCTTCAACTTGAACTTCGTCTGATAATAGTTAAGTAAAATGGTCCAGGCGAAGTTAATGATAACTTCGCCTAATCACAACATCGCCTCATAAACTGTTTCAAAATCAATAATCAGGCGAAGTTAAACCTCAGGCGAAGTTACGGATAACTTCGCCTAAACTGTAACTTCGCCAAATTCGAATCGGCAACAGTTAGGATTTACGAACGACGTGTAGATGATGATTTCGGAGATCGAGGACTCCGAAATACATGATTTTATGAAGTTTTAGACGTTCAAGTAGTTTACTATCACGTAAAAACAAGTTTGAAATCGGGTGTTTAACGTTTCGAAAGACGACGTCGAGAATCGAGTCGAAACGACCGATGATTAACCTCAATAGACAATGATAATATGATAATCGAACCCTACACACCTTTAATCACGGAAGGGAATCGAAACAAGAACACAGATGATTTTGATCGATAAGTTCGCTAAGGTTTACAGAGAGTATAAGTTCGCTGAATTTGAAATAATGAAACTGTTTGACCTATAAACTTCTTTATATAGGGTCAAAGTTAGTACAGGCGAAGTTATCGATAACTTCGCCTATTCCAGGCGAAGTTATGAACAAGTTCGCCTGTATTTACAAAACAAACCCCTATACTTTTAACAATTTTCAATAAAGTTTTAAAAACATCCTTTAAAGCGTTTAAATGATACGATCAAGACCAAGTAACCACGTATAAAATCATACAACTACATAAGTAACGAAAATTTGAAAAATTAAAGTACACGGGATTAAATTTCAGTCTCGACAGGGACTACATGTTTTAGAAAAGATCCGAACAGGAATCATAATAATTTCGTGACTGTCACACAGATCCGTGTTCAGCTGTATTATGACATAAAGAAACCGGTTGTAAGCAGGTAATCTACTTAAAATGGTTTTCATTGTTTCTGTGATACGGGTTAGGTTCAATTAAGCTCAAAACTTAAGTGGGCAACAACTCAGAAATTATGATGTCTCCTATCTATTCTCAAAGCGTATTTGGCTTTCCCCAAGTCACCCCGAATTGACCTCGACCCGTAGTGCCTGATTAAGTAACAATTACTCTTTGGTCTTAGACTCTGTTTCCCGTTCACCTTCTTGTGTCTTGATTGATAATCATTATCATTATGAACTCTAGAATTTTTTTTTTTTTTTTTTTTAACATGTATATACACAACTTCAAGTAGAAAATAACTGCAAGTCCCGAATCTGGATCACTGCAGCGTCTTGACACGCTATCTTCACGGGAATCAGAACACTCACGGGCTCGTGTATGAATGGGTAATCGCTTTTCTGCCTATCATTCGGAAAGATATGTATGAAGACATGCACAACTCTTAAGGAGTTTCCACATAAAATCGAGTAGATTTAGTTAGTATCACTTCTACTTTTACGCACCATAAAAAGCTACCATGACATACAATGACTGTTCTAAAGTCTTTTAGGCCTAATAACTTCACTAGTTAAGCACACAGAATTAGTATATCTATCACTTTCCAAGGTTGGATCAATTTTCTGTTAATCATAGTAAAGTAACTTCTTACGAAGTAGTAGACTTGAAAAAATAATTTCATCTCCCGAAAAGAAAAAATTTAACTTCTATCGCCCCGACCAAATCAAAGTCTTCAGGTAAACGGCTATCCCGAAGATCCAATGGATCAGCTGGACCGACCACATACTAGTATGTGTCCTTCTAACTAAGTATGATCGACTAATTTTCAGCGAAAGAATAAAAACACATCATAAACCGTCCCGGTCACTTTCAGTCATCTGGTTAATGGCTATCCTCATATTCTACAAGTAGAAATAAGGACCAAACATATCCGAAGACATGTCCTTCAAACTGAGGCAACTGACATAATTCTAAGCGATAGTGACGTTTTTTTTTTTTTTTTTTTTTAACACAAACATATGACATGGTTACTCGGGATTGATCATCCCATTCAGCTCAACAAGGTTTTGAAATCTAGTTTTGTCAAATGCTTTCGTGAACAAGTCAGCGAAATTATCTAACGTGTCAACCTTTTCGAGCTCAATCAGTTTCTTCTCAGCACAATCCTGTATAAAATGATGACGTATGTCAATATGTTTAGTTTTACTGTGCTTCACGGGATTGTTAGTTACTGAGATAGCAGCAGTGTTATCAATGCAAATAGGAGTAAGTGAGAAATTCAGACCATAATCGCGCAACTGTTGTTGAATCCAAAGAACCTGGGAGCAGCAGTTGGATGCTGCCATGTATTCTGCTTCACAGGTTGAAATTGCGACTGAGGTCTGCTTGCATTGCCACGACACTAGTCTGCCACCAAGAAACTGACATCCACCAGTTGTAGACTTCCGACTCTGATTGCACCCTCCATAATCAGAATCTATGTAAGCGACTAGCTCCAAGTCTCCTCCTTTCGAGTACCACAACCCCAGCTTCGGCTTGCCTTTGAGATACCGCAGTATCCTCTTCGCACCCTTCAAATGAGATTCTTTTGGGTTTGCCTGAAAGCGTGAACAAAGACAAACAGCAAACATTATATCAGGCCTAGAAGCAGTTAAGTACATTAAAGAACCTATAATAGCCCGATATTGGGTTGGGTCCACGTCTGCATCGTTGTCTGAATCAGCACCCATTGACGCAGACTGGAGTATCATATGGAGTGCTGTCCTCCATCTTGAAGCGTTTGAGAACATCATGGACATACTTTGTCTGATGAATGAACATCCCATCTTTCCTCTGATCAACCTGCAATCCTAAAAAGAAGGTTAGTTCACCCATAGCACTCATTTCAAATCTCTTCTTCATGACGGCCTCAAACTCCTGACACATGGCGACCTTTGATGCAGCAAAGATAATGTCGTCCACGTAGACTTGCACCAGCAGAAAGTCGCTACCCTTTCTCTTGAAGAACAATGTGCTATCAATTTTACCTCTTTCAAACTCATTCTCAAGCAAGTAATCTGATAAGGTTGAATACCAGGCACGAGGTGCCTGATGTAGTCCATACAGCGCTTTACTTAGCTTGTACACGTGATCGGGAAAGTCAGGGTCAGGAAAACCCGGAGGTTGCTCAACATACACAACCTCATCGACTTTACCGTTTACTAACGCACTCTTCACATCCAACTGAAAGACCTTCATCTCCTTATGAGCAGCAAATGCCAAAAACAAACGAATGGCTTCCAATCTTGCTACAGGAGCAAACACCTCATTGTAATCAATCCCCTCTTGTTGATTAAAGCCTTTAACAACCAGCCTCGCCTTGTTCCTGATAACAATCCCTTTCTCATCTCTCTTACATTTGAAGACCCATTTCGTGCCTATCGCATGCACATTCCTTGGTTTTGCAACCAAGTTCCATACTTCCATTTTCTTAAACTGAGCTAACTCTTCTTGCATGGCTTCGACCCACGAGCTGTTCTTAAGAGCCATTTGATAGTTCTTTGGTTCAATCTGGCTGATGAAGTAGGTGTACAAGCATTCGTTGATAATGCATGATTCTTTAATGCTTGTGTAAACACAGGTGTGCTCATTCAAGCTTTGTCTTGTTTGTACACCGGCGGACAGATCACCTATCACGTTCTCCAAATGATGATCTTTGTGAATTCTCGTAGTCGGAACCGAACTGACATTCTGATTATCTTCCAAGTTCGAAGATAGCTCATCAATGGGTGATTGATGTTGAGAGTGAAACGGATTGATGAATTCCTCTTCAGTAGAGGCAGCAGGGGTATTGACAGCATTTGACGAGGAAGGCTGACATTCATCATACTGTGGTCGTTTCACCAAAGTGTCTTCCTCATCGCATATCATCTTCGTAGCAATTCTTTCCTCAACTTCTGCAAAATCCAAATAAGGCATGTTAAAAGATTTAAAGAGTCTATCATAGTCGAAAACCCCAGCGGGTCCCGTGCTTGGTTTTGGTGATTTGTAACTTGTGATATCAGTGTTACACACCACCTCAACCTTGCTGTTCGATGTATTAAAGACCCATCTGTTGGGAGTCCCAACAACGTATCCGACTAAGATTCCTTCGTCGGCTACTTCACCAAATTTAGAATTGGTCTTTAATATCGAACATGGGGACCCGAATGGTTCAAGACCACTCAAGTTGGGCTTTCTCCCATGCATAAGTTCATAACAGGTTTTATTTAATCTTTTAACAGTTAACACTATATTAAGGATATAACAGGCTGTTGCAACAGCTTCAGCCCAGAACACCACGGGAAGTTTCGAATCAGCCAGCATGGTTCTGGCTCCTTCAATTAAGGTTCTGTTCTTCCTCTCAGCCACTCCATTTTGTTGCGGTGTATACGGTGCGCTGTATTGGTGTTCTATCCCCTTCTGTAAGCAGAAGATCTCCATCTCGTAGTTTTTGAACTCAGTTCCATTGTCACTCCTGATGAATTTAACCCGTTTCCCCATGATATTTTCAATCTTGGTAATCAAGTTCTTTACCATCTGCACTGTTTTATCCTTTGACTTCAGGAAACATACCCAGGAATATCGTGAGAAATCATCAGTGATCCCCAAGCAGTAAGATGTTCCTCCTAGACTTTTTACATTCACGGGACCGAAGAGATCCATGTGGAGTAATTCTAGGGTACTGACAATTGAATTGACCTTCTTGGTGAGATGGGATTTCTTGTGTTGCTTTCCCTTTTTGCATGATAAGCATTTGTCTTCAAAGTTGAAATTCTTCAAGGGAACACCCAGCACAAGCCCATTTTTGACAAGGTAGTTCATTTTCCGAAGATGAATGTGCCCTATTCTCCTATGCCACAACTCGGACTCCAATTCAGTTGCTTTTGACAGAAGACACGATTCTTCTGTGGCCATCTCAGTCGACCTCATATCCATGATATACGTATTCTTCACTCTTGGAGCCTTCATAACAATCCAATCATCTGGTATCTTAAAACCAGGATACAACACAATCGCTTCATTCTTTGTAAAATGTACGGTGTAGTCTTTGTCACAAACCTGCGAAACACTCAGCAGATTGTGCTTCAGTTCTTCAACAAAGTTTACTTTCTCCAAAGTCATCTTTCCATTCGACACCGTCCCTATTTTTGTAATCCTTCCACCGCTCTCTCCTGCGAAACTCACTCTTCCTCCTTGAACAGGTTTCAAGTCGTGTAACAATTTCTTGTTACCCGTCATGTGCCGGGAACAGCCGCTATCCACGACCCATTGATTGTTGGCAGCCCTGTTCAACTGTTCCTGCACAATTAAAGCAGATGATTAAAATCTGGGGACCCAAGACCGATTGGTCTTGGGTCGATACATTCCGTACCTTGGCTGTCCAAAGTTAGTATCATAATGATTTCTGTGAGTCCTAACAGGATACCTTCTTGTGGATTGACTATGAGGCCATCCAAACCTTCGTGAATTAAAATAATTATTACTTAAGGTTTGGTTGTTAGCAGTGAAAAACTAAGATCTATTTCTTTGAAAACCTGGATTAGTCCATTTTCTGAAATTTGATGGGTTTTCATTTTTACCATTATACTGATTAACGTTAGTTCTTTTCTCAGATTTTGAAGTTCTCACACCTCTGAATTTCTGCTTCAGAGGGCAATCAGCAAAAAGGTGTCCTAATTGATTACATCTAAAACAACTCCTGTGTCCAACTTTCTTATCAAAAGTTGTCTTAGATGTTGAGGCTGTATTACTGCCCGTTTAGTGGAGACTTCTTTTCAGGTGTTTTCTTTTTCTCTCCACTTTTTGGTAATACTTCCTCTTGTTTTGTCTCACTCGACTCAGAAGACTTGTCTGAGTTAGATGAGACAGGACTCAGAGCAGAAATCTTAACACTTGCAACAGGCTTACTAACTTCTGGTTCTTTAATCGTTACTTTAACCGGAACTGTCTGACCATAGTCAACATCGACAGATTACTGATTACTAGGGTCATAAGTGTAATTATGATTGAAAGGTGGTGGAACTTCATGATAACCAATTCCTCCCCTTTTTGGGGAACCTTGATCACTAACGAGGTGATCAAGTATGGCGGAGGAATTTCTGAATTGCTCCAGTTTCCTGTTAAGTTCCACCACTTTTACCTGGTGATCAGCTATCTGTTTTTCCTTTTCAGCTATTAGTTTGGTTTTCTCTTCTAGAACCTCATAGCTAAGATCAATCACTTGAATTTTTTCAGCAAGCTTTGCTTGAAGACTTTTAATATCTTTCTCACTAGCTTTAATTTTTACTTTGTAACTATTTTCTCTAGCTTTAGTGAAATGATGATCTTCTTTTAAAGTTTTAAATTGCGCATCCAAACTAACAAACTGATCAGTTATAGTTGTCAGTTGTTCAGACAGATGTTCACACTTAGTACAAGGGAGTTCGGTACTTACCTCGGAGAGCTGGTCTGCCACATCTGCCATGTAAGCTTCATTTTTGCCAGTTCCTTTCTCACTATCTGCAGTTTCGATGTTTGCCAAATTGGCCTGTTCAAATACTTCTTCAACATGCAGATTCCAGTTGTACTCCTCATTCTGTCTGGAAATCATGGCTCTATAGTCATTACCACTACCACTCTGCTGTGTAGATCTGTTTTGACTGCGTTCTACACGTTCATTTTTGCACTCTTTTACAAAGTGGTCATTCTGCTGATAGTTGTAACAGCGAACCTTCGACTTATCAAACCCTGGCCTCTCTCCGACAAACTTCCTGCCAGTCTTCTTCATGAACCTCTTCACCCTTCTGACAATCATAGCCATCTGCCACTGCAGATCCATCTCCTCCAGATCATCAGCATCGATCTGATCATAATCTTCATCCAAAATTGCAGGATCAACAATCTTACCCTGAATGTAATTCTCATACGAAGCAATAAAAGATGCATAGAGAGCAAACTGCTGTTCAGCAGATTTAACACTCATGGGCATCTTCGAGTAGTTGTTGTTTGAAACACTTGGGGTAAAACTACTCTTGGTCGCTTGAGGTTGAGAAGCATTTGATCCTCCAGCTACAAAGCACACATCACCGTTCATGTTGAGAGATACATGTCCTTCGTGTGTTGAGCTAGCGCCTGACTCTCCCTTAGTAATAAGCAGATGATTCAGTTTTCGAACTTGATCCTGAGTTAACCTTTGCACCATACATACCCGGATCTTGAACCTGATCTGTAGGTGTCTCCTTTCGTACCATGTTCAGTTCAAACGTTCTTAGCTTGTTAGCTGCTGTCTCCAGGTCAAAGTCAGCAAAGTCTTTGTCTTCTCTCATCAACACAGTATACATCTCCCATTTCGGTGGAAGAGCATCAAGAAGCTTTTCAACAATCTCATCTTCTTTGTAAGCAATTGAATAGTTGCTGAGTTCCGTCATCAGATGATAATATCTAGTGATGATATCATCAAGTGATTCATTCTTCAGATACTTGAAGACCGAGAATTGGGTTTTTAGAAGTTTAATTTTCGAGGCACGAATTCCCACATTGCCCTCAAACCGGTTCTCAAGTGCTTCCCAAAGCTCTCTAGCAGTTTTATACTTTCGGAAGGTGTGAAGTATCTCTTGTGGAAGAGCCATTGTAATTGCTGCCTGAGCTTTGCTTTCTGCCTCATACATTTTCTTCTCTTCTTCTTCCATATCTTTGTATATCTTGATCTGATCACGACCCTCATACTCAGCAGTAGGTGGAATGTAACCATCTTGTATGCACACCCACATCTTGGCATCTTGATACTTGACATATTGTTCAAAACGATCTTTCCACGCTACATAATCAGTTTTCTTAAGCATCTTAGGTGCCTTTGTAGCCGAACCCGCTTCTACTTCCATCTTTACCAGTTCAGTAATGTTTATCGAAGACATCTTTCACAAAACTCAAAGAAATACGAAAATCAAAAATTTTATTTTCAAACAGCACTGTAGGCGAAGTTGTGGATAACTTCGCTTAAAACTTAACTTCGCGTGAATTTGTAACTTCGCTCACTTTCTTAAATTCGCCGGATTGGCGAACTTGAGAATAACTTCGCTTAAGTTGAGCGAACTTGGGAGGTAGGCGAAGTTGTGGGTAACTTCGCTTGAGGTAAGCGAACTTGAAGAGGTAGGCGAAGTTGTGGATAACTTCGCTTAACCTTATATCTTCGCCGAAACCCTACTAACAGTGACGGCAACTTCGCCTGATGAACACGAACTTTCTTCAGATTAGATTTCTGGGTTTTTCGAGGTTTGTGAAGGTGTTATGGGTTGTTTATGATTGTAGGAGGTGAGTATAGCACAAAAACTCAGAAAACTTGTCCCGTGAATAGTCTAACGGAACGATTTCTACACCCGTGTGATAATCCCGAACCACACAATCGAGCAAATGCTCTGATACCAATTGTAGGTTCCTAGCCGGATCTACACGAGATATCGCGTTCTACGTAGGTGCGGAATCCCTACGTAAGACGTTACGAGTATAGAAAACAATACGAGCTAACACACGATACGATAACCAAACACACGTTGTATTCCAACCGTAAACACGTGATACTATGATCACTGATACAAAACTCTCTGACTCGAATACACGAATAATCTAAACTGAATTCTAATGATAAGCCGTAAACAAATAGCTTATATAGACACGAAAACTTCGCCTGGCATGTTCAAGCGAAGTTGTCCCTAACTTCGCTTGTCTAACAAGTTCGCCCATATAAGCGAACTTGTTAGCAACTTCGCTTACATACAAAACTCAAATCTAACTAACACGATTACAGACACTCGACACTGAACTACTGACATCATGCACCAACAGATGTTGATTTGTTGGATGAAAAAAAAGAAATAAAGGCCTATGGGGTTTTCCCCAATCCGATCGGAACTCTTAGGGGGGTGGGGTGGGACCCACCTCTCCATTCTAGGCCACATGTTTGGATTTCGGATATCCGGATAATATTTTGGATAATCTGGTTCAGTTCGTTTTTCGGTTAAATGTCTAATTCGGCTTAAAACGAGGTTAAAACGGTCGTTTTTCGGCTTAAAAATGAAATGTATATAAAACCGATTTAAAAACTTTAAAAACTTAAACCATGACGTTTATTAACTTAAAACATCATATCATTAATTATCGCGCATCTTTTTCGGCTTGATCGATCATCTCTTGCTCGGTCTGGTATTAAAGGTTTCGTTTAATGTACCGACGTACCATTAAATCGAAATTCTTTTTCTGTGCTTTAATTCACTTATCCCGAAGCTTTAATACTTCGTAAACATCACTAAATATCATATATCTCGTCTATAATTGAACCCTCGATTCGTTCGGGTTTCAATAACTATCGATCGATTAATCGCATATTCAATACGATGAATTATATATTCACGTACGATCAATACAGTGAACCATGTATTCTCGTATAATTACTATGGTAACTCATGTACCCGACATTAAATATGACGTAACTATTGTCTACCGGTTAAGGTATACCGGGTTTCGTCGGAATCGTTACATTCTCCCCCCGTTAAGAAATTTCGTCCTCGAAATTTTACACACCTACTATTCCCTTCCGAGAGAAGGGTGGGGGGTTTTTCCTTCAGAATTCACCCTCGCGTTACCTGGTATAATCTGGTCTTCGCTGTGAATTCCACTTAATCTTAATCAATAAAGCTTGGTGTGTCCAAACTGTTTAGTTTTCCAGTCTACTATCTCAACGGAATTATTTATGATATCAAGTATGTCTTCTATGAGTACTTCCATTACTAGTACTTTCGTTGCCTCATCGCTTAGGTACTTTTCAATCCGTATACATGGCAAAACATCATGTATAATACTTAGCCCCTGGAGTACTTTAATCGATAAACTAAATGACCAATCATGGAGATAGTCACATGAGGTCCAATATATTAAGGAGCTATTTTCGGTTTTGGCAAACCTCATATCACCTCTCTAAGGTGATGCCTTAAAAATGCCTTGTCACCTCTTTCCAATGACAATGGTTTCCCATGAATGTTGGCATAAATCCTTTGCCAATCTCGCGCTGCTTTCAACTCATTTTAAATATTATAAATCCGATTGGTTATTTCCCGAATCAATTCAAATCTTATGGCTTGATTGACGCCCATTTTCAATTTAACAAATTGGTGATAATTACTTCACCCATAGAAAGCTTCAAGCTCTCGATGCTTCCTTCCCCGCCTTCCAATAATGGAAGTAGGATGCTATTTCGATCTAAGATAATTGAAAATGGTACTCCATGACGAGATACCATTTCACCATCATGAATTTGGGCGAGAATTCATCGTGGTAATCGTCATAGATTGGGATGAAATGCGAGGATTGGTTAATCGATCCGCGATTACCCAAATTGCATCGTGTCTTTGATATATCTTGGGAATTTGCGTCCCGAAACCCATTATAATTTATTCCCACTATCATTGGCGAATTTTCTGTCGTTGTGGCGTTCCCTAGGGTTTTTGGTGTGCAGCCTTATCTCTTGCATAACTTAAATATTCACCAAAATACGTAACCATATCTTTCTCCAAACTCGGCCATTAATGAAATCCTTTCAGGTATTCGTATCATCAATAGTCAAATCCGATCCCAGATGTATGGAATATTTCGATCTATGCGCTTCGTCCATGATTAAATCACGAATGTCATGGAGGGTCGGGATCCAAACCCGATTTTTGAAATAGAGAATTTCGTCCACGCGTTGTTCAAAATTCTTCTCATTGCCGTGAAATCCCTCCTTTTCCAATTGTTCCTATTTTAACGCCTCACGTTGAGCGACTCGAATCAGGTCCGAAAGGTTCGACTGGACTATCATCCCCAGCGCTCGCACTCGCAATGGCTTAACCCGATCTTTCCTACTCAAGGCATCGGCTACGACGTTAGCCTTGCCGGGGTGATAACGGATGTCACAGTCATAATCGTTTAACAACTCGACCCATCTTCGTTGCCTCATATTCAGTTCTTTCTGATCGAATATATGCTGCAAACTTTTATAATCGGTGAAGATGGTGCACTTCGTACCGTAGAGATAATGTCTCCAGATTTTAAGTGCGAAGATAACCGCTCCCAGTTCTAAGTCGTGAGTAGTGTAATTTTTCTCGTGTACTTTTAACTGTCGGGAAGCATAGGCTATAACCTTATTATTCTGCATCAACACGCATCCTAACCCTCTACGCGATGCGTCACAATACGCGACAAAACCATCGTCTCCATCGGGGAGACTTAAAATCGGCGCTTGGCACAATTTTAATGGTTTCTATCTTATTTGGATCTTTGTGAAATCCTTGTTGCTTTACAACATGACCAAGGGATTATGCCTTCTTTATTCAAAATCACATTTCGAAAACATTGCGTATAGCTCCTCTTGCTTTAACACTTCCACAATTTTCCTTAACCGTCGCTCGTGCTCTTCTTTACGTTGCGAATATATCAAAATATCATCAATGAATGTTATGACAAATTTGTCTAAATAAAGTTTACAGACTTGGTTCATGAGTTCCATGAATGCTGCCGGCGCATTTGTTAGCCCGAAAGGCATAACTAAGAATTCATAATGGCCGTAGCAAATCCGAAACGCTGTTGTTGCAACGTCCTCCTCTTGGATTTTTCATTTGGTGAAAAACTAAATCTAAGACCAATTTTTCTAAAAATAAATCGCCCTTTGCAGTTGGTTAAACAGATCATTTACTTCGAAAAAGTGAATACCTATTCTTGTTCGTCACTTTATTCAATTCTCCCTAATCAATACATATCCTAACACTTCCGTCCTTCATTTCCCAAATAACACTGGTGCACCCCATGGCGACTAACTAGGTCGTATAAAACCTTTATCCAATAATTCTTGCATTTCAGTTGGCGCAAGTCGGTAAGATGCTTTAGCAACAGGGCCAGCTTGAGGTATTAAATCGATTCTGAATTCGACCTGTCGGGTTGGCGGTAATCCAGGAAGTTCTTCTGGGAAAACTTCTGGATATTTAAGTATCACTGAAACATCTTCTATATGTTTTCTTTTAAATACTTTGGCAATCGCGTTTGTTATATACACCCCGTCTTCTTGTCGTAAATATTATAACATCTCAAGATGAGATTAGAGTGGTAACATAATACCGTACACTTTTCTCTGTATCTAATAGTTTAATCGTCCGAAGGAGAGCTTCTAATCATCTTCTTTTCATATTTGATTTCAGCTTCATGTTGAGTTAGCCAATCCATGTTAACTATTACGTCAAAACTTCTTAACTTTACTGGTCGTAGGTCAATAAGGAAAGGATTAATCGTTCAGAGTAATAGGACAATTCCGAACAATTTAGTTAACCATTAGGGATTTACCGTTAGCGATTCTACCGTATGGGGTTCTATAGTTTCACTAATCGGTATCTTTCCAAATGATAGGAGGTTAGCAGGAACTAACTTCTATCGACGACCGTAAAAATATCGCTGAAGCCCATTGATTTAAAACTACAACGTACTTAATACCACCTTTGGATCATGACGTTCTTTATTCGAATTACTCACAAAAGCACGGCTCCTTGCTTGATCCGAGGTTGATGCTTGTCTTGAGGTTCGTCTTCCAACGACACCTTGGTTCAACTTTGGGCAATTTCTCTTGAAACGTTCTGTACTGCCACATTCATAGCAAGTACAACTGTTTGGCATAATTTGATTTCTTTGGATGGATTGTTATTGAGGTTGTTGGGTTCGGAGTGGTTGTACACGAATGGGTTGGGGTTGCCGGTCCACATGGCTTCAGTTGGTTCTACAATTGGGGCATTACGTCCATCTTTACCATACATGTGGTCTACTATCACCCGACATTCTTCTTTCTGCCGATAACTATATTTTCCACATTTAAGGAAGGACCATTTATGCGGTTCATGTTTTCACACCAGAACTAGTCTTAGTATAATTCTGGGTTGTAGGACATACCTACTTATTCACAAGTCTATCTTGCACTATACCTTTATCATTTTCCTTCTTTAACACTCGACGTTTCACCTAACGTCCTTCCATTCCGCTTCCCATAGGATCAAATATATCAATGCTGGCTTGTGACACAACCCTTCCAAATGTTGTATATTTTACAGGGTTGACTATACTCCTTATCGATGGAGTTAGCTCCCAATATAGCGCTCACTTCGCTTAATTTCAGGAGTAATTAGCCATGTTACCAGACATGACAATTCCTTCAAACGATTAGCGTGTTCTAAGTGATCAGCACACAACATTTCTATCTTTCATAGATCAGTTTCCAATCTCTGAGTTTAATTACTCGAATAAAAGTGCTCTAGCACAAGAATTTTAAATCCTGACCATATCATCTGAGCAATAATTTTCTAACTATAATTTTGTACCATCGTGTTCCATCACGATACAACATAATCTACCAACATATCTGTAGCATATTTCACTACACAATGTTCTAGACTCTTACCAATATCCTTAACCATTTCGATCTTTTCTATCCACTCGCTAATCTATTCCTCCCTTTACCATCAGTAAACTATTAATAATCCCCTTAACACAACCGATAAACATATCCTTCATACCGGATCTAATTCATTACGACTACTATTCATGTTTAGTTTATAACTAATACTTGTAGTCATAATAGTATTCGGTGGGACATTTACACTCTTAGTAATAACACTAAGAATTGAAATATTCATAATCATGTGATTGTTCGATCTATAAGTCTGCGATCACATTTGCATCAACACTAGCAGTGATCTGTGATACGACATTCGGTATCATCATCTGCTATCCTTGAGCAATCAACTGAATCATATCAATCTCCATCATTGGAGTTACTCATTTTATGTCATTCTGCCGTACTCATTCCGTACGCAGTAATCAATACTAATCTCACCATATAACTCGTTACCAGCTCAATCATAACAGCAGGTACACATACACACCAAATATTATCATACATATTACACATACCAGTATCTAGTATATATATGTCCCACAAATATAATAACACATGGACTTAACCTGACGTCGGTTAACGTTTAAATATGTTTCATAACCCTTGTCACCAACTGACATATAGATCTTTCTCAATAAGGATTAATGTTTTAATATGCTTGATTTCAATATCCTTCTGCATGTCAGCATAACCGATACATGCTCACCGTGAGCACCAACGATTACGTACCACGGAGTTATACTATCCGTGTCTATTTGTATAACCGGCATACACGGGTACCACCTACGAACGAACAACCAACTATGCTATAATGATTCCCACACCTCTTTGTGTATGGGTAATCATTCTATTCGAGAATACATAGGTATAGACATCTAACGGATGTAAGGATAACATAGGGAGTTACAAGGTTCAAGGTAATCGCGCAACATGGGTTGCCTTCAAATATTATCAATTATTATTATGGGAAACTCTATCACTTGCTCAGTCAATGTCCTCAAGCGTTCTAGGTTCGCAAAAATCGGTAATTCTCGATCTGGAGGTGGTATGTCTCCTATGTTTGAGAGTGAGAATTACATATATATATTTCTATATATTATTTTTATCTGCTCATTTATTATCAAATTTTTTTTTTTAACGGAATAAGAATAGGTTCACGTACAGGTCCGTCCGTACGTGAGGGTTGGCGGTTCGGGTGAACATAGCGGGTTATTAGGATATACGGTACCGGTGTTGGTAGGGTAAGGGATTTATCAATTTTGGTTGGGAGTGACGGTTACTAGATATTTCTGGTTAATGTCAAACGGGAGATCTAACTTGGTACTATCATAACTATGGCCCGATAAGTCAGACTCATTATCAATCGATGCTCTAGAAATTTCAGCATCCTCGGTACTTTTATTATTTCATCCCCCGGTTCCTTATCCGGGTCCCATTTCTCAATACATGTACCCACAAGATATGTACATATATATATATATATACACATTAGCACGTATAAATAATATTATATACTTTACACATATGTTGCCATTTTTACCTATTAATGTACCCAGTGACTTCCCCTGAATTCCCTCGTGCAGACAAGTCTGTTATTATGTTCCGGACCATAATAACTCACTTGTCCATTCAAGTTCATCCAGATCCCGTCACTATATATTATTAGTTGATATTCAGATCCTATAATACTTGAGCTACTGGTTATATTTTAGGTATCTTTTAAAGACATCCTAAATCTTTATAACCAATAACTCTGATACCAACTTCTGTAACACCCTGAAACCGCAGCGGAATTGTAAACGGGATGCCACAGACACATCTGATATCAACCACATTGTTTATAAAGAAAACTAAATACATTAATATACTTCAAATTACATTATCTCGTATTTCATTACCGTCTAGGTGATACACACATCATACCATACGATACATAATTCTATGTAATATAATGTATCCTAACATCCCACACGCAAATCTTACACACATCAAGCACTTAGCACGTAAGCAATCACTTCATCTTAGTTGTACCAGAAAAGCATGTGAGAAAACGGGTCAACTACGAATAGTTGGTGAGTTTCACAATTTGAGTAAACCTTGATAAATCAATATCATAATATAATATTATCTGGGGACACTGTTAACCCAATACTGTACCCTTTCCGGGGGCAATGTTAACCCAGAAACACCTCTTTGGACAACTGGGGAACTGTTAACCCAGTATTGTACCCATTCCGGGGGCAATGTTAACCCAGAAACACTTCTAGAGACATCTGGGGACACTGTTAACCCAGTACTGTACCCATTCTGTACGATTCCCGTACAATCAAATATTTATAAATACACGCAAATCCATGCGTTCAGTATGTACTTAAACATTTCAATAGTAACAGGCTTCCGCCCCGGGAAAATACTTGAAAATAATTCAGAAAAAGGGGCTCGTGAAACTCACCTTAGCACATGCAAGCAGGTAACAACAATCATTATCAGTTAACACGTCCAATCTGTAATATGATCCCTACGATCGTTACTATACACTCATTATTAATATAACTTTAACCAAGTTAACCGGTACATCTGGGGACACTGTTAACCCAGCACTGTACCCGTTCTGGGGGCAATGTTAACCCAGAAACACTTCTCCGGACTCAGATTGTGATATCGTTTAGAGTTCACTGGTCAAAATTATTATTAGTCGTTTTTCCCGTTTTGTGTGCCTAGCACGGTTATCCGTTTTTACGTTCCAAAAATGAGTTTGGTCACACACGACCCGAAAATAGTTGTTGACTGATAATTTAGTTAAAGTTGTGAAATTAGAGCTCGGTTTAGACGCCCCGATTGGCCGCGGGACCCGTTTCTGTCTTTGGCGTACCGGAAACTGTTAAATCGGTTAAAAATACCCAAATCATCCGAATTACTTTCGGATGATTCATTTTTACTTGTTTTTATACAAGTAAAAATAGTTCATTTTTAGGGTTTTTATACACCAGTCAGTTCGTTTAGACGAACTTTACCGGTTTATGCGTTTTAGACTTTAAAAGTTTGTTTTTATCTTCTTTTTAGCAAAAATAATTATCCGTTTAGTCTCGGATCTTGAAATTTTGTACAAATCACTTTTTGACAGTGGGGAATTTTATAAAAATATTTCCAGAATTAATTTTTGTGACATTCATGACAAAACGAGGTACACTATATTCATTACGTAACAAGTAAACGATAAATCGGTTAATTCGTAGTGTTTAAACGAGTAACCGACCGATACTAATTATGACCCGTATACATACTGAGGGGTCATATACGAGTTATATATATGTTATAGAGGCTAACATATTGATATTTAGGCCCTAGTACGTTTAAAACTCTTTAAACGAAAAAGGTTTCGTTTATCGATATGCTATAAGCTTAAACGCAATCGTTAATATCAAAACAAGCATTGTAGCATCCGTTAAGCCGAAAAAGATTTATAAAACACTTATATGACATGTTCTAAGCGATCCGTGAAAATATTTTCGATTTTTACAGACATATAGTATGTTTTTATAATTTTACACAAAACTAGCCGAAAAACACTCGTTTTCGCGCTGTTTGACGCACCCGATAAGTTTTTCGCGTCAAAAACTGAACCCGAACTAAATTTGGACTGGGCTTTTCGTGTTTGGGCCTTTAGAATCAGATTAATGGGTAAAATTGGGCCCAAAGTGGCCCAATCTTCCTTGCGGCCGCCAATTTGGAAAAAGCCCCCCATGCTTATATTTTTTTTATATAAATGAGATAGGAGATATTTTGCAACAGAAAAATCTGGATTATTCCTTCTTCAGCACAGAACTTCAAAGAAACCCTAGGTATGATTTCATAAAAACTCGATTTTGATTCGTTTATACTCGTTTAATAGCATAAAAACATGTCTTGGCTAGTAAAAATCAAAGTTAACGGTGTAAAACTCTCAAAAATCATCCAAAAATATAATTTGATGTTAATAAAAGTTTCAAACCAGGAACATATACTTTTTTGGTCAAAAACGCGGATTAGAACATGAATACAACGTTTTTACGGTTAGAAAGTTCGGTTTGAACCCAAAACCGAAACCCTAATTATCAAGGCTGTTACATGGATGATTTATGCTTGGTTTGATGTTATATGATATGTAGATATACTGAGTTTGCAACCCGAGACCCGGAGAATCGTTTAAACTAGCAAAATTCATCGAAAACTGACAAGGTAAACCCGTAACACTCGTTTAGGGGCTGTTTAGTATTAGGTTGTGACGTGCTTGTTTTTAGCTTGTGAAAACTTGCAGGGACATTAGGGATCATATAAATGAGTCCCTGTTCAAATTTAGTAATTTTTCGATAAACGGAGAATATTTGGTGAATTTATTTCCGTTTATGAGCGTTTATTTGGGGAAAAATAGCTAACATATTGAAAAATTCTGAAACTTGGTTTTGCAGTTTAATATGGGATGGTAAGATCACTGGTAAAGTTTGGGAATCATTGGAAATGCCTAAGTATGGTTTGTGCAATCATGGTTAAACCGAATTTAAACAGCCGAAAAACGCACAAAAAGGCATTTTGTCAAAAGAGTTAGGTTCTGGAAATTTTGCAGGGGCTATGTAATAACATTGAGGCCATTTGTAAAAATTATCGAATTTTTCGGAGGTCGTTTGATATAAACGGGCCAATTATTACACGGTTATAATCTATTAAATGAATTTTTATAAATAAATAATTAATCATAAAATTTCTGGAAATATTTTTATAAAATTCTCCATGTCTTAATGTATTTTTACAAAAATTTAGATAATTTACATATAAGTACATATTTAGTTATGATTAATCAAATATTTAAATTATAATTGTTTTAACGAAACCGGCAGTTTTGTGTTTAACGGACTGACTGGTATGTCAAAATGTCAAAAGCGGTCAAATATCATATTTTTGAATGATATTAATAAAAACGAACTTTTTACGAAAATTCCGGACAAATCGGGTGGATTGTGCGCATTTTGTATAATCAAACCCGTGTGAAAACGGAAACGAACCCTGCGATCAAACCAGACACCGAAACCTTAAAATTCTTTCATAAATCGAATCATTTTATCAATCAATATATTTACTTAAATTTGTGTGATCTTACCTAATCTCGAAACGTATAAACGATCAACTGAGCTAGGCTCGGAAAAACGGTGAAACTGGGCCAAATCCAGTTTTAAACATTTCATAGTATGCAACATCACAATCTAAGACTATGGTCATGTTCTGGGCCTAACAGCTATACCCAGATTATCTATACAGCCCGACTTAGCTTGAACACTGTACTAGTATTAACGATACAATACCGTTTATAGGAATCAGGCTATAAACGAGGCATCTGACTTATTGATACGTAATTTCTGTGCGAACTACGATAAGGTGAGTTTCACGACCCCCACTTTCTAAACTGTTTTACGAACTTTTGGGGTGGAAAGCATGTTTGTACACATTATCGATCTGAAAACGATTCGGGACATAATATATATCTGAACAATTATATATGAAAAGTCCCTACAAACATAATGATTGACTACGTGCTGATGAAAGATGATTATTATCGTTGATTGATATATTAAGTGGAGATAATACGAATTTGCAAAACATAATGAAATTACACGTGATAGCAGGTTTATACTAACATGTTATGTAATGTTAAACATAACTAATTTTGGAGATAACGTGGTCTGTGATGATTATGGGGCTATTGTGGGCGGAAAGGGGGCCACAATAGTAATAAACTAAAGTTGAGTATGGCCTATGAGCCAAGTTCTGCTGCAACTTATAAACTAAAGTTGAGTATGGCTTATGAGCCAAGTTCTGCTGCAACTTATAAACAAAAGTTGAGTATGGCTTATGAGCCAAGTTCTGCTGCAACTTATAAACTAAAGTTGAGTATGGCTTATGAGCCAAGTTCTGCTGCAACTTATAAACTAAAGTTGAGTATGGCCTACGAGCCAAGTTCTGCTGCAACTTATTAAACGAACTAACTTGATTATGACATGAATGTTAAGAAAATAATGTGATTATGCGTATTGAGGGCGGATGGGGAGCCACAGTAATTGGTGATACGTGATAAATACTATATGTGCATATGTGTCTATATACATGCTACGTGATTAGCCGTAGGAAATATTATGTGTAGAATATTTTAATTATTTGCGTGTACACTATATAATGTTTAAGTTTACGTGGAATCATCGTGGGTGGAAGGGGGGACCACAGTGGTCGATGTTAACACGGAACAGTTGTGGTTGGAAAGGGGGC